>NC_066618.1:93472938-93783619 GCF_025201925.1 Gopherus flavomarginatus
CTCCAGTTGTAGCCTGATGTGACATCACTATTTTAGGAAGGTCTTCCAAAGATTACAGAGCCATCTGGCAAAAAGAAGGAAGTGAGGACATGATATTTTCAGTGTAAAAGCTAGAAGTTGTTTTTTTTTAAAGTTACGAGCTTACCTTTGTATATCATAAAGGGCAGAAAAGGGCCAGCAGTTTTTTTTCTTATTGCTTCAAAGTACGGCTGTCAAGCGATTAAAAAAATTAATCGCGATTAATCGCACTGTTAAACAATAATAGAATACCATTTATTTAAATATCTTGGAAGTTTTCTACATTTTGAAATATATTAACTTAAATTACAACACAGAATACAAAGTGTACAGTGCTCACTTTATATTTATTTTTATTACAAGTATTTGCACTGTAAAAAAAACCCCCTAAAATAGTATTTTCAATTAACTTAAGTACTGTAGTGCAATCTCTTTATCATGAAAGTTGAACTTACAAATGTAGAATTATGTACAAAAAAACCTGCATTTAAAAATAAAACATTGTAAAATTTTAGAGCCTGCAAGTCCACACAGTCCTACTTCTTGTTCAGCCAATCGCTCAGACAAGTTTGTTTACATATGCAGGAGATAATCCTGCCCACTTCTTGTTTTACAATGTCACCTGAAAATAATAACAGGCATTCTCATGGCACTGTTGTAGCCAGTGTTGCAAGATATTTACATGCCAGATACGCTGAATATTCATATGTCCCTTTATGCTTCAACCACCATTCCAGGAGACATGATTTCAATTACAATACAGAATTAAATATACATGAAAATGTAGAAGAACATCCAAAAGATTTAATAAATTTCAACTGGCGTTCTACTGTTTAACAGTGCGATTAAAACTGTGATTAATTGTGATTAATATTTTTAATTGCAATTAATTTATTTGAATTGTATGAGTTAACTGCAATTAATCGACAGCCCTACTTCAAAGTTCAATTTAAATGCTTATAATCTCATAGAACCCAAATCAATTAACTGTTTGTTAAAAACAGGAATGCATTCTTTACAACATTAGTTGAGGCTGGGGTTTTTAAAGGGGCCTAAAGGAATTAGGTTGAAGAGGATGAAAAATGTTATCTATGTGACAAGTGCCTTTTATCTGAACAACCCCACATTTTCAGGTAAGAATGTTGAAATTTTAATCTGATTTTTGCATTCTGACCCATCTGTAGAAATAAGACTGCATCTTCTCTACTTAACCTCCTGGTGCCTTTTGCAGTAATTGTCTTGGTCTGGCAATCTAGTGGAATCCTGATGTAGATCAGAAAGATATAGATAAACATAGATAAAGTTATATACCAAGCTATTTTAAAATGATAGCTGATGAAGGATACATTTGCTAAATAGATACATTTCCACTGCATTAAAAGAGCAGATTTAATAGAATATTGACCAGATGCGATAAGAAATTTCTTAAATGAATAGATTTACAGTGTAACATACCAAAGTGCATAGTTTAAAACAGCAAAGCTAACGGAATAGACCTGATAACTTCACTGCACCCAATTATAGTCTAACAGGTTTCTACTATTCTTAAATAGTAGTTTTCAATTAAAGAACTTATGCTTTCTATATACATCATACAGCAGACTTGTAAAATGAGTTATAACTGCCAAAAAGATGTTTAGCTAACTTCATGCACTGCACAATTAATAACAATATATTCATAGCAATTATCTGTTTCCAGTAAAAATTAATAGAGTGCTAATAGCTGCAGGTGTGTTAATTTAATTTGCAGTAATCCGCTAGAGACTGAGGTATACAACATTTATTCTACAGGAGAATTATCCATTTTGCAGTCTCTCTGACCAATATAAACAAAGCATTACCAAATGAAATTCTAATCAGGCTAACAGAAGGGTATAATCATTCAGCTATCTCAACATTTTCTCTAGTTAAATGCAAACTTTCATTTCTAAAGTCAACCCAGAAAAAATTACATTCACTGCTTCACAAATGTTGAGATGACCATAAGAAAACAATAAACACTTTCGTGAACATCTGTGAAGAGCTACTTAGCACACCACTACTAAAAAGAAAAACATGTTCTGCACACTGGATTTTACTTTTCACTTTAATTTTTCCATTACCTCTTTTTTTTCCCTTTCAGGTGGCAATACAGGTCTTTTAATGTTCCCTTTCTCCTTTACCTGTCTCCCAACCCTCATCACGGTACCTCTTTCTGGCCGTCCATTAAGTGACTAGTTTCCTTCAGAAAAGGATACAAGCAGTTACTGTGATTCAGGGGCTTTGAGGGTCCTGGTAGATAGATGAACTGTACCACCTTCTTGCCTGAGGATGCATCAAGGCAGGTGACTGAGTGCTTGCTATAGTGGCCCCAGACTGATGACTTCGCTCTCCCTGGATATTCCCCAGAGTCCCTACTTTCAAACAGCATTTGAAAATACTCTTTTCCCAGGTGTTCTCTATTCATCACAAGTAGTGCTGGACCAAAAAAAAAAACTTGCCTCCCTCAGTACACTGCTTACATAAGTATTCACTTTTAAATCCTGCCCTTGAACAATTAGTCATATTCTAAACCTGCCCTTGAGTAATTATACATTCTAACTATGCCTACAAAATGAAATCACTAGAGAATCTGAGAAAGAAGCAACGTAGTCCTTTCAAATCCTCACCAAGCAGAGAAATAATATTTTTCATTGTTTACATTATGTTCATTGTCTTTTCTATTACCTTGTCATAGAACAAGGGGAAATGATCAGAGTGTTGGAGTATGTCAGCAATAAATGTCATTTGTGGTCATCAAAAGCCTCAGTGTTTGCTCTGGTATTTAATTACAGGATTCACAAAAGGTATTTATTGCTTTTATCTGCTGCCAGTGTGAATGTTACCTATTAAATTTACTATCGCCCAACACAGAGCACTGTTTGTTATATGTATGCCTGCAATATGTCTCATATGATTTATGCATGTTCTTAATATAATCTCATAAATTGTCAATTTACGCCCCATTCCTGCATTGGGATCTAGTACCATAGACTGCCATTGCCAGTGAGACATCCCAATAAAGTACCAGAACTCCTCATGGATACACAGGTCTAGGGCCTTATTGTGGTTTGTCTGGTACAGTAACTTGAAATAACAGTTTTAATTGAACTTTGCAAAGTTTATAGCATAAAGCATTATTTGGCAATAAAAATATATCTTCAGTATCTGAGAAGGATGACCTCAAATGACTACATAGTAAAATGTATTAATTATATTTCTGCAATGAGGAAAAATCTTGAGAAGAAGACATCTTAGCTCTTTAGTTAAAAAAAAAAATTATAGGTTTATTAGATTTCCTCCTCCAGCAGATGCTTCAATCAAAGCAGGAGATGTGAGGACTTTAAAAGCTTTGGATTTTGGTAGTCCATGGATTTATCTTGGGAAGGTCATTTTGTCAGCCTTCTTGAAATGATACAGTCTACATTTTCATTACCACTAGACAATCTTAATTGTGAATATACTACAACAAATTTACTCCTTAGAGCTGTACTATGAATTTTCTTGACTACCTAGGTGCTGTGGTTTCTGCAAGAAGAGACTTTTTATATATTGATTGAGAACCATTTGAGGTCAACAGTAAGTCCAGGAAGACTCAGGATTTACAATTCCAACTGAACATGAACCTGCCAAGACACCTTAAGTAGGGCAGTCTGATGGATGAATGTTCATGCAAGACAACCAGACAGGTCCCTCTGAAATGTTGAACTGCCTGAGTTTGAGTCCCTGCAAATGATTACAGCAGCTTAATACTTTGAGAAAGTGTTTGTATTTAAGAATAAAAATAGTTGATTTATAACCAGGATTCTTGTCCTGAGGGAGAAAAGTTCACAAGGTATGGTTTTATTGGGGATGACAGAGATTTGAACAGGAGATTTTGCCATGCTAATCACAGTCGGTTCTGGAGCCACTGACTTACATTTAGACTCACCGCTCTCAAAAGTCCCTAGAATCTCATACTCAACATGGATTGTTTTTACTGTGTGTGTGGAGGAGGGCTGGCCTCAGGGGGTTGCGCACAAGAAAATTTCGTGGAAGGTGCATATGACAGACATGGGGGAGATCCATGGGATGCATATGGATTAACCTACTCTGCTCTCAAATTCACCAGCTCACATGGCCAACTGCTCCTTCAGATGGCCAGTGAAAGCAGGGGGTTTACAAAAACCAGGATGGTGTGACCCTGTTTACGACTCACTGCTGGGGCGCCTCCTTGCGGCTCATCTGGGGATTAGCTCTCAAATGGTTTGACAACCCCTTCTTTGGTTGCTTGCCCAATAGTGTGTGTGTGTCTCTCTCTCTCTCTCTGGACTCCAGTTACTAGCTTTTGCAGTGAAGACAGTCTTTGATGAGATGGGCAACAAAGGGCCAATCAGCACAAGTTGTTGTGGTGTGGTAGGTTTATGTGATCACCAAACATCTTTTACATAGGGCACCAAACAGTCATCTCCCATTTAGTCCCTATTGAGCTAGATTTAAACCTGTACCCTATTGATGAAAGGTTCTGTATTCCATTACCAATCCCCTGGACTAACTCAGAGCTCCCTAGTTTACTCACATTAATCTCAGACCTGTCAGTAAAACTGAGACACAAGCATCCCATGTACCAATATACAAGATGAATGATTATGTACAGCTAGGAAATATTATATTTACAAAGGCACAAACCATGCCGCACTTTTACAAACAACAGCTGATGACATAGCATGCTAAAGGCTCTTTGATCACCTGTGCACTCCAAAAACAGACAGGTTTCAAGTAAAATGCAGTTGTTTCCATTTGTGGGTCTAACTACATCTTAATTTTTCTACAGTACACACCCGATATAAATAATGTAAGCCCTAAAGCATGTCATAAAGGCACAATATAAGTTTAGCTGCCTGACTGAATTATTCTATACAGATTTCTACTTCTATATTAAGACTCTGAAAAAAGGTTACAGATACAATGTTAACATCCTTCTTCTTTAAGATATGAGGAACATTAGAGTCTCTTTCTAATGCATGTGAGTGTAATAGCCAGGGCTGACAAAAAGTTTCATGAGGGAGAGTTTAAAAGAAAAAGCATGAGATCTTACAGATCTCTTTGAAAACACACAATAGAATTCTTCAAACCGTATGCTGCTATTAAAAAAGCTTTAAAAATCAATGAACAGTGATGGAATCTCCCCAGCATGGAGTGTAATGGCTGGATTTCACCACTGAAATAAAGTCTTTATCTATGGTTTACCAAAGCCTTAAGAATAGACTAAGGAACCAACGGGAAAGTAGTGGGGAGTTCCCAATGATTCTACTTCTAGCAATACACCTTTCTTTAGTGTGAGAGATGGGGAATAAGTCTCCAAATGTGCACACAAGCTAGGGTGTAAAACCTCTTAATACCTCTAGAATGTCCAATTTACTTTGATTAATCAAAATTTAAATTAAAAGAGCTATCCCTTCTTCATTATGATTAAAGACTACAGAGTAGCTCTCAAGTAGAAATGTTAGGTTCCGAGAGCCTTACTCCAGAATACTAAGTTTCCAACTGAGCTTCGGGGAAAAAGAATTCCACATCTCAAGTGATTAACAAAAGATATGAAAGTGGTACTTTCATACATTATCAGGACAATAAAAAGGTTATTCAAACTAAAAACTGATCCTAAAGCTTATGAAGATAGAAAGTGAGGAGAAGCAATTTGTCATGTATGACAACAAACTGCATCTTTTAGGGATTGCTCTGTGCTGTCTCCAAAGAGACACTCATCTGTAAAAGGAAGGGCTAAAAGATCCTATCCTTTTAAAAGTTTAAATAGTACATTACAACAGAGAGGCAACTGCACTTGGTCTTCCAAAGAACCCCAGAACAATGTATAATACTAAAAAATAAATATATTAATTTTCATCCTCCACTGAATATTTTTGGGGACTGTCTGTTGTCAGAAATGGGACTGCCCTATTACACTAATCCACTAGGATAACTAGTTGTATATTCTCAATTCAGTGTGAGAGCAATTACATACCAAATCCTTATTGGGCTGGGATGATAATATAGCTTCAGTGATCAACATCCATTCATGCACTTGTTAAATATAGTCACTTATTACGACGACCTCTTAAAAAGCATTGGCATCTTTATACATGTGAGTTAAATTTTCAAACTATCCAGTGAATTGTCTTGCCGACGCATTTTTGGGTAGTAAATACTTGGCCAGTCAACTACAGAAGTGTATTAAGAAAATCCCACACAAGAACATTGTGCTTTTTTATGGGCATCCCTTCCTCCTCTTGCCAGAGCATATGTCCTCATTGGCAGCTATCTGTATCTAAAAAATGGCCAGTCCACATTGTGTCCTGAAGATCCACCACTACTTCATCTAGGGAAGACTGTTTTTCCTCACTTGAGCAGCCAACTCTCTTTCAGCTACATTTCAGTTTGGCATGAAGCATCCAAGTCTAATGCCAGTAAGACTCTGTGTATTGAACACTGGAGCTGTTAGAGGCTCCAGTATTCATTCTCCATCAACTTCTCTATTCCCAGCCTTGGGCAAGGGTATCAAGAGCCAGTCAAATGGGCCAGCAAGGATGAGGGTACCTGCTGGCAAGTCTGGCCGGAATATAGAATTTCAGACATCAGTGTTCAAATCTCTTCTAATAAGTCTTAGCATTGCAAGCTTTGTTACTTCAAACTGCAGCTGCTGACATGCACAACACTTAAAGGTGCAGCAGGATCATATCCACTCTTGAATATTTTACCATTTCAGCACTCAGGACATCCAAATGAAATGAAAGGATGCACAGAATTCTCACTGTTGTACTCTCCCTGCATTATTTACAATCTTGAGGGCTGCAGCACTTCAGAATGGTATTAACAATATAAAAAGGCAAAGTTTCCCCTCAAGCGAGGTTTATTGCATTTATCTTCAGAGTCTGCAGTGTAACACAACTGAAAAAGGTCAGAAAGGCTCCACAGACCCTCCCATCCACTGCTCTTTGATTTCTCAACATTGATATGCAAGGGATTTACACAGGAGTAACTAAAGAGAAGTAATTGGGAGAGGAATGTATAAATCCCTTGTGCCTCAGTTAAGAGCACACATTCATGTCTTAGAACTCTGTCAATTAATTTCCCATCTCTTGCCTTGTTGAAGTCTTCAGAGGTTGCCCTCATTTCCTTCCAAGTCTTATTCAACAGCTGGATGCAGATGCAGAAAAACTCCTCAAATGATCTGTCATGCGTGAAGAACATGGGGTGGAAATCATTGCAGGTCTCACTGGCTAAAGACATAAGAGAAGGGGAAAATAAAATTATTAACAGGCAGGACCCAAACTGGAAAAAAACACCCACATCTGGAAAATACAGTAATTCCCAGGAACTGTATTTCTAATCAGGATAGAGGTGTAAACACACCACATTGGAAAGCCAGCCCTGGTCTGCAACGTAAAAGTGAATGAAAGACAGTATAGAACCTCTTTGCAGGAGAGGGCAACTTCTCTGGACAGTCTCTCAGCAAGTTGTTTGTGTGGAGCTTTACTGTGCAGGCTAGGATGAAGAAAGGCATAGACAAAACTTCAAGCCTAGTCATCAAAAGAAGAACCCACCTCACTGTTAGCAATATGTACACCAAAGCTATGCTGACTGAGAAGTGGACACTGAACCCAAGCAGTAGGATAGAAAACCAATGTCTGATCAAAGAACAAGCTCCGCCAGCAGTAGCCGATGAATTCCCGTTTTCTATGGTGGTAGGCCAAAGAGGTATCAGAGAAAGTGATTTTCTGTGTGAAAGTGTAGAGATGATTAATATGTTTCCATTTATTTTAGTTGTATAAACAGCTAAACGGAGCCCAGTTGCACACATTGCCAAAGTTTTTTTTTAAAAGGAGAAACTGAATACAAACTTTCTCTGTGCAATTCTCTTCAACCCTAAAGTCAAGCATACGTTTTAAAACAAAAGAAAAAAAAGAGAGTTGAGAAGGCCTGTGAGACACAAAAAGGAAAAGATATTCTGCCCAAAGAGGTTGTTCTCTTCAGTGGGACTTACTGAGCTATGGCCAGATTTTCAGAATCTGAGGGCAAAACTGAGGGCAATGGAAGCTGCTGGGAATTGAGCACTTTTGAAAAATCTGTCCACTGGTGGACAAATTACCCCAAAAGGCATTTACCACATACGCTGCTGCAATTGACACAGTTTCTCTCACCATGCTGCTGGCCAGTATCACAAAGACTATCGGGTAGTCTGAGCCCATCCTTGATATATCCATCCTTCATCTCAATTAACCTCAGCTTTCCTCCACATCAACAGCCTCCTAAACTTCCTCATTTGCAACTCACAGAGTCTTACAGCAGCAACCTCACCTACCATCAGGAACAAATCAGTGGTGGTTAGACAAGCAGCCTATGTGACATATTACTAGAACAGTAACATCGTGTACTCTTTGGGCAAGCTGCTTCCCAACCTGGGTTCCCACACATGCCTCACTATCCTTAGTAACCTCTTCCTCCCTATTAAATTTGCCAGACTAGACATGAAAACTCTTTGGGGGTATCCAGACAGAGCTACCTGACTGAGAGATGCCCAATGATGAGGAACACATGCCTCTTCTCCAGGGCCTGGCTCCTCTCCTGCTACAGCCCCTTGGGAGTGATGTCTCTTTTCAAAATCTTTCTATTTGGTATGTATAATTACCTTTGCCATGGCAGTTGCTGCTGCTACAGGAGCACATTGTGCACGGAATTACATAGTGCCTCAAAACAAAAGGGTCTCTGATCTTTCCTGAGGTACAACATTACAATTATGGAGGCAAAACTCTGAAGCTTAATCGCACACATGAGGTTTAATTATAATGTCAGATTAAAATCTGATCAATTTCTTGACTATAAAGCTAGGGTCAGAGTTAATTTAGGAGTTCAGGTCTCATTCTAATCAAATGAAATTCATTCATTTCCAGGGCTGTGTAGTCAAGGGGGAATTGGTCAAGGCAGCAGCTCAATTTCTGAGTAAGGCCTCAATCCCTTAAAAATGTAAAATGCCAGCGGCCTGTTTTTCAGAGCACCTTCAGCTTCCCTTCATTTCAGTTGGAGTCATGAGTGCCCAGCATTTCTAATTATCAGGCCTTCAGCCTGTAATAATGGCAGTGGCACAACAGAACAGATTCTCAGAGCGTGCTTGTCCTTAAGTCATAAAATATCATAATGATGAGGCGAAATAAAATAATGTCAGGCAGAAGAATGCGGTCAAGTGCCTTGGCTGCATAAATCCGACCACGAAACAAGGCAGTAACCAAGAGGTATGCTTGCCTCTCTAGAATCCTTCTCAGAGCGCAAGCTAATCACAGTTCCTTCTTGTTTAAAAATAAATACATCAATAAATCAAAATTAATGCAAAATTTATCAATTCGCAGAAACTTGATCATCAATTCCCAGGCATACTCCTCAGAATAAAAAGTACCAAGCTGTATTCTTATTTTGATTGTATAAAAAAAAAATGGGGGGAGGCCTATGTTTTTCTAACTAGTCAACAGACTGTAACTTTTCTACATCTTTTCAACCTAGAGAAAGAGTAAAAATAACTCCTCTCAATCCAAATGGGGCAACTCAAATCAATCAGAAGATCAGTACTAATATGTCTTAAACCATGCTAATCCCAACTAACCAGACTCAAAATTCAGAACTGCATTGTGAAGAGGTACCTCAAAATTTCCATAGACATCCATATGGTAGAAAAAATTCCATGCTGAACTTCAGTGACACTTTTGTTTGTCTGGAAAATGAATGTAAAACTATCCGGTTTCATGGAAGAGCCTTGAATATTATTATTAATATTTGGTAGTGTCTAAAGGCTCCAACCAAATCACAGCTTGTTTTGCTAAATGCTGTATAAGTGCACAGTAAAAAAGAATCCATACTCCAAAGAGCTTTAAACCCAAATGGATAAGACAGACAATGGACGAGAGAAAAGCAATATTATATCTCCACTGCACAGATAGAGAACTGAGGTACAGAGAGATTGTGTGTGTTGGTCAAAGTCACAGAACAGGGTGTTTGCGGCAGAAGCGGAAACTTTACCCATATCTTGAGCCCCTGGCTGAATGTCTTCACTACAAGGCCATCTTTCCTCTCTGAGGAGTGGGCAAATTTAGAGAGTGGTCAGTATTACTATGTAAATATTTTGCACAGCTCTAAGTGGCAAGCTAAAACTGAGGTTCATTGTCAGACCAATTTGGGGAATCTTGCATGGAGCCTACTTGTAATATTCCTGACCCTAGGCACAGCACTGTCAAACACATTTCTACTAACAGGATCTAGCCAAATTTATTATTAAATAAAACATACAAATATATGGCTACAGCTCAGGGACTTAAATCATCATGGTTACTTATCTTTGTTGAATGTTAATATTATCATCATGCCTTATAATGTTTCTCTGAGACCTCCTTTGAAAGAACAATCAGAAGGAAAATCTGTTGTGTATAAATCAGGCTAAGAATTTGTTAATTCTCCTTTCTGAGCAAAATTCTTATGCCTATTTCTCTGAGCTGGAGCTACATGAATCCACCAAATGGGATTCATGTAGTCCTTCAAACTTCTAATTCCTCTCTGAGTGTGACTTCAGGAAAGAAAGTGCAGTTAATGTACTGATCAGAAATGGCACCTGAGAAAACATAGCTAATTTCTGCAAGGCAATATTTTTATGCCTGCTTTTTCAGAGGTTCATCTAAGTACTTGTTGGCTGTCTATTTTAAAAGACATTCAGCTCCCCAGATTACTTATATTTTAAATAGATTTGTTGTTACACCTTTTGTTGCCCCTCTCTGGAAGAAAACAACAACAGGAAAATTAAAAAAAAAAATTCACTTGTTCCTCCCTCCCCTCCTCATTTCTGGAACCCTCTTCTCATCAGAGAAAGAAATAAAATCAGGGCAGGGTTTTTCCTGATGGCGTTAAGAATAGGTTGATCTGTGAATGTTCACATCAGCTTGCTCTTGGAATGACAGTATTTACAGTATGTTCTGATAAATGTCTGACATGGAGAACGCTACAGATTTAAATTTCAAAGTGGGTATAGATTGCAAGAAGTTCAGTTCAGTGCATCCAAGACAGTTCCTGGAAAGGATGAGTGAGCTAGTCCAACTGGCTGGGGTGTCAGTTTTTCACAACTCACAAGCATAAATCTTAGGCCTCTAGTTGAGCAGAAGGTGATACTGGTATTGCACAGATAAATGTAAGTTATATGGCTACCACATAAACATACAGTTTTTTGGGGAAAAAAATTGACCTCTTCTTCTCTCTTCAAAAAATCCCCAGCACCCCTTCACCTTGGGGTGGGGGGGGGGGAACCAACAGAAGTTTTTAATTATTATTGTTTTTAGCAATACTGGAAAAGTAATAGAAAGAGAAACAAAGAAAGAAGCAGGCACTGACAGAGCAGCAGAGCCTAATGATAGGGCACTGGATTTACACTCAGAAGACCAAGGTTCTATTCCTGGTGCTGCTGCTGGCTTGCTGATGGACCGTGGGCAACTCACTCACACCCCCCACAGTCCCGTGCCTCAGCTTCCCCACTGTAAAATAGGGATAATGATAGTCACCTCCTTTGTAAAGTACTTTTGAGATCTACAAATGAAAAACGCTATATAAAAGCTAGATATTAATATTACTACTACTATTATTACATGAAAAATGAGCTTTAAAAATGAGAAACATATGGGCCATTATTTTCAAAATCAGCTCATGATTTTGGATGCGCAATCTGGGACATCTGTTTTTCAGAAGGCAGTTAGCACTTTCAAAAGGGGCCAGATTATCTGAAAGTTCTTAGCAAGTATGAAAGCCCAAAACTGCTACTTACTTATGAAAATCTTGACCATATTGCACGTACTATGGACTAAATAAGTAAGAGAGTCCATCTTCTAGCAGAGCTATAAAAATCAACAAGATCAAAGAAAATGAATAATCATGAAGCGTGCAGTATTCCTTTAGTGTAATAAGTAGTAGAGTGGGGGAAAGGGGAAAGGTCCATGAATATTTGTGGAAAATTAAAAACTATTTCACTTCAGTTGTGCTCATACACCTTCTGTGCTTGATTTCTGTGAAAATTTCAGTGGTAGCTTTATCTCACACAAACACTTGCCATACACTAATCTTAAATTTACACATTCAACGCACTGCATGAGAACAGATATCTCAAAATCCCTCACAAAGTCCTTGCACAGAGACAATTAAACAAGCTAGACACTTGTAACAGCCAGGACCACATTCACATCCCATTGCTATGGTAAATGTAGGGAGAGTGAAAATTAAATTCTGCATCCAAGAAATACATTGTGCGTGTCTAATTTTACTAGGAATCTGTGACAGTCTGTACCCCTATGTTCACCTCTTTTACAAGACTATGATAAATTTTGTACAAAGTATGCCTTGTGAGGTATCATTTGAAAACTCATAATTTGCTAATTATTATTGTCCTGGTAAAATATCTGTGTCAATATGACATGTATAAGATTCCTCTGTATGGTATTACTAAGACATGTTCCAAGTCTGAGGGAGCAGCCATAAACCAGATCCCCAGAGACAAAAGGCTAGCTGATGCCTCAGCCAGATGTCAACAAAATTGAATGGACCATCACCAACAAAATTGAATGGTTTAGGGGCCATTCTTTGGTAGGAAAGAGTATGTGGGGAAAATCTAAATCTTGACAAAGAAACAGCTGGGGGATTCCATCCACACAGTCCTTCCATCTCCTGAGCCTCAGCTGGAGATGATTCTTGAAGAAGAGAAAGAGCTAAAAGAAAGGGGAGCAGATGCCCCAAATGATCTCTCCCTTTCTCTCTATTCATGGTATCGACAACACTTCAAGAACAAAACAGCAGCATTGGACTGGAGGAGATTCAGTCAGTAAGCCTGCTGAAACATGTGGTGAGAGACATTTAGCTTTGAATTCATGCTAGCTTGTTAACTTGGTATTAGTTGCGTTTTACTTTTATTTTCTTGTAACCAATTCTGACTTTTGTGTTTCATTATTTGTAATCACTTAAAATCTACCTTTTGTAGTTAAACTTGTTTTATGGTTTTTATCTAAACTGTTTGGATTGAAGTGTTTGGGAAGCTCCTTTGGGAAGCAGGATTTGTACATATCATTTTGCATTAATAAAATGACAGACTTTATCTGAGCTTGTATTGTCTGAGAGAGAGCTGGGCAGTACAAAATGCACATTTGTGAGGGAGAGTCTGGGACTGGGAATTTGCCGGTGTTGTTCTACAGCGTAATTCATGAGTGGCTGGTTATAGCATTCATACAATATAACTGAGTGGCTGTGTGAGAGCAGATCAGGAGTGGTAGCTCTCATAACAAAGCACTGTAAAAGGCACAACAGGTTGAAGAACTGAGGGGACACAGCTGTTCATCGGTCCAGGCTGTACCCTTGGTAATTGTCACAGTACCTTAGACAAAATATGCGAGAGCCACAAAATAAAAGGTTGAAAAATGTCATACTCCAATTTATCTGCAACCTCTTCCTGCACTGCTATCCCCCTGAAAGATTCAAAGCCAGAGAGCTTCTTCAAGCTCTTCTCTTGATGTTAAGGATTATAAAGTCACTGGAAAATAATACAATGTGATTAATCACATGTAAAAACTCAACTTGGATGGCAATATGCACAATCAGTCCACAAAATAAAATCTGGAGACTTTATTGAGTACATTTGGGTAATGAATAAATTTGATAAAACTGCTATATGATTGCAGATATTCCAAGAGAAGAGGAAGAGAAGCTAAATTAATCAAATAAATGATTCACTCAACCACATAAATAGGATCACTTGACATTAATGTTCTCTCACTTAAAAGGGGAGAGAGAGATACCTTTTATAATAAGTCATTCTCTGCTCATTCCAAAGAACTCATCAGGTATATCTGAAAAATACACTGAACTTTCCTCCATGATGTTGAAATGATTGAAGAGCTGGTGCTGGATAATTTGTTTAAGAGAAGTCTCAACAATCAATCAATACTTAACTCTTATAATATGTTTGTCATCCATAGATCTCAAAATGTTTACAGGAGATAAGTATCATTATCCCCATGCTACAGATTTGTACAGTGATTAGAAAATGACTAGGACCTATAGAATCTAGTCCAACTGTGCTACCATGACATTGCCTTATGTTGGGCATGACATTTAACTTCTTTCAGGGCTTGTCTACATGGTGAGGTAATGTGCTTTAGAGGGATGTGACTACTAATGTGCTGCACGTTAATTGGTCTGTGTAAATGACTTTAACATAGTGCTGTTTAAAACAGCATTATGTTAACATGCACTAGGGAACCTTTACTGTGCATTAGCACGCTCTACACGGACCAATTAATGTGCAACTGTCAGGGTTTTTTCCCCCACTTTGAACTTTAGCGTCCAAAAAGTGGGGATCTGCATGATCACTTTTAAGCTTAATTACTAGCTTAAATTTGGTACGCTGCCACCAGCCAAAAATATAGTGTTTGGCACACTTCTGTTCCCCCAAAACCTTCCCTGGGGAATCCAAGACCCAAACCCCTTGGGTCTTAAAACAAGGAGAAATAAACCACCCCCTTTCTTTCCCCCCCCCACAGACTTTCCCCTCCCTGGGTTGCCTTGGGAAGCGTCACACCAATCCAACTCCTTGGATCTTAAACAAACGAGGAATTAACGTCCCCCCTTCCTTTCCCCCCCACCAATCCCTGGTGAGTTTAGACTCAATCCCTTGGATTCTAAAACAAGGAAAAATCAATCAGGTTCTTAAAAAGAAAGCTTTTAATTAAAGAAAGAAAAGGTAAAAATTATCTCTGTAAAATCAGGATGGAAAATGCTTTACAGGGTAGTCAGATTCATATAGACTAGAGGGACTCCCCCCGCCCCCCGCCTTAGATTCAAAGTTACAGCAAACAGAGGTAAAAATCCTTCCAGCAAAAGGAAAAAACATTCACAAGTTGAAAAAAAACAAACATAAGACTAATCCGCCTTGCCTGGCTATACTTACAATTTTGAAATATGAAAGACTGATTCAGAAGACTGGGAAAGTCTGGGTGTACGTCTGGTCCCTCTTAGCCCCAAGAGCGAACAATGAACAAAACAAACAACACAAACAAAGACCACAAACAACACAAACAAAGACTCCACCAAGATTTGAAAGTATCTTGTCCCCCATTGGTCCTCTGGTCAGGTGTCAGCCAGGTTTACTGAGCTTCTTAACCCTTTACAGGTAAAAGAGACATTAACCCTTAACCATCTGTTTATGACAGCAACACATTAGTGTGCTTTAGAAATTACACTCCATATAGCACATTACCCCAAATGTAGCCAACTCCTTAATGACTTCTCTTAGTTTCCCGATTAATAAAATGGAGATAATACTTTAACTGCACAAGGATGTTGTGAGCTTAACTGACATTTATCAAGTTCTGCAAGATCCACGGTTGAGAATTGTAGTGTGGGCAACATATACAATATACACTCCACGTGATTTTCTAAATAATATTTTCCAATAATAAAAGATAACATGAGGAGCAACTAAGTCTTATTAGTCCTTTCAAGAGAAGGGAGTATTGTAGTTTTTGCTTCTCCTTGAAGATGAGATATAGCAAAAATAACTACAGTCATGACCATTTTTACCCACAATATTGAAATTTCTCAATACACAGAGAATGTAAGAAGAAGTGTGCCTAACTCGGAAGAAATATTGCAATTTGTCCAGATATCTACAATGCTGTTCCCTACAGTCTACAAACAGCAATTTTGAAGTAAATCTTTTGCTACATTTCTACCAGATGATAGGAAAACAATGTAATTTAAGGCAAGGAAAGGTCATTGTGACAGGACTACAAGAGCAATGCAATAATGAAGTAGTAATATTGCTGCCAATTGGGTAATTTTCTTTCCATTAAATAATGCTGCTTAGAAGACTCAAGCACTATTAGAACAGAAGCTACTGAACTTTTTCTTAGAAATTTACCACATAAGATAATAACACTTCAGCCTCAAAACACAGAGCAGAAAATATTATAGACAGATCAGCTGCTTTTGTTAAGTCCAAGTCAAGAAATAATTTGCTGAGGTTTTTTTCTGTGTGGTACGAAGCAAAAAGAATAAGATTGCTCAAGGAACTAGCTTTCAACGCTATAGACCTGGGGCCAAGTTCACAGCTGATGTAAGAAGATACCATTTCATTGGTGTCCGCAGAGATGCACTGTTTTACATCAGCAATGAATTTGGCCCATTGTTTCAAATTCTCAATCATGGTCCAGACACCACCAGCGGAGAACAGAAGGTTTAACCCCCCTGCAAAAAAGCAGTTAAACCAACTTATTGCTGTTATGTCATTGTACTATAAAAATATATTGAGTATGGTCCTTTATGAAAGCTTGTAATGTTCTGAACTTGACAGTCATTATGAGAAATGTATATAGCCTGTGGTTATGAATTTATATATCCCAGCATGCAGAAAACTGCTCTCAGCGGGGTGGTGAGCTGTCAAGCAGGTGTAGGGGGCACCTCCCAAACCAAGGGTTTACACAAAATCAGGTTCAAGTAACTATCCATTGTCCAGCCCAGGAAGAGACAATGATGGACCATAAGAGACAACTAGAAATACATTGAGACAACTGAAATGGAAAAGAACATCTGGGCTATCAAGTCAAGAGAGAAATTTCCCATTCTGAATAACCATGAGTCACCATGGACTAAGGGTAAAAACTGGAGGCTGGCTCATGGCAGCTTACTTAGGGTCACGGGGATCAGGTTAAGGGGCTGTTTAACTGTGGTATAGACAATCAGGCTCTGCCTGGAGCCAAGGCTCTAGGACTCTGCAAGGTGGAAGGGTCCCAGAGCTCAGGCTGCAGGCCGGAGCCTGAACAACTACACTACCTAAGAACAGCCATACTGAGTTAGACCAATGGTCCTTCTAGCCCAGTATCCTGTCTTATGACAGTCGCCAATGCCAGGTGCTTCAGAGGGAATGAACAGAACAGGCAATCATTGAGGGATCTATCCCATCATCCACTCCCAGCTTCTGGCAATCAGAGGCTAGGGAGAGCCAGAGCATAGGGTTACATCCCTGACTATCTTGGCTAATAGCCATTGATAGATTTATCCTCCGTGAACTTATCTAATTCTTTTTTTAACCTGTTATAGTTTTGGCATTCACAACATCCTCTGGCAATGGAGTGAAGAAGTACTTCCTCACATTTGTTTTAAACCTGCTACCTATTTATTTCATTGTGTGACCCCTGGTTCTTATATTAAGTGAAGGGGTAAATAATACCTCCTCGTTTGTTTTCTCCACATCAATCATGATTTTATAGATCTCTATCATACCCCACCTTTCCAAATTGAAAAATCCCAGCCCATTTAATCTTTCCTCATATGGAAGCTGTTTCATATCCTTAATTATTTTTTATGTCCTTCTTTGTACCTTTTCTAATTCTAATACACATTTTTTGAGATGGGGTGACCACGACTGCACGCACTATTCAAGATTCGGGTGTACTGTGGCTTTGTATAGCAGCACTATGGTACTTTCTGTCTTATTATCTATCCCTTTCCTAATGGTTTCCAACATGGTTCATGTTTTTGATTGCTATGCACATTGAATGGATATTTTCAGAGAACTATCCACAATGATTCAAGAGCTCTTTCTTGAGCGGTAAAAGCTAATTTAGACCCCATCATTTTATAGGTATAGTTGGGATTATGTTTTCCACTGTGCATTATTTTGCATTTATCAAGAACGAATTTCATCTGCCATTTTGTTGCCCAGTCACCCACTTTTGAGGGATCTCTTTATAACTCTTCACAGTCTTCATTGGACTCAACTATCTTGAGTACACTGCAATTAAACAGTCCCTTAGCCCAAGCCCGTGCAAGCCCAAGTCAGTTGGCACTGGCATGCCATGGGCGTCTAACTGCAGTGTAGACATATCCTATGAGGGGCAGGGGGGAGGAAAAAGCCTTCTAAAAGCAGGCTTGTAACTGACGGTTTTTTTATTCAGAACTCAGGGCCCAGTTTTGGGGCAAAAGGCTGTCCATGAATGCTGGATCCCTCCAATAGCTATGAGGTATGATGGGAAACTATTTTAAGGCATTAGGTAACTAACTATAATTATCTGCTGTGTAACCTGTATACGTTTGCTTTCCCTGACAGTTTCATCTATGAATCTGTGTTTTTTTCTATTAAAAAAGCTTTTTGTTTATTTTCATCCCGAGAAGGTCTTTGTGTGCAAGCCATGTGGAATGGGTAAGCTGGTATCTGGGAGGCTGGTTTCATGCCTTCGGGGAGTGACGATCCAGAGGAGTATGGCCTGGTTGTCTGATAATTAAGAATTTGGGGAGGACACGTTTGGGGAGACTCAGGACTGGAAGGCAGTTTGTGTCACCCTGAAAAGAATAACGGGGCTGGTGAGAGACAGCGTGAGACCTTGTGCTTGTGGGCAGCCTAAGTGGTGTCAGGGATCTGAACAACAGCTGCACCACACAATGGCCCCCAGGGTTACAAGGTAGGCTGTAATAGAAGCTTTATTAGTCTGGGTGGACCCCAAAACAACACCAACAAAAGTATGAATGTCATTTGATTCTAGTCTCCTTTTGTCATCAAAAAGGCACTGCAACCCTGGCTATCACTATAAGTCCCTGCCCAAAAGAGGCTTAGAACCAAAATAGCTAGGAGATTAGTACACAGATCTGTAGGCAGAAGCTTGTGCCCCTTTGCACTATGGTTGGCTTAAGACAGTGCTAGTGGTGACTCATTTCTACTAGCACTAAAGTTCCCTACACACTTATTTTGGAAATGGTTAAACAGAAGATACTCCATGGGATAAACTGAGCCTTCTCTCCAATACTATACATAATATTTGCATCACAAACTGTACCAAAATTACTCAGAAAAACCTGGGGTACAATGGGTATCCAATTACTAGTTTGCATTGGCTAAAAAGTGTTCAGATGTACTAGAATGGGCCTAAAATAACTAGCGTGCTGCAAAATGGCAAACTCACACTCCTCCCCAAACATTTCACACAGACATTTCTTTGAGTCAATGGTATTTCTGATTAGAGGAGTTACAGAGAAAATGAATGGGCAGAATATGCCCCTACAGCATTTAGCCCTTCTGCAGCCATAAACATCACCTTCATTTTGTCTGGGTTAGGATTCAATTTCATCCAGGCAATGGAAAACAAAAATGCTGTGCACCCTCATTTTGCCATAAGTGACACACTGAGCTGCATGATAGCCCACTTCACCTCACTAGCTCTCCCAAGCAGCTTAACATGCACCTTGAGGATGGGTGGTGGCAGATTAGAACCCTGCCCCCGAAGGATTTAAGGCAGATGAATAATTGTTCAAAATCTCCCTCTCTGACAGCTTAGAAACAGCGGTGGCTCTGGGCCCCAGTGCTCCAAGCGCGTGCATGGGGCGGCCTGCTGGTCCCTGCGAGGCCGACAGTCAGGTAGCCTTCAGTGGCGGGCCTGCAGGAGGTCCACCGGTCCCAGGCATTCGGTGGCAATTCAGCGGCGGGTACGCCAAAGCCGCGGGACCGGTGGACCTCCCGCAGGCGTGCCACCGAAGGCAGGCTGCCTGCTGTGCTTGGGATGGCAAAAAAGCTAGAGCCGCCCCTGCTTAGAAATAAACCATCACAGGAGTAAGCCCATCTACCCCACCAAAATGAAGGTGACAGGATCAACAAAGGTCAAAATCAAGTCAACATAACCTTGTGATCAACAGTATCAAGACTGCTGATAGACTTAAAACACTTAGCACTGACATCTGTCATCTCTCTGTTACTAGAAGATCAAAGAATGAAATCCCTGCAGTTTCCCTGCTTTCCCAAGCCCAAAACAGAACTGAAAGAAATCAAGGAAACCAGAAGAGTCCACAAGATGAAGCTTGCTTGGTAAGAAGAACTCATTTTACAGAGATCAGTAAATGTTTAGAATTAGCTGAACCAATCATATTTGCAATGGAATTGAAGACTTAACATTCTAGTTCAAAATTACAGGCAGTAAAAAAAATAAATCCTATGAGCAAAGAAATTAAGATCACTGTGAATACTAAAAACTCACATGTGATCAGAAAAATCAAACTGGTGACACAAAGAACCAATGTCATGTTGATAAGGGCTTCCCCTTAACTTCAAAATAAACATTTATCGTTTTGTTTGTGATGAAATAAGAGGCACTGGAAATGAATAATGCTGTATGTGCTTCTGTATTGTGTCACAGCACATCATAGAGATCAACCAGGAAAGTACTCAGTTCCCTTCTCCACCTCCACAGTACTCCCGGAACGAAAAACACTTATAAATAACAAATGCAGTTTTAAAATCCAATGTGGGAAATCAAGTTTTGATTTCAGGGATGAGGGAGGATTTCATTCAGATTAGTCACACTCTTCTATGAAATGGAGAGACTTTTAAGAGCCTGGAAATAAGAATGACAAGTAAGGACTTTGAGTTGCTTTGTCCTGTCAGGATGAAAGTCTGTCGTGAAGAACATTCAAACCTCCAAATATCTCCTGTCCTAACATCATTTTCAGTACCTTGGATAAAAACATGGAATGACCACAACCAATTAGTGGAAGAAACCACCTGAGGAGTTTGATTTGCTCTTTTTCCCTTTGCAAAAAGTTATTTGCTTGGAGCAAAGTGTTCTTGCAACACTAAGTCCTCTGTGCCAGTTCCTCAGCTGGTGTAAATTGGTGTAGCTTAGCTGAAGTCAATAAAGTATGCAGATTTACACATGCTGAGAATATGGCCCCATGTCTTTATACTGCAATTTTTGTTTGCAGTTACTCTGGTTGCGAAGAGCTCTGCGTAAGCTCGAAAGCTTGTCTCTCTCATCAACAGAAGTTGGTTCAATAGAAGATATTACCTCACTCACCTTGTGTCTCTAATATCCTAGGACTGACCTGGCTAAAATACTGAACACAATGATGAAAAATTGTTGTCAGACATACTCTCTGCCATGGGCTATGGGTATAACAGGCCAGGGGAGGCTAAGTCTCCCCTGAAGCAGCCACCACCGCCCTGCCACCAAACGCCAGGGCTGTGGTGACCCCGTCTGCACTCCGCCTCTTACCTGCCCTACTCCGCCCCCTTCCCAAGGCTCCCAACACCTGCTGCTACGTGGTGAGTTCCTCCTCTCCTATAGTCTACCCCCCACCTCTGCGAGACCCCCACCTCCCGCCGTGTCCCTCCTCTTCTCACCCCCTGCCCCCACGAGACCCCTTCCCCACACCTGCTACTCAGCCCCTAACCCCTGCAGAGTGGAGATAGAGTGTGGCCAGAAGAGATGGGACAGGGAGCTAGCCTCCCCCAGGGGAAGCTTCACCTGGCACTGGCCACTCTCTGCAGAAATGTTGACACTGGAGATGGGGGAAGAGTGTGACTATTAATGTACAAGGTAACTTGACAAGTTTTGTACACTTAAGCAGAAGGAGATTAAAAGTTAGGATGGCCAACATTTCAGGAAAGAGATTGGCTGGATGAGTTCTGGTGGTGACTTTGTCACTAGACTACTCTGCAACAGATTTTAGAGGGAGACTGAAGGACTGATCACAACAATGTCTATGCCCAAATTAGGGTTAAAGTATAAATACAGATTAAGGTGGGGGTTGGGTTTTATTTATTTTGATATCACCCGTGTGTAGGGTGACCAGATGTCCTGATTTTATAGGGACAGTCCCTATTTTGGGGGCTTTTTCTCATATAGGCTCCTATTACCGTCCAGCCCCCACCCTGATTTTTCACACTTACTATCTGGTCACCCTACCTGTGTGCCTGCAAATCAAGAACATCCCTTGTTTTTGAGGCATGTCCCAATGTCACTGTCAATTTTACAAATTACAGTTTTCTTTCTACAGTTTGCGTGAACCTCATTATTGTGTCTTTTGTTCTTTCCATAACATACGTAATATGAAGGAATTGCCGTGGGGTCCACCTAGCTCTGTTTAACAAGCACATACAACATGAAGGCCTAGCTAATACAGAAACACTGCTACTCTTGGCAGGATTCTAATAGCTAATAGAGGGCTCACAAATTATTTAAGGGGATACTATCCAGTTCCCACAAACTGCACTCATGGACTGGCACCTGAAATTGCTGCTTGCCAGAATAGGGGGCAGAACTGACAAAGGGCTGGCTGAGCACGCATACACCAAGGAAATCACTTTATCAGGTTTATCACATGTTGATATCTACCCCCTTTCTAGCAATCTCCCCTCTTTCCACATCTTTTAAGGGAACAAGCCCTCTACCAGCTGTAGGGACAAATCCACTGAATGACTGTGAAAGTGAAGGAAGCAAGTGGGTGTAATGTGCTTTCATAAAAGAGCTGCACAAAGGAAGCCATTTTCAGTAAACCATCACCACCTTTACTGGTCCTCCGAAACCCATAAAAAACAATGCTACCTATTTTTAAGTGCTATCTACTAGTACATTTTCTATTTACTATTTACACATATACAGACACAGAGCACGCTTGGAAGACTGGAGGTGGGAGGATTGCATGACCAAGAACAGTAAGCAGTGGGTAACCTTTTTCCTTCTCACTTTCCTTTGCAAACCTTCTTGATGAACACCAAAGCTGTCCCCTATGTGCCCCCAATACCACTTCATACCCGAATAGGAGTGCTGATTTTACACTTTGAAAATCTGATTGCTCAAGATACTTCACCATGAAGACATTCTGAGTATCATTGCAAATCATGTTTTGACCCCTGAGAGAGGGACAGTAATGAATTCTGCCAAAAATAGGCTGGCCACCTGTAAGTGAACCCGAAAGGAAACTGTGGATATCAACCAGCAACACAAGAATTGTTCTCGTAAATGCTGCACAGAATTAGATGGGAATTCTGCAGAGATTTTTAAGTCCAGTTAACCAGTATCTTCCACTCTCTACCTAAAGTCCCAGCTAAAACGAACATACTGAAAAAAAACAGTGTAAAACAGAAACGGTCATTGCATAAAATAACCAGTGAAAACAACAAACTGATTAAAAGAAATCATTTTACAAGTGAGCAACTGCAGGAGAATCACAAGCAGGAAAAACAAATGAGCAGATGGAGAAGGTACCAAACACGCCATCATGCCAGGAAGGAGAAGAACAGGTGCATCCTTTCCCTAAAACAGAAGTTCTCAAACTTCTTTATTGGTAACCCCTTTCACACAGGAAGCCTCTGAGTGCGAACCCCTTTATAAATTAAAAACACTTTTTAATATATTTAACACCATTATAAATGCTGGAGGCAAAGTGGGGTTTGGAGCGGAGACTGACAGCTCGTAACCCCCTCCATGTAATACCTGGTGACCCCTAGAGTGGTCCCGACCCCCAGTTTGAGAACTCCTGCCCTAAAATTATTCAGTCACCTCTCTAAAAACAGTTACAGTGAATTAGATACAAAGTCTCTTACTATATGGAACCCACAGCCATAAATCCTTCATATTTCTATGGTATTGGTGTTGGCACACATCACACAAAACACATGTCCCTCGATAAAGCCCTGTGATAGGCCAGCAGGGGTAAGGCCTCCAGTCTAGAGATATCAACAATATGTCTGCTTAGAGTCAGCCAGAGAAGCCCCACAAGTGTATGGGAACATGGTCAGCACATCTTGGAGATGATTAGGTATAAACCTAAAGTAGCTCCCACCAGAAAGGCTCCTAGGGTACTTTTAAAGCTGCCCAAGCACAGGTGCCCTCACTGGGTTGAATCATCCCCCGGATATTGTCAAAATGTCAAGAGGATAATAGAATGTGAAGTAGAGAAAAGAAAATGAATATTAGTATAGTAATGTAAGCGTTCTAATGTTTAGTTTGGGGAAATCTCCCACCAGTCTCATGCTAAACCATATGTGGATTCTCAATGTCTAAAGTCAAATATGGTTCTGAACTGTGTTCAAACAACAGTGCTTGCTCAACAAGCAGAAAATCTGCTTCCACTCACTACACCATATCTCTTTGAAAATGTGCGTAGTGCCATTGCCAGATAATATAGACACTCTGCTCAGGAAGAGTAAATTTAACACCATCTTAATTTTTCTTTCCCTCCTTCTCACCCTTCACCACAAGAAGTGTTATCTTGAAAATATCTTTTTTCTAAATGGATTTTTTCCCCCTTATATACTTTTTTAAAGAAAAACCTCCTGTTACTGGTTAGATGTTGGAATGGGCAAATCCTCTGCAAGATTCCCCATTCTTTTATAGACTCATAGACTTTAAGGTCAGAAGGGACCATTATGATCATCTAGTCTGACCTCCTGCACATTGCAGGCCACAGACTCTCACCCACCCCCTCCTGTAACAAACCCCTAACCTACGTCTGAGTTATTGAAGTCCTCAAATCATGGTTTAAAGACCTCAAGGTACAGAGAATCCTCCAGCAAGTGACCCATGCATCTGCTGCAGAGGAAGGTGAAAACCTCCAGGGCCTCTGTAAATCTGCCCTGGAGGAAAATTCCTTCCCGACCGCAAATATGGCGATCAGTTAAACCCTGAGCATGTGGGCAAGACTCACCAGCCAGCACTCAGGAAAGAATTCTCTGCAGTAAGATCTCAGATTCCACCCCATCTAACATCCCATCACAGATCATTGGGCATATTTACCTGCTAATAATTAAAGATCAATTAATTGCCAAAATTAGGCTTTCCCATCATACCATCCCCTCCATAAACTTATTAAGCTTAGTCTTGAAGCCAGATATGTCTTTTGCCCCCACTACTCCCCTTGGAAGGCTGTTCCAGAACTTCACTCCTCTAATGGTTAGAAACCTTTGTCTAATTTCAAGTCTAAACTTCCTAGTGTCCAGTTTACATCCATTTGTTCTTGTGTCCACATTGGTACTAAGCTTACATAATTCCTCTCCCTCCCTGATATTTATCCCTCTGATATATTTATAAAGAGCAATCATATCTCCCCTCAGCCTTCCTTTGGTTAGGCTAAACAAGTCAAGATCTTTCAGTCTCCTTTCATAAGACAGGTTTTCCATTCCTCGGATCATCCTAGTAGCCCTTCTCTGTACCTGTTCCAGTTTGAATTCATCCTTCTTAAACATGGGAGACCAGAACTGCACACAATATTCCAGATGAGGTCTCACTAGTGTCTTGTATAATGGTACTAACACCTCCTTATCTTTACTGGAAATACCTCGCCTGATGCATCCCAAGACTGCATTAGCTTTTTTAACGGCCATATCACATTGGTGGCTCATTGTCATCCTGTGATCAACCAATACTCCGAGGTTCTTCTCCTCCTCTGTTACTTCCAACTGATGTGTCCCCAATTTATAACCAAAATTCTTGTTATTAATCCCTAAATGCATGACCTTGCACTTTTCACTATTAAATTTCATCCTATTACTATTACTCCAGTTTACAAGGTCATCCAGATCTTCCTGTATGATATCCTGGTCCTTCTCTGTATTGGCAATACCTCCCAGCTTTGTGTCATCCACAAACTTTATTAGCACATTCCCACTTTTTGTGCCAAGGTCAGTAACAAAAAGATAAAATAAGATTAGTCCCAAAATCGATCCTTGCGGAACTCCATTAGTAACCTCCTTCCAGCCTGACAGTTCACCTTTCAGTATGACCCGTTGTAGTCTCCCCTTTAACCAGTTCCTTATCCACCTTTCAATTTTCATATTGATACCCGTCTTTTCCAATTTAACTAATAATTCCCCATGTGGAACTGTATCAAGTGCCTTACTGAAATCAAGGTAAATTAGATCCACTGCTTTTCCTTTGTCTAAAAAATCTGTTACTTTCTCAAAGAAGGAGATCAGGTTGGTTTGGCACGATCTACCTTTTGTAAAACCATGTTGTATTTTGACCTCAATGTCCTTAACTACTTTTTTCTTCAAAAATTTTTCCAAGACCTTGCATACTAACAGGCCTGTAGTTACTCGGATCATGTTTTTTTCCTTTCTTAAAGACAGGAACTATGTTAGCAATTCTCCAGTCGTATGGTACAACCCCTGAGTTTACTGATTCATTAAAAATTCTTGCTAATGGGCTTACAATTTCATGTGCCAGTTCCGTTAATATTCTTGGATGAAGATTATCTGGGCCCTCCGATTTCATTCCATTAAACTGTTCAAGTTTGGCTTCTACTTTGGATGTGGTAATATCTACCTCCATATCCTCATTCCCATTTGTCATCCTACCATTATCCCTAAGCTCCTCATTAGCCTCATTAAAGACTGAGGCAAAGTATTTGTTTAGATATTGGGCCATGCCTAGATTATCCTCAGTGTTTAGTGGTCCCACTTCTTCTTTCTTTGTTTTCTTCTTATTTATATGGCTCTAGAACCTTTTACTACTGGTTTTAATTCCCTTTGCAAGGTCCAACTCTACATGGCTTTTGGCCTTTCTCACTTTATCCCTACATGTTCTGACCTCTCTAAGGTAGCTTTCCTTGCTAATCCCTCCCATTTTCCACTCCTTGTAGGCTTTCTGCTTTTTCTTAATCACCTCTCTGAGATGCTTGCTCATCCAGGTTGGTCTACAACTCCTGCCTATGAATTTTTTCCTCTTTCTTGGGATGCGGGCTTCTGTAACTTGGACTTGACTTGGCTATCAATGCATTAAAAAGTCTACCCTGGAGTATGTTCCAGAGCCACTGTGAGGCTAAATTATGAGATTATGACCATTGTGAACTAGTGATTACAATGGAAAGTCAAACCCTACATTTTCTTGTCAACCCTGTCAGACTTAGAAGCCATGTCTCCCAGACATAAAAAGCCCTAATCTAGAGTCCACAACTGCATCTCAGTTATAATTTGCTCAGTAGGCTTTGGAAAATTACAGTGGCCTAAACTGAATTTTGCCACAAATGGTCTTAATCTGTAGATGGCATTTTTAGTTAAACGCCAGGATGGCAGAACAAAATACACACTGCTAAAGCAGACACTTGAACATATTGATTCAAAATTTCTACTTACAAAGCAGGAGAATGGTGATGGGATAGAGATCAAACCTCCTGCAAAATATTTAAACTAAATCCTCTGCATACAGTTAGCATGTTTGGACTGTCATCATCCTTGAGATCATCATCATCATTATATTAACTACTTATGTAGCGCTTTACATCTTCAAAGGGCTTTGCAAACAACAACATTAGAAGAGCATTAACTCTTCAGATGTCAATTCTAATCTCCTGAAAGGGTTATAGAAAATCAAGCTAATTAGGCAACAGGTTTAACTGCCACAGAAGCTTTTTAACTGCAGATTTCCACAAGGCATATTTAGTTCACAGATCCCTTTGCCAGTGTCTTTTACTTCATTCAGGCCTCTTGGCTGCCTGTGGATGGTATGGGATAGGTAAAGCTACTGTAGTCAAAGTTGATACTACAGAAATGTTTAATTAGGCTGCAATATTCCTCTACTTCATTGTATTCGCCTTCTTTATAGGTTACAACATTAAAGCAACATTTCAGTCATCTTACTGCAACAATTTAAACAAAAAATATATTTTAATCTTAGAAATACATATCTATTGCTTAAGAAGCATTTTAGAGAGCAAGAATTTCTAAATGAGCCCTGCTTCATATTCTGGTGAATATTAGCATATCTAATTAATTACAATTGCAGAATCATTTTGGTTATAAGGAAGTTGAGTGAATAATCTAGTGCCACTGTTCACAGACTCTCTGGAGCACAGGGCTCTCTCCTAGTGGTCTGAAAGAATTAAATATCTTGGAGAACAAGCCAGTGAATGTTTGGGAAGTTGGGACAGGAGAATGAAAAGAGAATTCCAGAGAATGAAAGAACTGGAGAACCAGAGATCTGGTTCATGTTTTGCAACGCAGCAGGAACAATTTCATTATTCTAAAGTCATTCTTAACATACAGGTGACTAGTCTATCCTACAATAACTACAGTTATGGCAATTCTACAATATCCTGTCGGCTTGTTCCATTGCTTAACTAGTCTCAAAGTTTTCTTCTGACATCTGACTTATACTTTCTCTGTTGCACCTTAAGCCCATTATTTGTTTTGTCTTTGTTGCCTAGAAGAACTAACTGTTCTCAGTCATTGTTATATCATTCCTTTATGGGTCTGTAGACATTTATGTCTGTACTGGGACCAGTACTAGTCAACATATGCATAAATGATCTGGAAAAAGGGGTAAACAGAGAGGTGGCAAAATTTGCAGATGATACAAAACTAGTCAAGATAGTTAAATCCAAAACAGACTGCAAAGAGCTACAAAGGGATCTCACAAAACTGGGTGGCTGGGCAACAAAATGGCAGATGAAATTCAGTGTTGATAAATGCAAAGTAAAGCACATTGGAAAACATAATCCCAACTATACATATACAATGATGGGGTCTAAATTAGCTGTTACCATTCAAGAAAGAGATCTTGAAGTAAATGTGGATAGGTCTCTGGAAACATCCACTCAATGTGCTGCGGCAGTCAAAAAAGTGAACAGAATGTTGGGAATCATTAAAAAAGGGCTAGATAATACAAAAGAAAATATCATAGTGTCACTATATAAATACATGGTATGTCCACATCTTGAATACTGCATGCAGATGTGGTCCCCCATCTCAAAAAAGATACATTGGAATTGGAAAAGGTTCAGAAAAGGGCAACAAAAGTGATCAGGGGTATGGAAGAGCTTCCGTATGAGGAAAGATTAATAAAATTGGGACTTTCCAGCTTAGAAAAGAGATGACTAAGAGGGGATATGATAGAGATCTATAAAATCATGACCGGTGTGAAGAAAGTAAATAAGGAAATGTTATTTACTCCTTCTCATAACACAAGAACTAGGGGACACCAAAGGAAATTAATAGGCAGCAGGTTTAAAACAAACAAAAGGAAGTATTTCTTCACACAACACACAGTCAACTCGTGGAACTCTTTGCCAGAGGCTTTTGTAAAGATTAAGACTATAACAGGGTTCAAAAAAGAAGTAGATAGGTTGATGGAGTATAGCTCCATCAATGGGTATTAGCTAGGATGGGCAGGGATGGTGTTCCTAGCCTCTGTTTGCCAGAAGTTGGGAATGGGTGACAAGAGACGGATCACTTGATTACCTGTTCTGTTCACTCCTTGTGGGGCACCTGACATTGGCCACTGTTGGAAGACAGGATACTGGGCTAGATGGATCTTTGGTCTGACACAATATAACCGTTCTTATGTTCTGTTCTGCTGTCTTTGCTCCACCCTGGTCATGCCAAGTTTGCTTTATTTTTCCTTGTGGGTCTTATTTTTCAAACCTTTTATCACTCAATCCAGGAAAACAACTGGATTTCTGAGGATCATAAAATAAAGGCAAAGAGAGGGAAAAAATGAGTCCTCAAAAGCTAAATGAAATACAAGTCAGGAGCCTTCAGCTGAAAATTCTCTTTATCAGATCTTAGCTTTATTTGAAATGGGAGTTAAGCTGCTTAGAAATTCTCTACCCTTGCTAAGCAGACATTTGGCAATTTCAAACATGGAAAATGAAACTCCTCTCAGACCAGAGTTTTCATTGTCCCTGGATTTCAATTCAAATTAGTTCTCAAAATTCAGCACAGGACATCTTGTCTATATAAAAAGTGTTATCGCAGACAAACCTTGAAAGAAATGTTGTAAGGATGTTATTGTATATTAGCCCTGTTTTTTCTTTCTTTCTTTCTTCTTTTTTAATTTAAAGCACTAGGTTAACGCATTTAATCACATCCTGGAAAAAGCAGAAAATCACTCCATCTGCAAGGAGTTCTTCAAATCTCACTTGAATGAAACTAATCAGCTGTATGAGTAACCTGTATATGTAATTTGCAACTACCGAAACCTTTAAAAAAAAAGATTTAGAAATAAGAAAAACCTGCCTCCCAGACTGCTGACACAACTTAAAAACAACAATATTTCAAAACAAAATAAAATAGACAGTGTTAAATGCCTCATTGAGAAAACTGCAATATCCTTCATCCTTCATAGATGGAGAAGTTAGAAAAGATGGTTTCAAAATGGCCAATGTGCCACGTCTGGGGGAAGAAAGCCTTTGTTAGATCAACTCCATAACAAAAAAAATAAGGTTCAATTCCCCTCTAGACAGGAGTGCTGGAACAAGCTGTATGGCAGGGGTGCTGGGAGCCACTGAACAAAACTGTAACCCTTGAATATGATGGAAATCACTTCAAGTCAGAGGGGACAGCAGCACTTCCAGCACCCCAGCTCCAGTAACTATGCCTCTAGAGTTGAAAAAAACATAGTGGAGACTCGTCTACTAGCAGATTAAGGGCATGGCTACACTTGCAGATGTAGAGTGCCAGGAGTTAAACCAGCCCTCGGAAACCGCAGCAGGGAAAATGCTGCAGTGTATTGTGGTAGCTATCCCAGTGTGCAAGTGGCTGCAGCATGCTTTTCAAATGGGGGGGAGGGGTGGAGTGTGACAGAGTGTGTGTTGTGTGTATGTGGGGGGAGAGACTGTGTTTTGGGGGGCAAAGAGCATGTCAGCATGCTGTCTTGTAAGTTCAGACAGCAGCAGAGGGAAAGGGGAAACCCTGACATCAGCCTCCACTCTCCCCTCCCCTCTCTGTCTCACACACATGCACAAATGCCTCCCTCGGCAGCAGCAGCATTCCACAGTAATGGTTTGCTTAGTGTCCCAGAGCAGATAAGCATATGGGTTGTCAGAAACGAAGCCTTGAAAGGGGATATCCACATGCCTGCGGCTGAGTTCAAAACAGTGAGAAGGGTGGTCACTTGACTTCAAGGGTTTATAGGATGTTTCTGGAGGCCAATCACAGCGCAGTAATGTAATACATCGTCCACACTGACACCCCGGTGTTTTAGCCAGGGGGCAGGAAACTTTATGCTTTTTGTGGAGGTGTTTTACCATGAGCACTCCAGCAGCAGAGTCTAGGCGCTCTACGTGCTTTGCCAGTGTGGATGTGTCAGGAGTTGGGGCGCCCAGGGTTGATTTAATGCGCTCTACCTTGCAAGTGTAGCCGAGGCCTAAAATCACTATTTTGCCAGAGAATTCAAGTTCCTATTAACACAGCATTACGGCATCTTCAGTGGATTTAATCAAAAAGTTTACCGAACATACTACTATTTTTTTCTCATGCCTGGAAGATATGAGAGAAGGTTTTTTTAAACTAAACCTGGCTATAGCCCAGGTTTCTAAGGGTACCGCTACACTGCGCACTCCTTACAGCAACATGTAGAGTACACACACTGCACACATCCCTCGCACGGGTATAAATATCAGTGGAGGTGGTGAGACACTGCTTAGGCGAGTAAAGACATGGCTGAACCCTTAGAGTATATAGTCTACATGGCTCTCTACACACCCAACCATTGCCTCCCCTGACTACACTACTATTTTTAGCAGTGGAGTATCCCGCTGCCTCCCCCTGCCAGAGCCTTTCACTGACACATGTAGCTACACATAGCCTTGGATGCCCACAAGTTCAGATGGAAAGCTTTTATCTGCAGTCCAAGTGAGAGTATCATTCAAAATCACTCTTGCCCTTTTTCCCAATACGTATTCAAAATAAGTAGTGCTGTTATCTAAGCTGATACCCAATTTCCATGATCTCTCAGAAATATTAACCCAGCTATCCAATTTGGAACATAAAATAGTCCAGCTGAATATTTGTCTTTGTAACCTAGTGCATAAAATCCTGACACCACCTAGTGGCTGGCTCCAGTGACTATGCGGCACCCCATCTTCTCATAGGTAACAGACATCTAGTTTAGAAGAGCTGCGTATTTGGGGCCGAAGGTTCAAATCCCTGCTGACACTTCTGGTGTCCATAGTATAAGTGGCCACAATTCATTTACACTTGGAGAAAGATTTGGTCAAAATGCTTGAATTTCCATAGGAATCCATAAGTATGTACCCAAATATGCAGCACAACAGCAGTTTGTTATTGATTTCAATAGGACCTGCAAGTGCTCAGCTACCTTGAGAATCAACTCACTTTTATTTAGGTGCTTGAGTGTGGATTTAAGTGCTTTATTTTAGGCACCCACATCTGAAAATGTTACACCTTATTTTCCCCTTATATAACTTCTCCCACATCTGGACACAGGTCTCATATTGGAGCACTTATCCTCCCACAGGAGCATGAATGCTTCCCCCTTTCACACAGCCCAGCTAGCATGGCTCCTGCTTTGACATCTAGAGTCACTGAGGAGTTAAATGGTGCTTAACCTATTCACCTTGTACCACTACAACTCCATAACCTTCTCAATTCCTGATGCCTTGAGCAGCAGGAGACAGAGTGTGGGTTTCAGAACTGAGTTGCCACATGGCGCCTCATCTCATTTACCTCAATGTCACTGAGATGGCCTCCTTTCTGCTTCTTCTTATCTATCAGACACATTACAACACATATATCATCAAAAGGGAGAGGGACAGGCTAGCAGTTGCAAGCGGCCTTTTTCCAGCAGTTGAACAATGGTGTATTCTATAATTATGGAGGAAAGATTTCAAGCTCCATAATAAGATAAACAAGCAAGACAATATTAAGCTCTGGCTAGCTACCCGTTGATGATTGCTATTGTGGACACGCTCCACTCATTTATTTCAGACTAATTTGATTGGCAATGCTGGTGTGCAGGCAGATGTAGGTAGTGTTATCTTTCAGATAAGAGGAGCTCCTCATGCAATGCACCCCAGAAACCCTTGTTAATTATAACCTGACAGTTCTGCTACTTAAAACAACAATCACCACCACCATTGCTCAAGATGCTGCATCACTGGTCAGAAAGATCAAGTAGGGGTAGGGGGTTATTAAACATATGTAGATGGAGACAACAATTAGAGGCACTGACTTTCTAATGTGTCAGGGGGTGCTCGGCCCCCCGGTTCTGCCCCAGGCCCTGTCCCCACTCCACCCCTTCCCCCAAGCCTCTGCCCCAACCCCTTCCACCCCCACCTCTTCTGCCTCCTCCCCCGAACACGCCCCATCCTAGCTCCTCCCTCCCCGTGCCTCCTGCATGCTGCAGAACAGCTGATCCACAGCAGGCAGAAGGCGCAGGAAGGGAGAGGGAGGTGTTGATTGGAGGGGCTGCCAGTGGGCGGAAGGCGCTGGGGGGACTGGGAGGAGCTGATGAGGGGGACTGCCGGTGGGTGCTCTAGCACCAGAACCCCCACGGAGTCAGTGCCTATGACCACCATATACTCTTCCCAGCAAATGAGAACTATGCTCATACAAAGTGTGCAATATTAATTAATTAAATGAATTTAAAAATTAACTAAATGCACAAAATCAGTAGTTCAGTTATGAAAACATATTTTCCAGTGTTTTTTTCTTCTCTCCTTCCAACAGTTTAAATCATCCCCCCTTCATCTATAAAGCTGCATGCAGCTGGAGATTTCATATTATTAAAAATCCATATTGTGCACTCTCAGACAAACACTGCAAGAGACTAATGAGTATTCTGACAAACCCCCTGCCACTCTGCAATGTACCTAATGTCGGGACTCATAGAAAGGAGCATTTCCTTTAAATGGGTCTTGTCCATCACTTGAGAGCGAGGGCCTGTAGTTGATGCACAGAACTGTGGCTTAGGAGAGCTGGGTTCTATGCCTGGCTCACTCTCAGATTTCCTGGGTGACCTTGCACTCATCACAAGCTCTGAGTGCATCCATTTCCCCAACAGTACAATAGGGGTTTTCCCTCTCTGCTTCACTGGAATCTTGCAAGGTATAGTTCATGATTTGTAGAGTGCTTTGAGGTGCTCGGCTGGAAATATGCAGTATTTCTATAGATATTATTTGTAATGACAAATTCATTTACTGATGTGTTAAAACAATTGTGCCTTGATTTTCAGAAGTGCTGGGTACTCTCAGCTCCCATCAACTTCAAGTGGTGTTGAAGAGCTCAGCAAATCTGAAAAGCAGGCTCCAAATGAGTGGTTGGCCCCAGCAAGAAGATAAGAAAAATCAACAACTCCTTAAGCTTGGCTCCTCACCGGCAAAGAGAGTTGACTAAAAAAGGTCACTTCTATTTGTAAATGGACTGCTCAATAAGGCCACTCTCAAAGAACTGTAGTACATGGTGGCCAATGTCTCTTAGAATACTTAATTCTCAAGGCGTTATATTTACGGTAATAAACCTCAACTCTAGACTAAAGGGAGGGGAAAAGAACACTTGCCATAGACATGGAAGCCTCCATAGCTAGCTATGCATATGCCAGCTTCAAAATATTGTGCTATTCCATGACGTGCAGTAAAATTGTCCTTTTTTGTGCCCTTAAACAGTGCTGTTGCTGAGGGCCATTGCAAATCTTAAACTGTCCTGTCTCCGTTCATGATATTTACCAGAACTATGTTACACAAATAAACCTAATCTCTTTGTTTTGCCTGCCAAGCAACACTAACTGGAGTGGCTTCAAGAGGACAAGGAAGAACAAAAACAGCTTCGTTTACAGAGCTAATTGTCTGAGATGAGTCTGGAATTAACTGATGTGGAAAGCAGCAGTATAAAATCACAAATAGCCAGCTCACTTTGAGACAACACGAAAGACGTCTGCTTGACATAAACATTTCCAGAACAAATAGCTATAAAGAGGACACGCTAATTCTTGAATTAGCTCCTGAATTGAGAGCAACAGCCCAACGTACCCATACATTTATATGATGAATTGCTCTATTTTATACTAATGCAGTCCTAGGATACATCAGGTGAAGTATATCCAGTAGAGACAGGGAAATGTTATTGCTATTATACAAGGCACTGGTGAAACCTCATCTGGAATACTGTGTGCAATTCTGGTCTCCCATGTTCAAGAAGGATGAATTCAAACGGGAACAAGTGCAGAGAAGAGCTACTAGGATGATCAGAGGAATGGAAAAACTGTCATACGAGGGAAGATTCAAGGAGTTTAGCTTGCTTAGCCTAACCAAACAAAGGCTGAGGGAAGCTATGATTGCTCTCTATAAATACATCAGAGGGTTAAATACCAGAGAGGGGAAGGAATTATTTAAGTTAAGGGCCAATGTGGACACAAGAACAAATGGATATAAACTGGCCATCAACAAGTTTAGGCTTGAAATTAGATGAAGGTTTCTAACCATCAGAGGAGTGAAGTTCTGGAACAGTCTTCTAAGGGGAGCAGAGGGGGCAAAAAACTTCACTTGTTTCAAGACTGAGCTTGATAAGTTTATGGAGGAGATGCTGTGATGAGGCTGTGTACAACAGCAAGTGACCTATCTGCGACTGCAAGTAACAAAAATCCCCAGTGGCTCACACCCTGGGGGTCTTTTGCCTTCCTTTGCAGCATGGGACATTAGTCATTTGCTGTTTTAAATTAGAGTAAATGATGGATTCTCTGTAACCTGAAGTCTTTAAATCGTGATTTGAGGACTTCAGTAACTCAGTCAGAGGTTATGGGTTGGCTCCAGGAGTGGGTGGGTGAGGTTCTGTGGCCAGCGATGGGCAGGTGGCCAGACTAGATGATCATGATGGTCCCTTCTGGCCTTAAAATCTATGATACTATATACCATACACAATGCACACACTACAGGAGTATATGGGTTATGATAGGCATATCATTATAACAAAGACTGTCATTGAAGAAAACCTATGTTATTTTCAAATATCCTATTAACCACTTGATTGTGTATGTTCTGATCCCAGTTTTGCATGAATCACTGCAGAAACATTCTATTAGTGTGCATACCACTGAGGGTGCTGTGTGCGAGGATGACGACTCAGGTATTTTGGACTCAGACTTTCCTATTATAACAAAAAATGTGTTTTCTTTCTCTCACTCACCCTCTTTTACTGATGACTTTGTAGAACAACATCCACAGGCTAACATCAGGGTGCGGCAATGCTGAATGGAAAATTTGTTGACCACTCATTTCCTTTCTGGGCATGCCCTCTCCCCATTCTGAGACATCTGGACCAAGCCTCTCCCAGAAAATACTGGAAGAAGTTTGGATATGTCTGTAGAATTCTGGGACTTGGAGATGCGCCTTCCAGATGAGTACCTCCCAAAGCCATGTTGAAACACTAAATATTTATTAGTGGATTAAAAATTAGTAGATAGTTACACCTTATTCAGCTCTATTAACCATAGACCTAGACCCAGAAGATACCATTGCAGAAGAACTCAGTTCGGCAGACCAGAGCAAGAGGTCATTCCCAGAAAGGGAAACATATCAGGTAACAATTTTTCATCTAGAATATGTAGTGAGAAATAAGGAAAACTTAGTAGGAAAGGAGAGAGATTTTGGACAGAAGAGTGTTCTCCATTCCCATAAAACAAACAACAGTATTAATCTATGCACTTGAACAGAAGGCTTGGAGCTGCAGGTAAAGTTGGGCTGATGATACTTGGTTCCATGACACCGTAGACATCAGTATTTGGATCTTCTCAAAATGTCACTGTCTCTAAAAGACTCTGGCTCTCTCTTGGTCTACCTGAACTCCTGGGTGGAGAATCCTCTGACAGCTCTTCTTTAGGTTTATAACAAACTCATGTACCTGGAGGAGGTCCTTTGGGTCACGTCCTCTGAGTTTTACAGGGACGATGTTCTAATGAGCAAATCATCTAATGACAGATGTAGGTGAATCCTCAGACTCCCAAAACAAACTATCGCCACTACCGATACCCATGTGAGCACTCGAAGGGCAGAGAACAAGCCAAAGTGTAAATGTTTATAATGGTTGTGGTTATTTCCATAGGCAAACTGAAGAAACTACTAATGACAGGACTTGTTCGGAACATATTATTTTACTGCCTAGCAAATAGTTGTGACCTCTTTGGCAATGTGTGTCTCCATTCCTCTCTAGTAGCAATAGATCCGATTAATGTTAGAAGGTCTCCTGGAGAGATTACGGTGACAGCGGAGGGTAGAGGGCACTGGTCTGTTCACCCTCTTGATGTTTAAACCTGAAGCTGCCTCCCATATCCATCTGTCAGAAGTCAGTGAGAACCAGGTATCTGAGGAAGTGGGATATCCTGCCCCTAGGTTTATTTCTACTGTGAATCAGGCCCACTTGCAATCATATTGACTGTTCAGATTGAAGGTGGGATTGGATCTGTTCTCTGATGTGGGTTTCCCTCTGCTGCCTCTCTGATTTAGGATTATCATAGTATGAAGCCAAGAGTTCCCTTGTTTGGGGAAGGATCTAGAGATTACAAAGTAAAAACTTTGCTTCCATTGTATGTCACCCTGTTGTTTTGAGGGTTTTTTAAATTCCTTTTGCAGGGTGCGCGGTCAATCTCAACTAAGAACTGGTCTCTTTTCATGCCCCTTATGGGTTACAGCCTGTGAGGGGAAGAATCTTGTTCCCAAAAACACTCCTTATCATCACATCTATAACTGGAGAGGTAGTGCAGGGACACACCACTAAGAAATCCCAGATCTTACAGTTAGGAAGAGGGGTAGTCTGACAGGAAAACTGATTGCTTTTCCAGAGACAATTACCCACTTAAGAACTGGGGGTGAGACCTAAAGCTTTTCCCTTAAGAGGTGGATTGAAATGGGAATTACATCCAAAGAGAGGATGGAAGGTCTTGTGGTTCAGGTTCTGCACTGGAAGCAGGACATCTGGGTACTATTCCCAGCATTACCAGTGACTTCTGGTATGACCTTGAGCAAGTCTATCTCTTCAGGACTCAGTTATAACTCTGTAAAACGAAGTAAATAATACTTTCTCCCATTCTTCATCTGTCTTCTCTATTTAGATTGTAAATTCTTCAGGGCAGGGACAAAACGGTTGCCTCGCAACTGCTGTTCTTCAAGATGTGTTGCTCATGTCCATTTCATTCTAGCTGTGTGCACGCCCACATGCACAGTCAGAGATTTTTGTCTCAGCGGTATCGGTAGGGCCAGCTCTGGAGCCCCGCATTCGTGCGCCAGTATATGAGATGTCGCCAGCCCTACGCTCTCTCATTTTCTTCTTGCTTGAATGTCCCGTTTTTTTGGGGTCACTGGCTGAAAGTTTTTGCAAATCCTGCACCATTCTTTCACGTGTGACTTCCCCCAAACACTTTAGGCAGCTGCTATGGGTGTCTGTAACAGGCACAGGCTTGTTGCAGATTGAGCATAGCTTGAAGCCCAGGGACTAGGGCATGCCCGGACCCTGGGACAAGGGTACTACTATAATATAAATAATATTTTTCATCAACTTTCATAAGGTACCTGCTATTATGAGAGCAGTCCCACGTGTCTGTGTGAGAGACAGGATTTCTTTGTTGTCGGGATGCCCTTTATAACTCATGCTCCTGGGCATAATTTGCCCTATCAGGTGAGTGTCTAGTCTTGGGATTGGGTTTAGGCGAGCCACTTCTGTCAAAGATCTTTGTTATCTGTCTTCCAGAGCCAGCTGAGAGTCTACGTTAGAATTTTTCTGTGCTTCATGGTTTGTATTCAAGGGAGTGCCAGTGTCATCCAGAGAAACTTCTGCATCCCTCACATTTATGTCACAGTGACCATTCCCCGTACCCAAGGAGGGACAACTTCAATACCATTTCTCAAATGAAAGCTGCTGCAGATCAACACAGGGATTTTTCCTCCCCAGCTGCCAAGCTTACTGAAATAGTAACTGCTCTCAGCACAGGCACTAAGAGTCAAACCAAACCTTGAATCACTATGTTTCCTCTCCAATACTGAAGGGGCCGGTTGAAACATTTCAATTTTTTAAAGTTGATTTCCTTTCAAAGTGTTTGAAATTTTTCCTTTTTAAATATTTTTTGCCAATTTTGGGGATTTTCCCCCCAAAATTTATCCCAAACAAAATCAAAACTGTGTGTTTATTGAAAACTTAGGATTTCAGTAAATGAAATGTTTTCGATAAAATATAAAAAGCACACATTTATGAGAAAGAAATGTCAGCAATGTTAAAATATTTCACACACACAGTTTTTTGAAAAATAAATCCCATTTTCCATCAAAAAAACTGTGATTGTTCTGATAAGGAATGTTCAGTGGCTTCCATGTTATTTTTAAAATCACCTATGTAACACTGATTGATTGGAAACAATATATATACTTACTGATTCAGTCAATAGTAAGTCACTAGAAACCTGTTTACAGGTGCTTTTTAAAGGAAAACTCTTAAATGGGGGAGGGAGGTAGCATGCAGAAGCATTTTAAACCACCACTCTTGCAATTATTATAAACTGTAACACCACAGATTTCTCTTATGTTTTGACAGGCCTGTGCCAGAGAATCTATCTCAGAAGCAGAAGTCTGTGTGAAGGGAGTATATGCATGAAAGGTACCAGTAGCAGTTAGAGAAGTAGAAGAGGAAGGAAGAGGTCTCTGACTGCTGTACAACTGACCTTGGCTCTGCCTGTGGTATCCTGAGAAAAAGAGAAACATACAATAGCTAATGGAGGTAATTTGTCAATATGCAGCCATCAGCTTGAGCTATATGAAGACCATATTCATCATGGGTACACCTAGCCAATGGAGCTCTGAAAGGTACACCTTCTGCATTAAATGTCTTTACTTGGTTGATTTTAGTATCTACCACTTCCCTAAAGCGCACAGGGTGGGGTGGGGGGGGCAGGTTCATCCGCTGGGCCCACCTTCACAAGATGGGATTTCACCCCGGGAAGGGCAGATGGCAGTACAACTGTCATCCTCCCTTAGGTATTCTGCCTGAGGGGGCAGTTTTAAAATCCAAACAGGGCACCACTGGAAGGTGCCTGGATAAGATGATTTTTTCCAAGCTGACCAACCCTCTACCTCTGCTGAGTCAGCTCTTCCTACTTTTGGATCTGCAGGAGCTGTTACCAAGCCTCTTGATTGATCAGGATTACAGGTGGCTTGCATCACTCTGTCCCTAATTTGGTAATCTTTCTGCAGGTGTAAGTGAATTTGGATATCCACATTTTTCAGATCCAATGGAATACAAAATGTTCTCTTTTCTTACTGATTACTACCAAATGCAAAGGTGAAACCGACCATCTTATATTCAGCTAGACAGAAATTACAACCAAAATGGGATTGTTTCATAACCATGGACATTTTCTGAAGGTTAAATCTTCAGCTGTGTAATCCTTTGCACCAGATTATTTAAAAAACTGTAATAATAATAATTGTACTTTTGTAGATATGATGCTCTGATTGACTATAGCTCAAAATAGGTCTAAACCAATTGGGACAAGGCAAATCAATAATGTTACAGTGAGTAACTGTCACTCTGTTGCACCAACATCCATCAGATAAAACATTTAATTGTACATCAGTCAATTGATACAAGGGAAATAGAGTCATTGTTAGTATAGAACCACCAGATCAATACCTCCTGTTTCAAACGCAAACATCTCTGCCAGGCTCTGACATTAATTAGTCATAAATGTCTCGGCATCGATGTATTAGCGAGAGACCATTATCCTGTGACAGGATTTTTGTATCACTGGCATTCTCTTTTAACCATTACATGGCTGACCATACCTCTCACCAACGTTAGGCCTGATCTACACTCCAAAGTTAGGTTGATGTAAGCAGCCTTGTGCTTTGACCTACTTGTGCATGTGTTTACACTTCAGTTTGTCTCATACTGATGTAAAGTGTGAAAAATTGGGACGGGGTGAGGGGTAATAGACGCCTATATAAAACAATGCCCTAAATATCAGGACTCTCCCTATAAAATCAGGACATCTGGTTATCTTACTCCCTTCACTTTTACTCCTGAAAACTGTTTTTTAAAATCAGAAACAGAGAATCATGAAGCTGAGGACATTATTTACATTAGAGGATGGAATGCCTCTGGCATTTTAAGTTTTCTGCATGAATGATTATTTTGCCTTCCTCATTTTGGGTGTGTCCCATACACTGTGTTCTTTGGAAGGAGGAGAGGTATGCTGGTAATCATGCATCACCTCTGCTTTACTATACTGAGTATGTATTTGAAAAATCTAGACTGAGCAGCCAGTGGGCTTTCCTTGTAGATACCTGGAATGCTTGGCAGTGGCCCTGAAATTAATTAGCAATGACCCAAGAAGAATATAAAGACTGCTGAAACTATCATTATCCCAAAAGTAAATATTTTTGCACATTAGACATTTAAACCATTAATAAATGCTAAGAGATATTATTTGATTGACAAGATGCTATATGAAAGTGTACTATTTATTTTTTGTTTGATTTAGTTATTGCAATGAATAAGTAGCAAAATTTGCCAACTCTCTTGGTTTTATTACAAAAGTTGCAATATTTGATGTTTTATTTAAATCCCCAGCTCACAGAATCATGCAATTATGTGAGAATTTCAGCATTTCTTTTTCTTCTAGTTCTCACGAATGCAGAAAAAGCCTTGGAAAACCGAACCTTAAAGCAGCAGGCAAATTAAAAAGAACCCAACACATTTATTAGTTTAAAAATCTCATGATTTCCTAGCCGATCTCATAATTCTTGCATGGTTAAAACTGGCAATATTGCACCTATCCTGAGATGTGGATGCTTTTGACATAATTAAAGATACAGTGATAAAAAACCCAGCAGCCTCTCTAAAACAAAGAAAATACACCATAAATAACAATCAAACCCAAATATTCTCCAAAAGCCCTCACAAACAACTGACCCTTATCTCATTTCCTCTCTCCCCAAAAAACTGCACCACGTTCAGGTTCTGGGTTCAATTTTGAAGAGTACTACATGGAATGAGTCTAACTCCGACATGACAAATGCATGGATCACAGCAGCAAGGTCTGCATCTAAGAGAAACTCTCTTAATCTCAGGGCCAGATGATGATGAATAAAAGCTGCTCTGGTCATTGCTGCTATGGATTGTCTAACAACAGCTGGGGAACCCAACACCCACCCCCAGAATGCAAACAAATGGTAGGCACACATCCTCAATCAAGGGGGCAGGAATAATTCCTTGCCCCATCTTTCAGTTGCTTCCTCCACCCTAATAGCATAATCTCAGACTTACACAGATCGGTTTTTGGACAGCTAGGCCTTCTCCCTGCCCCCAAATATATGAATCCAGAGTTGATCCTAGGCATGTGCCCAACATGTCATTAAAAAATGCCCTGTATTTTTTGGTCCGCATTCTTTCTGCTCTTATCTCCTACCAGCAGCCCACTGGTCTACTGCAATTCCCAACTTGAAAAATTGATTAAGAAGGGCTCAGCTACCTCTGTGCTGAACGTTTGAACCACTCATCCTCTTTTTTCCCTTCAATTCTTGAATGCACAGAAGCCTTCTGATGTCTCCAAAGTGACAAACTTCCTGGGGCAGCTTTCCCTAGCAGCTACAAGGAACCTTTTGCATTCTATTGGCAAGTGGTTACCTCCTTGACTTGCCCAGATCCTCTAGATCAATGGTTCTCAACCAGGGCTACACATACCCCCGAGAGCTCCCCTGTGGTCTTCCAGGGGTTACATCAGCTCATCTCAATATTTGCCTAGTTTTACAACAGGCTACGTAAAACACACTAGCAAAGTCAGTACAAACTAAAATTTCATACGACTTGTTTATTCTGTTCTATATACTATACATTGAAATGTAAGTACAGTATTTATATTTCAAACAATTTATTTCATAATTATATGGTAAAAATGAGAAAGAAGCAATTTTTCAGTAATAGTGCGCTGACACATTTTTCTGAATTTTTATGTCTGATTTTGTAAGCAAGTACGGTAGTTTTTAAGTGAGGTACCCAAGACAAATCAGACTCCTGAAAGGGGTACACTAGTCTGGAAAGGCTGAGAATCACTGCTCTAGATGAGCGTGTGTTTGGAAGTCTGCCATAGGACACATCTCTTAAGACACACAAGATTCTGCAAAACATATGTCAAGTTCTGAGCTGACCTGAGCCAAAGCCCATGGAAGTCATTGGAAGTTTTCCCATTGACTTCAGTGGGCTTTGGATCAGGTCCTTACATATTTCAGGGCAGGGACTGTCTCTTATTCTGCATTTGTAAAGCATCTAGCACAACAGAGATCTTGGTTTTGGCTGGACCTTGAGGTACTACTTGAAAAATAATAATCTATATAGTTCATTTTTGTTATTTCAAATACTATCTAAAAAAATGTGGACCACATAGAGTAAGTCAAAAACCATTAATATTACAATATAAAAGTTGGTTTAAGCATTAAATCATGAATTATGAATTAAACCCATCTAAAGAATAGGAAAAAAGATTCTGCATAGTTCAGGTCTACCCAATTTAATAACTCCAGACCACGCTTTTAACAGGTCAACAAGAGATTCTCTGCATGTCTCTTGTTCCTTCAAATATAATAAGCTGCATCCAGCAAATGCAAGAGCAAGCAGTTTTTAATCCTAAAAGAGATAATTAAAGAACATGATGTGCAAACCCAAACAGGAAAAATATATTTAGCACTATTAAACATTGCTGACTTCTCCTGTTTAATTCACAGGTTTCCCACATTTCGGGCAGTCAAATGGCAACACAGAGAGATAGCCCTTAAATCTTGGAGAGTAGCAACAAGCAAAAGTTTTTGCATGGTAGTGTCTGCTCAAGCTTGTAAAATACAAGTCAGCAATGGATGCCTGCAGTTTCTATGGCATTTTCTTTCATTTCATACTGCAAGGGACAATATAACTATTATTGTATCCAAATCAGTGTTCCAAATATCACCAAATCGATATAAAAGCCGTTTGTCTGTGTATGAAGAGGAGTTATCTTTAAAAAAAAAAAAAGGGAAAAAAAGCCATGGTTTATAATCATTCAGTTATCCAAAATTTCAGCTGAACCCTTTTTTGCACTTTCTGGGATATAGGGCGAATCCCATCTTTTCCCTGAAACTCAATGGGTCTCTAGATACATGTTTGCCCTTTGTACTTCTCCAACCCCTCCCCACCAGCCCAGAAGGGAAAAATATGAATTAATTAAAAGGCATAGAAGTCTCATTGAATTCTGAATAAATTATTAATGTGCTGCCCAGACCTTCCATATTTACATTCCCCTTCCACAGCAAAATTTAAACAATTCAGTTGTTTATTTGCTTTTCATTTCAGCTCATATGCAGCCTATTAAAACTGCAAGCTAACTAGAGAGAAATTATAAAAGGGACTGAACCTGCTTCAATATAGGAAAAAATATATACATCTGACTGCACATCCCTAGCTGTCACCCACCACTCCATGCTGGAACCCATACAGGGTATCATCAAACAATTACAACTCATACTTGATGGAGACCACACCCTGAAAGAAATCTTTCCTGAACTACCTCTTCTGGCCGTCAGCCTTCCAAGCTCATCATCAGAAGCAAGCTCACCACAGACCAGGACACACAAAGTCAAAGCAGCTCCAGATCCTCCATAACAACAAATGCAAAACCTGCCGACATATCTCCCGTGCAACAATGATCAATACCCCTCACAATACACCTTTCAAGATCTGTAACTTCTACAAATGACCATTACAACATGTGGTATACCTCATCCAGTGCACTAAATGCCCCAGTTATAACTTTGTGGGTGAAACCTACCACTACACGCTCGAATGAACTCACACAGGAAAATGATAAAAGACAACAACACCGTAACAGCCATGGACAAACACTTTTCATAAAATGATCACTTCATATCCGATCTCTCAATCCTCATCCTCAAATGAAGACTCCACAATACCTTCAAAAGTTGAGCCTGAGAGTTTACATTCATAATTTTGCTGGACACTAAAAATCATGGTCTTAATAAAGACACTAGATTTATTGTTTATTGCAACAAACTGTAACCCACAACCCCCCTTTTTTTGTCCTATGACCGCAGCAGAGTTAATGGACCACTTCACCTTGAATGGTCTCTTGCAACATATCTTAACTACTTATACTGAACAATCTGTTTCACCTTGTATTTCACTGTGACACTCCGAGTGCCTATCTCAGACCTGAAGAAGAGTCTGTGGAGCTTGAAAGCTTGTCTCTCTCACCAATAGAAGTTGGTCCAATAAAAGATATTACCTCACGCACTTTCTCTCTTTCTCTCTCAAAAAAAAAAAAAGAAAAAAAAAAGTCAGTAACCTTCTCTTAACTTGCTTAAATGTCTGTGCAAAATGCATGTTAACAAAACAGCTGATTTTAATAATGTATGGTCTTTCATAGGGCATATTGTAGCACATAATAAACAATCATGCCATGGTGTTCAGTTTACAGTAATATACAAGTATTCTATCAATGGATTCTACACAGAGGACTGATAGGTTCACATCCTATATTTGCTGTTCAACAAATTCTAGTCAACAAAAAGTCATCATTATTGAAGTAGTGATATATTGCTCTTACAGGACTTTTAAAAAGTAGTCATGACAGCAAAACTCAAGAGGTTCATGATTTCATCAGAACTCAAGAGTTACAATAGTCACCACTTTCCTTTATGTTTTATACAGCGTATTTGAAGTTCCATTATGGTTTTAACAAGTTTTTTTTCCTCTCTCAATTATGGATACAGGAACAATTTTGCATACCTGAGATTGTTAGAGATGTGCAATGGCACAAGAAAGAAAAAAAAAAGATCAGACCTAGTGGACCAAATGCTGATCTCTGAACCACTGACTGTAATGGGAAGTGTGCAATCATATATCTCCAAGTAACCTTGAAATTTAATTTAATCGCTGAAAATTTAAGGAATATAGTTTTACTTAAAAACACTGAAGGAGCAGCTTGTTAGTGGAACTTATGGGACCACTTTTCTGGTTAGAGACTGAAAAACATGTTTTCAAACCTTGAGCTTTCCAGAACAAAAAACTTATGTATAGTTAAAAACATAGACCTTGACCCTGCAAACAGGTATGTGCTTAACTTTTTTCATGTGCGTAGATCTACTGAAATCAATGGAACAACTCATATGATTAAATGGAGGAGGCTTTTCAGGATCAGGGCCATAGTGATATCAAGTTTTACTAATAAATGTAGGAGTATTGACTGAGGAAGGTTTTTAAAGTTAGCATAGAACAGTAAACAAAAAGGATATGGTTATTTCAGGAAGCATTCACTAGAATAACTTGGAGTTTAAAAAGGCAATCTATATGAGACAGGGTTAATTTTCCATTTATTATGACTGTTATTAAATGGTCTTCTCTGAATACCTGGAAAAAATCTTTTTCTCTGACAGGTGCTCCAATAATAGTTATAAATGCTGTATTTGTTTTGTCTCTGCCATGGCTGCAGACAAAATTGCATTATTTAGAGCAGTATCATTTGAGTGAGAAATCCATTATTCACTTTTTTTCCCTCTAGGGACATTTCAGAAGTCAGAACTGGTATTCAAAACTTGTTTATAAAACATAGTTGGGTGAATCATTTTCATAACACTTGCTTCATAATTTTACTCCCATCTCCACCTCTTTCCTCACCAGTGAACTTCATAACCCTAGGGGAGGAAGAATCCACAAATACGATTTCCCTTTACTGAATTTAGCAATCCATACCCACGCAGAACATATTCACATACACAATGTATATAAATGAGTCTCCTAGTGGAGTTCAACTGGTGCTAGGGGCCCTTGTACTGTTTTCCTCACAGTGGTGGGCATTTCCAAAAGTGTTATAGTGCCAGGTGTAAGGGTACACTTCTCCACAGTCCATTTTAAAGAGGTTGCAAGGAAGAGAAACATGCAGTGTTATAATTTCCACTGCTCTAGGACAAAATTACTCCTGAACACATTACCTCAGTCAACAGAGACAAAAGGAAAACATCTGAGCAACGTGTTTATTGATTTGAGCACAGTCAATACCCAGTTTTATTGGCTCTCCCGTCAAAAATACTTCAAGCAGGAAAACATCAGTTTCTTGACTTGTCTATGCCACAGACTACAGGGGTACAAATTGAAGAGCACATCAGAATGTTGTGACCTTAACCGCCCCATGTGGATACTGCTGATGTGAATTAAAAAGTACCTAGTTCGGGTTAAAGTAGTAGTCTTACAAACTAAGTACCTCTTAGTTTGCACCAGCAGCATTCACACGGCATTCTGCACAACACTTTGGTGCAACATGCAGTTCACATCCCTGTACTTCACATTGTGGCACAGTGTAGACACAACCATACACAAGCTAGAAAACCAAACCAGCCCTAGCCCTCCTTTGTTTGATGGATTTACTAGGATGAGAGAATTTATTTTTCCTGTGTTCCAGCTTCTCTAATTAATAGATCTTCCTTTCTGAATTATTATTTAATAGGCTCAGGTTTTTAGAAACAGATTCACTGTCAGTTTATGAGCTTGCCTGTAAAATCATCATTTAATCATTACACAAGTTGTTCATTCACCTCAGTTTCCCATTTCCTTTAATGTTCTCAAAGTGTGTGTGAGGGACATCTCCAAAATCCAAAAGCAGAATCTCAGGCGAGATCCCTAATATACAGTTCTTTATGAACCTTGTGTGAAGCTTCTTCATTCTCAGTGTATTTGCTTAGAGCCCTTTGGGGAACCAAGGAATTCTGTTTTCTGAGTATTGCTTCTAGCTCTAGTTATTCAATATTTTTTTCTGTCAATATTACTTTTCAAGTCCATATTACCTTCCTCTAGAGTCAATGGCTTAGTTGTACCTTTCAGGCATAGCCCAGCACTGTGGGCAGGATTAGCTGGGTCACGTGACATTAAAAAAAACATGTTTTAGCACAAATTTTCAAAACAAAATTCACCTTCAGGTGAACCACTTGAAAGATTTCAGACCAAAAGTTGAAAGTTTTAGAAAGATCTAAGTCGCAGAGGGGTCAGGAGAAAAACACACCACCTTAACTGTAATAGTCATTACTTTCTGCAAGCACATAACAAGATAAGAAAGGCCATACTGGGTTAGACCAATGGTCCATCTTGCCCAGTATCCTGTCTTCTGACAGTGGCTAGTGCCAGATGCTTCAGAGAGAATGAATAGAACAGGGAAATTATTGAGTGATCCATCCCATCATACAGTCCCAGCTTCTGACAGAGCTCTGGAGAGCTTTAGGGATACCCAGAGAATGAGGTTGCTTCTCTGCCCATCCTGGCTAATAGCCACTGATGGACCTATCCTCCATGAACTTATCTAGTTCTTTTTTGAACCTAGTTATACTGTTCGCCTTCATAACATCCTCTGGCAAAGAGTTCCACAGGTTGACTGTGCGCTGTATGAAGATGTACTTCCTTTTGTTTTAAATCTGCTGCCTATTAATATTATCAGGTGACCCCTGGTTCTTGTGTTAGGTGAAGGGGTAAATAACACTTCCTTATTCACTTTCTCTACACTAGTCACGATTTTATAGACCGCTATCATTTCCCCAGTTAGTCATCTCTTTTCCCAGCTGAACCCTCCCAAGCTTTTTTAATCTCTCATCATATGGAAGTTTTTCCATACCTCTAGTAACATGATATGATTGCTATGGTTGTGCGTGTGCGTGTGTGTGTGTGTGTGTGTGTGTTAAAACCTTTACATTATGAGCATCATTTCAATGAAAACTGTAACAGAAGCAGGCCCCCCACAGTGGGGTTCAATTTAGAGATTTTTTCACAGCACTCGCCTTGAAAACACCTGGCCTCTGCCATCAACTGCGAGTTCCAAGAATTCTATACATTCACCAATTAAAAGCCACCAACTGCAACATTTTAAAAAGTTTCATTAGTTGGCTAGAATTCATCAGATCAAACTAGCAAATTACATTGTCCAATAAATCAACTAGAACACGAAAGCATCCAACATTAGGAAAACAGCCTTTTCGCATGAAATGATTCTTCCCTTCACCATCTCAGGGGCTATGCTTACATTATTTACTGTTCCTGCTGTGCCTCTCTCACATCTACTGATCTTGGCATCCTATTCCAACTCGCACAGGTTAATCAGATTTCCACTCCCACCATCAAAAACCTGCCAATCTTTCTATCGCTATATATCTACTCAGTTCCACTTTCATTCCACACAAAAGCTATGTCAGCTTGCAGAAATCAATATCCCAACCCAACAGATCTACTAAGATTTCCAAACAAAACCACTTTGCAAGTGGGAGATTGGGGAAGAAAGAGAAAATAAAACTGAACAGATAAGCAGCCTCCTTGTGTTGTTCTATGCATTGTCAATAGGTATTACATCATATGATTAGCACCCTTGTCCCTCTTCCCAAAATAAGACTGAACACAAGCAAGAGATACGATGTTTCTATTTAATACATTTTTAGAAGTCAAGTCATAAAGTGTAGCAATTAACTACAGCACAAACAACTGTTTTAGAAACGAGAAAAACTCTGCAAAAGGGGCAGGGATAGCTCAGTGGTTTGAGCAGTGGCCTGCTAAACCCAGAGTTGTAAGTTCAGTCCTTGAGGGGGCCACTTAGGGATCTGGGGCAAAAATCAGTACTTGGTCCTGCTAGTGAAGGCAGAGGGCCGGACTCAAGGTCCCTCCTAGCTCTAGGAGATAGGTATATCTCCAATTATTTATTTAAAAAATTATATTTAAATTATTTAAAGCTCAAAAGCTCGTCTCTCTCACCAACAGAAGTTGGTCCAATAAAAGATATTACCAACCTCGTCTCACATGAAACTTTGGCATTTTTGAGTACTTAACCACGTAACCTTAATATGCTCTTAATGAAGAGTTTCTCCCAATCCTCTAAAGCAATATAAACATCTCGCTCGCTCAATTTTTTATACACGGAGCTCTCCTAGGGTATCCTAAGATGTTTCTTTTAGGTTTCATTTTCCAAGGCATTTAAAAGTAAGTATGCTAACCATGTATTCAAAGGAAAAGAAAGGATTGAGACACACATTGGGGAGGTGGAGTGGTGGTGGGGGAAGATAGGATGAAGATCAGCAACCAACAACAAAAGTAGAAGGACTGGGCTGGCTTGACATGTTCCTAAAAGGCTTTATTTACCCTTTTCAGTTGTGTATGAAAATTCAAGTGCCATACTAACAGAGATGGACGTGAAAGCCTTCCAGGTTTATCCAGTGGGAACCATATTTACAGCATATTTGGGGTCGGGAAGGAATTTTCCTCCAGGGCGGATTGGCAGGTGCCCTGGAGGTTTTTCGCCTTCCCCTGCAGCGTGGGGCATGGGTCGCTTGCTGGTGGTTTCTCTGCAGCTTGAGGTCTTCAAACCATTTTTGAGGATTTCAATAACTCGGTCCTGGGATAGGGGTTGTTATAAAATTGGATGGGTGGGGTTCTGTGGCCTGCCTTGTGCAGGAGGTCAGACTAGATGATCAGATTGGTCCCTTCTGACCTATGAGTCTATGAGTCTATGAGCATGGGACAAAGCAGTGCAAGACTCCCAATCCTGCTCTACGAGTATGGCTTGTGGGGTGAAAGGGCAGTTTGAGTCTTTGGCCTCTCTGCTGAGACTGTCACTGAGGGAACTAATTGTGGAAATTTGTTTATGTGATATGAACTTTACCCTGCTGGGAACTGGATTCAGACCTAAATTCAAACTATTATACTCTAATGCTAGGGCCGGTGTTAGGGGGTAGCAAGCAGGGCAGTTGCCCGGGGACCTATGCCATAGGTGGCCCAACAAAGCTAAGTTGCTCAGGCTTCAGCTTTAGCCCCAGGTGGCAGGGCAGGGCTTCGGCTTTCTGCCCTGGGCCCCAGCAAGTCTAACATTTGCACACTTGCAGCCCCCCACTCCTGGTTGAGAACCACTGCTTTAATGCTTAACGCAACTGACAGAGGTGAATGATCTAACTTCTGTTTTTCTAGCAGTAGAACCCAAAAGATGGGATATGATTTATACACACAGACTAACCCAATAATACGAATGAAGATTAATTGCCCATGTCCTCAATCTGACTTTACGAGGACAAGGTTCTGTATCTGACCAGGCAAAGACGCTGTAATTAAAAGATACCATATCTGTGAGAATAGTAGGTAGGTTATTCATCAAAGTTAATTTATTGTCACTGAATAGATTCTACCCTATCTCAAGGCACAACACTTTTTGTTCATATACCAGCAAAACATTAAATACATGTTCTTTAAACCACCTAATCCAGAGTGCAAACAGTAATCAATCTGCTCAAAGTGAATGGAGCACATGAGACCTCTGATGGGACCGTAATGAAATTCAAAAGAACATTAGGAGCACAGGTGGTAAAGGGAGAAATGCTGCAGACTTACTACTGGGAATTCTCATAGCACAGCCAGAGTCAACGCTGTGAAATGCCAGAGTGATAAAACAAAAACAAACAAAGTCTCTATTACTTTTTTTATTTAATTTATTCTGCAGACAGACAGATATGAATGACTGGGAGAGAGAAAAATATTTACTTCCCCAAATTGTTGTTGGAGAACCTTCTTCAGCAATAAAATGGATGACATCAAGCCAGGTTCTTTAGTATCACTTGCTCCTGTGGACGCCCTACAAGACTCATGAAGTATTTCATTGTAGACGTCAGTGAGAATCCCCTAATATTCAAGATCGTATACAGAAGGGTATCACTTTAAATAAAATTATTTTCCTGTTTGGAGCAGAGAACATAGCAAAGAATACACTCTTCACTCCATCTCAGGCTCAAAGTGTTACCATGTAACAACAGTCATATGACTGAGTTTACCAGTAAGCAAGACACATTTGAGGGAGAGCCGCTTACTTTACAAAATCTATGCAAAGAAGGAGACATCGCCTTAACTGTTATTTTCTCTTCCCAGGTGATTATTTTTGGACTCCTTTTTTCTTACTTAAATCCTAATGGGAGTCAAGACTGGACAGAGTAGGAAATCTGTTTTGTTTTTGTTTGTTTTTGTTTTTTAATTTTGCCATGCTTGCCCTTCGGAGCAAGTATTCTGGAGTGGTTAGGAAATATGATCTTGAAAGTAGTGTGAGCAAATGCGTCTGTGCTATTGAATTGATTTACAGAATCATGGTCTTTGAAATAAGCACTTGGTAAGAGGTATATAAAATAGACCTGATGTCACACAGATTTTATACTGGTGTAACTATGTTGATTAGGATTTAAATTTTTACTGAAATAGTTATAGCAGTACAACCGCTACTGTGGACACAGTTCTACCAGTATAAAGGTGCCTTATACCAATATAGCTTATTCCTCTTCTTTTGTGGAAATAAGCTACACTGGTACAAGAACTTTTATACTAGTATAACATTATCCACACTAGGGCAGTCGTGCCTCTACCTGTATCACAGTATGGCTTCCCCAGTGCTATACTGGTATAAATAAAACTAGTACTATTTGTTTTGTAGATAAGCCCATAGAGTTTTAGATTCTTTAATCTTTTTTCTCCTTTAATAAATCTCAAGCCCTCCATCCCATGAAAAACAATTAATTCAGCAACTTTATTGTTTTTGTATCCAGAACAGGTCATATTTGCCTTGAGCTTGTTAATCAATTTTAGTTGACAAGTTTGTTTTTCTATTGTTCGAGCACAAACAGTTTGCAGCAAGCATGCACAATGTGATGGCAAGTTGCGATAGGTCAGGAAAGTCATATGATACTGTTTTTCTTTCCTGACTGAATGAGTATGTAGATTTTACTATCAGAAAGAGGATCTTAACAAAGCCACTGGGGCTTTACAGCTCCCAGACAGAGATAAATCAGATGAGGATAAATTGTAATCATTTATTATCTGAGCAACAAAGCTATTGCCTGAGGCCCAGACAAATGAGATTAGTGTAAGGTTTACTTTTAATTTTCCCCCACAAAAGCAATGGTAGTTTTGTGCGGGGGTGTATGTACACACTTTAGCCCTGGTTTCTAAATGTAAAATCAGACCCTTGTTTAGCCTCGTTAATTGCCTCTATGCCAAGACTCCGGTGAGGCATTTGGGGAACACTACCCCTCTGCTATGTTAAGCAGTGTTCCATCCACTATAAGAATGTACCACTTGTGATGTACCTGCCCAAGCATCTAAACATTGTTTTTTCATTTGTACTGGTGCAAGTAACATTCAATCACCCAAAAGTTCACATAATAGAAAAATAAGAGGGTCATGAGCACATTTGAAGGCAATTTATTTTTTTTAACTAGAGTGAATAATTAAGGGGAAAACATTTTTTTGCAGTACTTGCTCAGATTTAGTCAACAATAACTGTTGCAGTTTTACCAAAGCATCTAAAACCCCCATCATTTAGCACTGACAAGTAGAAGCCGTTCAAATTTTGTTTTAATCTTCAAAATGACTGGTAGCTGAAAATACTTCTACTCTCTTCAAGCTGTCACCACCCACCTCTGGAATCTGGGGGTGGAAAGGAGGTGGAAAGAGAACGCCGATGATGGAGCTGCTTGGTTATTTATTCATTGTTAGTAATAAAAATAAACCTTCCAGTATGTTTGAGATGATCTGTAAGTTCCTGTCTATTTGAGGACCAGTTGATTTCTGTTAGTTATTGAACAATGCAAAGCGATGCTGTAACTATAGTACTCTGGGAAGACCAAGGAACATACATTCTATGGGACTTGTGCTTCTAAATCTCTTAGGTGTGTTTGAAAATCTCCTCCCCACCTTTCTGTCAGTAAAACACTACACTGCTGAGTTCTATGAGTGTTGCTAACTCAATTTTATTGCAAGTTTCATAATATTTGGTGTTTTACTTAAAGCTCCAGCTCTTGGAATCAAACGAATACATGAGAGTCTCAGTTTCCACTTAAAAAATAAATAAATTTCTGGCACTCATAATTGCAGAGGACGTCTGGAAAATGGGACTCAGGTGTATTCTAAAGATTCAAATACCAGAAGACATAAAAAACCCTCATTTAAAAAAAAACCTCCCAATTTGTGGATGCTTGACTCATGAGTTTTGAATGCTTGGGATGCAGCAATATTGTCTACCTCTAATCTGGTCTCCAGCCTATTGGTCTCCAATCTAGAAGTTAGTCAGAGAAGACTGAACATCCTGCTCTTTAGAAAAATACAATATGTACATGTAAAAAACCTTTCCTAGGTGCAGTTACAGTACAAATTACTGTCAGACTGAAGTAATATGAAACCTTCAATTAAAAATATTCTAAGGCAAAACATTAAAAAAATCCATTCTTAATTAAATTAACTCATTCCTCCCCACCCCCACAAATTAAAACATTCCATTGGCAATGTTGGAAGCGCCAGAATAAAATCAAGCCCTTAATATTTAACTCTGTGAAATTTTAAACACAGTCAAGGTTCAACTCCCTAGCTGTCATAGCAGCTTGCTATAATTACCCCTAAAGGCCATTTGATTTGATAATATATTCACCACTACATAACATTTACATAATGTTTTTCAATTATCTCTTAATATGCAAATATTAGGCTAAAGATGGGAAATGCAACTCCAGTGCTCCTAAAAACTATCAGATGCTATTTAAACATAGAAAAAATTACTTTAACACAACACTATGACGGCATAGTTAAAAAAGAGAGTCTGGAAATGCAAAATGTTGAAAATATCTAAAGCAGCCACACTGCAAATTGTGTATTTTTGGATATGTATTTAAAAATTAAATATTCTATTTTCAAACGTAAGAAAAATATATTTGAAAAATGCTAAAGAAAATAGGCCGCTAAGCTCTTCAGAACTAAAGTGTTAGAATTCCTGACTGTTAACAGGGAAAACCTGCTGCCAGTACTCATCTCTGAATAGCACTTCTCTGAAGTTTTCCTCCTAGACAATCCTCTGAGATTTTTGAATAATGCTAATAAGAGCACAGCAAATGAAATGCCAACATGTGCCCATGAGGTATCAATTCACATGGCCTCTCCTGACCATGTGCTTCCCTTATCACAGGCTAATACATGAAAATTAAATGGCATTTCCCGCCCTGCAAGTAGATTGGGTCTCACTGCAATAATTCACACATGGCCAGTCACAACCTACCCTCTTTACTACTTACGATTGAAGCTGAATTCTGTCAGCATTTTCAGCTGGCAACTGCAGGAGATGTATTCATATAATCAGCTTATACCGTGTATCTTAGTGAATAATGGTGATTGAGGGAGATGAAACCAAAAGACATAGGGCTAAATTGTTTTTAAAATTTAATCTCCCCTTTTAAAAAGTGTATATTAATTATTCCTCACAAACAAGAACAGTCACTTTGCTCTGCCAGCTGAGAGCACAGAGACACGCTTTCTTCCACACTAGCAGTACTGTCATCTTTTTGAGCACCCGAGCATGATCACCTTCTATATTTTATAAACAAGAAATAAGTTGCCAACTTGCTTTTTAATCCCTTACTAGGACTGGTTGAAAAATTGTCATCAAAATTTTGATTTGATGGAAAATTGGGTTTTCAAATGTACAAAAATTCTGGCAGAAACTGTCTGCTTTTCCTCAGAAATTTTTAACTTTTTATTGGAAAACCAAAAACCTGAAAGTCAAAATTTTTTAGCCCAAACCAGTTTTCAGCTGAAAATTTTTGGTTTTCAAATGAAAAAAAATCAAAATTTGCAGTGGAAAGACACACATTTTACAACTAGTCTTTAGTACCACCCCAAATCACAGGGTCTTTTTTCCCTTTCAAAAAACTTTGCCATCCTGTCTGTGAAAAATCCCTTCATTAGCCCAACTCTCCTAATAGCAACTCTCCCATGCTATGATCCAGCCTCTTGGATATTTTTTTGAAGGCAAAACTTCCTCTCTAGGGAAGGCTAGTAGCATACTTCCTACTTCCTGAAAGTTCTAATTCATACTGAACTGAAAAGTTATGCTTACCCTAGAAATCCTGCCATGTTGGTCTTTCACTGTCAAACACGGCTCCCTCTTCCCCACCCTAAACTACAGCTGAACAAAGTTTAGCCACTAGTGTGGATGAGGACAAAGTGTATTCCACACCAGATACAGAAAGCTTGCTGACGGCTCAACTGAGGAAAGTTGGAGCATACTTTTTGAATTAAAAGATGAACATATGTGCCTTATATGGTTACAAGTCAATTAATCTTTTTTATAAATGAGATAATTGAGTAAGTACCAGGTGATTAATCAAGCAACAAGTGGGTTCAGCTTGTCAGTTGAGGATGGTTAAAGAGAGAGATAGGAGGAGAAAGACAAAGGCACCCAGGATCTCAAAGATGTGAGATCTCTCCCTACCTCCTGCTCTGTGCCTTGGTGGCAGGCAAGGGCTCGGGGGAAAGCCTCATGCTGTGGGGAACAAACCCTTGAAAACACACTTCTAACAACTTTCCAAATAACAGTTCTATTTTCTTCTCATATCCCAAAGCTCGCACGGAAGCCGGAATTGCATTTCACAGCCCGTCTTTGAACAGAAAGCGTGCATGTATGTTGTTTGCATGTGCGCATCAACTGACATACTCAACTGACTACCGTGAGAGGCTGCTGCAGTAGGTAGAGGATAATTATATCCCTCAACTTATCAGTATAGCGAGTCATACATCTAATATTTATCTAGGATGTAGGTGTGTTTTGGTCTCAGGCCCAACAGCTTGCAAGGAAGAATTATAGCTCCTCTGGGTTTGACAGCCTGAACCCCAATGCGAACCAAATAATGTATCTGGAGCAGTTTAATCTTAGTCTGTGAAAAACAAAGACTAATGAGAAATGCAAAGAAAAGAGAAACAGGTTTATAATAAACTGGAAAACTATACAAGTTTTGTGATCCGACGCCAATCCTCAAAAAGATGGAGTGAAATCCTGAATCCACTGAAGTCTATGACAAAACTCCCATTGACTTCAACGAGGACAGGATTTCACCTAAAATCTCAGTTTTGACACACATAATGTCATATTTATATTTTCTAATTGCACATGTGACTACTTAAAGAAAATATACTTTTTGTTATGTGGCAGTAAAATTAACATTTATTCTTTTTTCAGTAGTAACACTGGAGTTACATGTTAAAAAGATTATATTAGAAGTATTTGTTGAATTTGAGTGCATAGTATCATGGAAAATATTTATGATCCAACTTCAGTGCAAGGGGATAAAAGTGTCCAACAGTATGATAGATTTCTTGCCACGTATACATTGAGTGTCCTTAAAAATGCACACTTAAGCATTTAAACAGTTACTGCAACATTTGTGATAATCTTATGCACAAAGAACGCCATATATCAGTGGTGGGCAACCTGCTTCCCACAGCTACCATTGGCTGGGAACGGTGAACCACGGCCATTGGGAGCTGCAAGGGGCCATGCCTGCAGATGGTCAACATCAGCAAAATGTCTAGTGGCCTGCAATCAGATTACCCTGACGGACTGTGTGCGGCCTGCAGGCTGCAGGATGCCCACCACTGCCATATATATTGCAAATAATAAAAAGCTATAAAGGGCCACTTTTTATGGATGCCCAATGTGCTCTCTCCTTTGATACTGTTTATTATAAGCCAAAGCAAACTAAAAAGCCACATGGCCCTGCTTTTATTTTACTGATCCAGCAACACTGAAACTTAAGATGAACATAAACATCTTTAAGATCTGTAAAAGCCTGAGGGTCTGTAGCTTTCTCTTGTCATGGCTAAAGCTGATCTATTGATCCCTGAGAAGGGCAAGTGAAGTTTAATTGTTAGAAGCTAATTTTTCTTAAGCTTTACATTAGGAAGAATGTCTGAACAGAAATTAAAGTGATAGATGATACTTCAAAATGTACTGCAACATGAGTGTCCCAGAGTTTAAGTATCTGTCCTAATTCTTGTACCGGTCTCAGGGTACAGCTCCAGATTACTCATCTATATTAGTTTTACTTGCAAAAACAAAAAGATTTATTGGCAAAGAATTATAACAATATTTGTACAGTTAAGTTGGATACTTCAGAACTAAATGATGCCACAAAAGAAAAGATAATTCAAGGAAAACAAATTAAGATATTGTTAAAAATCTTTAGAGGCTTATACTTCGGTCATGTTGACACTTGTGTTGCATTAGCTTCTGGGAACTATGAGTGATCACTTTGTCCCAGTAAAAGTGTTCACACAAAGCAAATTTCAAAAGATACATGCATTATTATTATTTAATGGATTACAGTAACACCCAGATACTAACTGATATCAAGGACTCATTTTTCTAGGCACTTTACAAAGGCAGAGTAAAAGACAGCCTCTGCCACCCACCCACCCCAAAAGCTTAAATAGACAAGACAGGCAATGAATGGGAGAAAAGACAGATTATGATCTCCCTTGTACACATGGGGGACACAGAGATTAAGGGTTGAATTCAATGCCCATTGAAATCAAGGAGTCTTTCCACCAGTGGCAATGGGTGTTAGACCAGGCTGCAAGTGATTTGCACAAGGTCATAGAGGGAGTCTGTGGCAGGAATTGAGTATATTAGCATTGGCTCAAAGTGTGTGTTTGTGCACGCACGTGTGAGTACACGCACACACACACACACACATATGCGAGTATGCACACACAAAAATATCGGTGCAGAAGCCTTCTCACAGACATCAGCTCAAGTAACAAACAATACCATGTGACTCCTTTGGTCAATCACAAAGAAGCACAATAGTTTGAATTTTAAATATTCATAACAGACCCAAGGGACTGTCTACATGTTTCACAAGATACACAAACACGGGAATCCATCATGTCTGGCCCATGGCACTCTTATGGAAGGAATGGCAGGACTTTCAGAAAACATCCTCAGATTACTCACCACACAAACAGCCAGTTTCTTCCAGGACACCACCAACATTCTTCAAAAATTGTGCAACATTAACAACTTCCCTCAGCAGACTCTCCTTGCCACCCTGGATGTCACCTCCCAGTACACCAATATCCCTCACAATGATGTCATTGCTGCCTGCCTCAAATATCTTCAAAACAAATGGAAAACACTCAGATATCCACCCAAACACATTGGCAAATTCATCCATTTCATCCTCACTCATAACAATTTTACATTAAACAACAAACACTTTGTTCAAATCATGGGAACAGCCATAGACACTAGGATGGCTCCCCACTACACCAACCTCTTCATGCGCCACATTGAAGAATTTCTGGACAAATGCATCAATGATATATCTGATATCTGATATTTGCCTTCCTCTGGACAGATGACCTAATCTCCCTCACAGATTTCCACCACAACTTCAACAACCACCACTCATCCATCAGATTCTCTCTAGAACACTCCCACACCAACACTAACTTCCTCGACACCATGACCAACTTAAACAATAGAACCCTACAAACAACTATACACAAGGAATTCCTGGATTATCACGCTAACCTCCACACATCTAGTACGCACCCCAAACACACCAAGAAATCTGTTATCCATAGCCAGGAAAGCAGATACCATGGAATATGCTCCAACAGATAAGTAGATCACACCATGGAACAGGCCACTCAAATACCCCAAGAAAACCGGCTTCGATACAGGGGGCAAAAATTCTCTGCTTGTTGCCTACCATCCCACATTGGAACCCATATGAGATATCATTAAACAATTATGACCCACTCTCAATGAGGACCACATCGTGAAATGAATCATTTCTGAACCACTTCCTCTCACCTTCAAATAACCTCCCAACCTCATCATCAGGCCCAAGGTCCCCCACAGTCCAGGAGACACCAACTCAAAGAGGCATCAGACTTTGCCATAACAACAGATGCTAAACCTGCAGATACATCTCCACTGCAACAATGATCAATACACCCCATATTATACCTTTCAAGATCCATGGGTCCTGCACATACTTGTCACAAAATGTGGTATATCTCATCCAGTGCACTAACTACCCCAACAATTATGTGGGTGAAATGAGACAGTTACTATTCTCTTGAGTAAACTTGCACAGAAAAATGGTAAAAGACAAACAGCATGCCATCCATGATCACTCCATATTTGATCTCTCATTCCCCATCCTCAAAGGAAACCTGCAAAAGAGAAGCCTGAGAACTTAAATGCATAACTATGCTAGATAGCAAAAGTCCTGGACTTAATAAAGACACTGGATTTATGGTTCATTGCAACAATATGTAACCCACTAAACCTCCTTTGTCCTATGACTGTAGAGGTGTTAACTGCTCACTTCACCTTAAATGATCTCATGCAATATGTATTAACTTCTTATCTGTTCTACCTTGTATCTTGCTGTGACACTCTGAGTTGCTTTTCCAGAGTTCTGTGTAAGCTCGAAAGGTTGTCTTTTTCACCAACAGAAGTTGGTTCAGTAAAAAATATTACTTCACCCATCCTGTGTCTTTAAAAAATATCAGAAGATACTTGTTGAATAAATTTATACCTTTATATTGAAGTCTCTTATTAAGGCAATCTGGTCAAACAAACCACCCGAGAGGGAATCTCTCTATTAATGCACCAAACAGTTACAGCATGGGCATTCAAAGTGCAAGCTTTCCTGTAGCATCCTGCAAATGTGTCTGAAACTTGGCTTGTGAAGACCACATCTAAAGGTAAGTGGTAAATTCATATATTTCATGTCCAGTGAGTCCTTGACATTAATAATAAGGATGCCAGTTACTCCTAGTTGTGCTGCTGGTTTCTGTGATAGGGAAATCAACCCACAGAGGACAGGATATTATTTTCGGGGCTTGTGAATTCTGCAGTTTGCTATGGAATCCATCCCTCAGCCTCAGAACCGTGCCCCAGAATCCACGTATTGTTAATTATTCCACTGCTGATCATTTTAGCAGAAACATCTGCTGATGTGTTTAGCCCACAATCCCAAACTGTCTCCCATATCTCCACAGGTGCCGAAAGCCCCAACTGTCTTCTACCCAACTGTAAAAAGAAAACTCTTACTCATTATGAATATAAAAGTCTCTAGTGTATCAAAAACAGCATCACAATAAATTTAATGGAATCATTAAAACAACACAGGGCTACTGTACCGAGTGTGTTGTTCAGTATATTTAATTAATTGACAAGCTATATTTATTTTAAATGAAGCTGCATCAAACTTTCCAATCTGCCATGAAAAAGTGTCAAATCCAAGAATCTTACTGTAAATTTTAGGCTCAACTTGCTGCAGAATACGTGGGGCCCTGACTATTTTTATTAATGCTGTACTAAGAAATTAATCACGTAAGTGAGGAAAGAAGGTCCAGAATGGAGTTCAAGACAATTTTGCTTTGAAGTCCAATTTGCATAGCATTAATCTTTTAGGCAGCAGTGAGCAATGGGCAAAACTTAAAATGTTCAAATATTGGTTCAGTTAAACACCAAAAAGTTTGGCAGCACATCTCAGCTATCTAAATCACTTTAATCTCCAAAACCGCAGTATTTATTTCACAAGTCTAGATGCTACTTTAAGATTTTCATTGCTTCCTTGTTCTGGACAGGCCAGAAATATTGTGAAAAGAGCTTTTCTTGCTATACTTGCATTACCTCTTTTTTCTATCCCCACAGGAACCAAGAAGTGTAGAGGTGCACAAGAGATAAAATGAAGAAAGTTAATTCATCTGATGCTCAGAAAAGGTTCAGATTGCAAGATGAGTGACATTTGGGGATCTTATTCCACTCAAACCTGTATCCCTGGCAATAATCAGATTTCTTTCAGCTCAATCTTTCCATTTATTGGACTATCTGTGTTGACATTTATTTCATTATTTCTCCTGATCTATTTTTTTTAAATAAAAGATAAGAGGGGCCCAAACTACTGCTCCAGGCACTTGTGATAATATTTTAAAAATTGTTACTATTTAGCATGCCATCAATTTCGCCAATGGATTGGTAGAAAATAAACACTGACAAATGCTTCCGTTCCAAGATTCCTCACGTTTCTCCTTTCTCCAAAATTCAAGAAGAATAGATTCATAGATGTTTAAGGCCAGAAGAGACCATCATTTAGTCTTACCTCTTGTATGACACAGGCCTTAAAATTTCAGGCAGTTACCCCAGCATTGACCCCAGTAAATTGTGTTTGACTAACCGTATCTTCCAGAAACACATCTAATCTTGATTTGAAGACAATGAAAGATGGAGAATCCACTTCTTTTGGTAATTTGTTCCAGTGGTTAGTCACCTGCATGGTTAAAATTGCGTGCTTTTCTTCTAATTTGAATTTGTCTGCCTTTAACTTCCAGCAATTGGTTCTGTTGTGCCTTTCACCACAAGATTAAAGAGCCCTTTAGCACCTGGTATTTATGCCCCAGGAAAGTACTTGTACCCTGTAAACAAGTCACCTCTTGGTCTTCATCTTCGATAAGCTAAACAGAATGAATTCCTTAGGGTGCTCGCTGTAAGCCAAATTTTTCCAATTCTCAAAACATGTATGTGGCTCTTCTCTGCACCAATTTTTCCACATCCTTTTAAAAAAATGTGGACACCAGAACTGTGTGAAGTATTCCAGTATCTGCCTCACCAACGCCATTATACACCTCCCTATATGTCCTCACTACTCCCCCGCATGTATACAACCATGCATCACAATAACCCGTTTGGCTACTGCATCGCAGGAGGGCTTTGCAGTGTACCCTAAAGGTTAAGAGTTAGAACAAGGACAGGAGCAAATCCCAAAGTCAAGGGCCTCTCACAGATAAAGCCTCATGGCAGCTTGAACAGTTCTATTTACCAAATGGGAAGAGAGGGTTGTTTGCTTAAAAAAATTATTATTATTTTGCCAAGATTAAGCTCAGATTTTACTGAATCAACTCTCAGCTTTACCTTAAAAGGTATGAGCATATTTATTTTCCCAGTAATCAACAGCTAGTAATAAATGTCCAAAAGTCCCTTAAAAATTATGATCAGCCTAGAGTGCTTTGTCCCTTCTCCTGACCACAGTAATGGCAGGAAACATTTTGTTTGAATTACTGAATTACTGTTGAATTATTACCAGAAGGTGTTAGATATCATGGTGATGGATGGATCAGCAGGCACTGCAGAGTGCCAGTTAAAGTGAGGGGCCATAGATTCTCTCCCTCCTTCCCCCGCATCACCTGACCATCCTTTACCCCTCTCAGGTGCCTACCCCAGAAGTCAGACCCCATCCACATTCACTAGCCCATGAGCTTCTACACCTACCCCCTCCAAATTTGAGTGAGTGGAACTTGGCACACAGTGTTGCAGCCCACTCAGGTTTGGTCTAGCCCAAAAGCGATTAGGCCATGGCAAAAGTACCCTCCCACCCCGGCTTCAAGGCCTATGAGATGGATGAACAGAATGAATGCAACATAAAAAAGCAAGAAGTAGGATGCTGACGGATTTAACTAATTTGCCAGATTAGAGTGACATAACTAACAAATCCAAGATGACATGGGCACCTGCTCTATTTTCCCTCACCTTCCCTTTTCTATAGAAGAAAATTGCCGTCTTACTGTCATACTTTTATTGGCTCACGTACAAGTTTCATAGACTTGTGAAAATGTAACTAAGGGAGGGAACGTGAGAACAACTCCACTTTTTTCATCTCTCTCTGCCGTATTTCTGGGGCTTTATGTTGTTCATGTTTGGAAGAAAAAAACACATAAAGTTACAAGCAAGAAAAAAGTTTAAAATGTAGCTATAAAATCGTAAAACTACAGCATTTGTGGTATCGGGTCAGACCAAATGGCCCATCAAGTCTCATATGCTCATTTCTGCAGTGGCCAATATTTTCTATATCAGAGAAAAAAATAAAATCGTAATGCATGTTGTTGATTGTGCATGAAGAAAAAATTGCTTCCTGACCCCTGAAGCAATCCGTTTACTCCCTGAAGCATGAGATTTGATTACATTCATCTCAGCAGGTATAACCATGCAGACTACTCTACACCTCCTAAACCCCCTACACATTTTATTTGACAAAATAACACTGGATCTGTAAGAATTTCTAAACTCTTTCAATTCTGCAGCATGGAAATCCGTTAGATTGGAGAAGAACTAGAGAGAGAAAGCCAAAAGTCTGTATACTAACAGTATCAACTGCACATCAAATGGGTATTAAAATTGTGACAGTCTGTACTCCCTTTTATAGGACTATGATAAATTTTGTACAAAGTATGCCTCGTCAGGTATCATTTGAAAACTCATAATGTATTGATCATTATTTCCCAGGTAAAATGTGTGTGGCAACATTGCAAGTAAAGCTGTAGAATTCCTCTGTATGGTATTAGGAGACATATTCCAAGTCTGGGGGCGGGGAGCAGCCACAAACCAGTTCCCCAGGAACAAAAGGCTAGCCAATGCCTCAGCCAGGTGTTAGCAAAATCAAATGGAGCATCACCTGGTTAAGTGGTCATTCTTTGGCAGGAAAGAGGATGTGGGTAAAAATCTACATCTTGACAAAGAAACAGTTGAGAGTTCCCATCCACACAGACTTTCTGTCTCCTGAACTTCAATTTGAGATGATTCTTAAAGAAAAGAAAGATCCGTAAAGAGGAGATGCCTCCAGGATTCCTCCTCCCTCTCTACCCACGGCATCTACAACACCTGAAGAAGAAAGGCAACAGCTGTGGACTGGGGAAGGGATCCTGACTGAAAAATTCAGCCAGTAAGACTGCTAAAAGACATGTAGTGAGAGAGACCTTTCCTTTGAATTCACTCTAGCTTGTTAAGTTAGGTGTTAGTTGCAATTTACTTATATTTTCTTGTAACCAATTCTGACTTTTATGCCTCATTATGTGTAATCACTTAAAATCTACCTTTTGAAGATGATACACTTGTTTTATGGTTTTTATCTAGATAGTTTGTTTGGATTGAAGTGTTTGGGAAGCTCCATTTGGGATAACAGGATTTGTTCATATCATTTTCTATTAATAAAATAGAGCGCTTGTATTGTCCAGGAGAGAGCTGGGCAGTACAAGATGCACATTTCTGGGGGAAAGTCTGGGACTGGGTATTGGCTGGTGTTGCTCCAGCAGTGTACTTCATGCGTGGCTGGCTGTAGCACTGTTGCAGTAGAGCTGGGAGTATGTGAGCTGACTGCAAAGCAGTGTAAAAAGCACTCCAGGTTGGAGAACTCAGAGCACATAGCTGTTCATCAGTCCAGAACGTACGCTGGGTAACGTCACAATAATATACTGGCACTTTAAAAAAGTGTCAAAACAAAACACCCTGTAAAATGATCAAGATTAGCACTAATGCACAACTGAATGGAATTCACTGCAATTAAAACAAAAACACACAAAAATCATACCAATGAAAAAGTTGCATATTTAACACAGGCTCTAGGATGATATACAGCATCAGTGATATAAAACACAGGTGGTCTGTAGTAAAATTTAAGTGCAGATCTGTTCAACAGACCTTAACCGCCACCCGTCAAAAAATTAAATGGAAACATTGAGTTCAACATCTGTCTCTTATTGCCACATACTCAAAAACTACTCTAAGCCTGGCATGACTTTCTACAGAATTACTCAGTCATAGAATGTAGGCTTAAAATGGCATTTGAATGTAAATCTCGTATCAATAATGAGAAAAGTCAGCACAAAAACTGCCTTCATAATATATACCACTGCAATCTTTAGTTTTCATTTGTACAAAGACTCATCTACAAGTCTGGTGTCTTCTTGTCAGTTTCAACATGGCAGTTTCAGTTGAAACTTGGTATTAAACACAGTGCAATGTGGAAAACCAGCAACAAGCATTGAAAACTGTGAAGCAATTTTGTATAAAAAATAAATACTAGTAATAATTAATGATGCAAGAGAAGGGACCATGATCTAGTGGTCTGAGCACAGGATAGCAAACAAAGAATTGCTCAGTTTTCATCTCAACTTTGACATCAATTTTCTCTGTGGCAATAAGCAAGTCATTCAACCTGACTGCCTCAATAAAGTTCGGGATACCACTAATTACCTGCTAAAATTGGGTTTGGTGATGAAAAAGTTATTGAATGTTTGTAAAGCGGATCAAAGCAGAGACATGTTGTACAAAATGCTTAACATAACATTCTTGTTACAGAATTTTGCAAACCCCATATCTCCAACAAATTTCACTACATCCAGATCTGTTTTTCTATCTGAAGTGCCCAACAGTCTCCCTCACGAAGCTTCATTACTGAAGGTTAAGCTTTCTTCAGGACTACCACTTATCTCAACCTCAGTTTTACACATTTTTGTAGTATCCCCCAAAGCCCTCAAACACAGGGTTTTAACTATACACAGTTTATATCTCAGAGGTTGGGTCCTTCAATAGAAGATGCAAGTAACTAAAATCACAGGATCTGTACCACAGGAATCCATGCAAGATTAGTGAGATGCCAATGACACTTGTGCTTCTATTGTCACGGTAATTTGCAGGCACGCTTCCCCCAGGTCAGACTGGCAGAGTCCCTGAGGGAGAAGAGACTTGATTTCCTCTGCAGCATGGGGCCTGGGTCACTAGAGTATGTAGTGGATTCTCTGTAATTTAAAGTCTTTAAATCATGATTTCAGGACATCAGTAACCCATCTAGAAGTTAGGGATCGAGTGAAGTTCTGTAGCCTGTAATGTGCGGAATGTGACTACATTGGCACGATGGTCCTTTCTGGCCTTAAAGTCTATGATGTGCCCCGCAACACTTGTGGGCCTTCCATGTTATACTGTGTATTGTGGTAGTACCCAAAAGGCTTATTCGGGATTGGAACCCGTTGTGCAAGGTGCTGAACAAACACAAAGCAGGATAGGTCTTGCGGGGTTACCAGCCTATGCTATGGCATTGGGAATCAGAATGCAGCAAAAGGCATTTCAGGTTCAATTCACATTCGGTCACATGTTACTTGTATCTAAGATGGAAGGAAAGGAGGTGACAGAGGGTGCCGAAGACCCCATGGCTGGTGGGGAGGAAGTAGGGATTTCAGTGTTCTGTCTGCCTTTCCTGCCTTCTCAGTTAAATCTATTTGGGATGATGTATGCATGTAACGTGGACCACAACAATGTCGGCAAATCCACGACTATGGGTGTGTCACGAGTGGCTCATGGAATGTGAGCAGGATTATCACAGCAGATTTAGGGGTGCTACTGTCTGATGGTACCCCACAATGCACAGAATCTCGTGTGTGGAGTGGGAAAGAGAGAGAGACAATCTTGGTTAGATAAGAGCTTCAATTGATTTGCCAACCTCTTCTCTCTCTTTCCAGGGTAAGTTGGTAGAACACACATGGTACCATGAGACTGAGCTATCCCAAGGTACGAAACTCCCTTACTGAGGAAATGAAAGTTACTGCAGGCCTTACCAGCAGGGCTGGTGCTACCATTTAGGCAGCCTAGGCAATTGCCTAGGGCGCCAGAATAATTGGTGGGCGCCATTTTGCTGGAGGGGGCGGCAGGCGGCTCCGGTGGAGCTGCCACAGTGGTGCCTGCAGAGGGTCCGCTGGTCCGCAGCTCCGGTGGAGCTGCCACAGTCATGCCTGCGGACAGTTGGCTGCTCGCGCAGCTCCAGTGGACCGCCCGCAGGCATGACTGCAGCAGCTCCACCAGAGCCGCGGAGCACCGGACCCTCCGCAGGCACCACTGTGGCAGCTCTACTGGAGTCACAGGACCAGAGCGCAGCCGAAATTGCCGTCCGCCTAGGGCGCTCAAACGCCTAGCGCTGGTCCTGCTTACCAGGTTCAAGTCTAACTGCAAAACCTCTATCTTAACCTAAACTTTCCCACAACAACAGCTGTAATATACGACTAGTAACTAATGTGAAATATCCTCCTCTATCACAGCCCCAGTCTCTATTCAGGACACACTGAGGCCAATGGGTAAGAGGGACAGACACACACCAATCTTGTTCTCTTAATATTTCAGCTGCCCTGTTTTGGAGGACCTGATTTAGCAAGGCACTTAGCTAAAGTGGGGAGGGATAACTCAGTGGTTTGAGCATTGGCCTGCTAAACCCAGGGTTGTGAGTTCAATCCTTGAGGGGGCCACTTAGGGACCTGGGGCAAAAATTGGTCCTGCTAGTGAAGGCAGGGGGCTGGACTCGATGACCTTTCAAGGTCCCTTCCGGTTCTAGGAGATTGGTATATCTCCAATTATTACCTTATACGCAGAATTTAAAGCAGGTTCTTATGTTTCATTGATTTGGGATTTGGATTTAAGCATATGCTTAAGTGCTTTGCTGAACTGGAACCTAATTCTAAGTTGTCAGTCACTTTGAGAATGAGACCAAATAAAAATTCAGATCCAAAAGCCAAACGCAACGTATGCACTTAGCCCTCTCCTCAAAACTTTGCTTGGAAGAGTGGGGTGCTTTAAAAAAGTCCATGGGATATGCAGGATTTATCTTGTTATCATCTTATGGTATTTAATACAGAGGAGCAAACAGAAAATAATCAGAGGCAAAAGCTGCTAGACTGCCCATTATTTATGAAGAAGGATTTATCAGCTCTGCACTTTAAAGAAAGTTTCTACCACTTAATATTTCAGAAGCAGAGAGTAATTCTTTGTGCCTTTTAAATTATACACTTTAGAAACTGTAAAAAAAAAAAAAAATCCTGCGTTCCAATACAATAATGGCTAGCTCTGAATTTCTAAAGAAGAAACAGTTGCAGCCTGAATGCACATTTTGAAACAAAAAACATTAAATGTGAGACAACCCTTGCCCTAGACGGTAACTGCTGATTTTAAGACTACAGATCAGCAACACATCCTCTATTTTCAATTGAAAAGGAAAGTTTCCGTACATGTTCTCCTAAATGTCAGTTCTAGTTTGTACTTCTCAACATAATAAACTAAAAGTGGTACTTGGCTGCTAACCACAGAGGATCTGACACAAACAACTGCATATGCTGTTTTAGAGGAGGTTTTTTTTTTTTTTTTTTAGTAAATGTTATAAGACACTATATTTCATTATGGCTTTGTAAATAACCTTATAATTGTAATTCCACATAAACAACCATAATTAAAAACATTAAGACTGCACAGTTAGATACTCAAAAGTAAAGAACTGTCACAGCATGTTCAACCTTACCCATGTGTATGCATTATGAGGCAGTATTTAACAACACAATGGGCCAGATCCACAGCTGGTGTGTATGAGTGTAGCTTAATTGAAGCAATACACACCAAGTGAAGAACCTGTCCAATGCTTTTTAATATTAAACCTTGGCTACGTAATGTACATGCTTACAAAAGAACCCTGTGCAAAATACTCTCCGATTGTGCAGAATATAGTTTTCAACAAGTTGTAACCTGATCAAAACAAAACCAAATTTCACTGGGATATTAAAAGGAATTCCCCATCAGCAAGAGCTATTTCTAGGTAAACACACACACACTTAAGCTGTACAGCTCCTCAAAGAAGGCAACAGGATTTGCTGTTTAATTGTTATTGCTGGGAGGTACTAGATATGCAATGTGACCAACAGAATAGACAGACAGATCAGCAGGCACTGCAGAGCACTATTTAAAGTGAGGGGCTATAGATTCCCCGCCCCCCGCATCACCTGACCACCCTTTTCCTCTCTACTACCCAATAGCTTAGCCCCATCCCCCAACCCTAGGTAAACATTAACTTTCTGTCTCTAGCGGTACAGGTCCTCCATAAGGCAATAGGATTTTTTTTAAGATGCCAAAAATGTATTTTCCCCTTCTTTATCTTCATGTTCAGATAGGATTGACAATAAACTTTTTTTTTAAAAAACAAGACAAAACAAGAGCTTACTCAATCTGGCCCCCCCAAAGACTAGACATTGAAAAATTTTGAACCCAAAAGGTGAAAGCCTCTGGAAGTTACAAGTCCCTGAAATGAACAGTACCATACAAGATGATGCCCATTCTAATTAGAAGCCAACTCCTTGCTGCCCACCCAGACTCTCTTAACCTTTGCTCCTCTGCCCCAAACATTCCTTCCCTGATACCTCTTATTGCCCACTTTTCCCACGTTTGTATCTCTTACTGCTCTCTTTCCCTGCCTTCCCTGAATCCTTCCTCCAAAACTCTCTACCAAATATGTATTAGGTTTTTTGAAAATCCCACAGAATTAACACACAATTCTTTATATATTCATTTTTATTAAAAAATACTTTTCAGTGAATGGAAACAAAGAAACCAATCTCACAATCTTTCTGTTGTAATGCTTCAAACAGGGTGCTAACAAGATCAACGTGGAATGGTGACATCACCATTTGACGAGGCTATACTAGTACTAATGATTACTGATGTTATTGTGCACTGGCAAACAACTGAGTAGGGAGAAACCAGGATATAAATCATGGAAAACCACCAAAATGTATTATTTCCCCCCAAAAAAATATACCAGCAGAGACTTCATACAAGCCAGCGGTTGCACATATGAAACTCTTCAGTCTTACATCCTAGCCAGTGGCAGTAAGATTATTTGGGCGGGAGACACCCATGACAGCATATCCAACTACAATTGTCTTGTCTCTTCAGTCCTATTACAGTAGTTCTATAACAGTTGTAGTCTGAACTATTCATTTAGTGTTCCTTTTATACTGTTCAATGGGGTTTTTTAAGGCTGGAATTCAAAACTGAGACTATGCTATTATCTTGGATGCATACAGTCTGAGCAGCTACTTTGAAGGCTTTAAGTGATGGGCCAGCACAAGGCTATTCTCTGCACAGGGAAAAATTTCGCCTTTGGTGTACTGTTCTCTTGGCATCCTGCACTTAAAAGCATTAGATGAAGTATCAGCCAAATCATACTTCTGATTTATGTTGCAGAGCCTGAGGGAATAACAACCAAAGTAACACTTATAACCATTAGCTCTCGCTTTTCTGACTTCCTCAATTTTGTTGCACAGGGCCGCAGTGGGCACAGGGCAAGAGGAAAGGAAAGATTTCATTAGCATAGAGAATGTAGAAAAAGAATGTGTGCGGTAGAAATTCAATGGCAAAGTTGTGCTGCCAACTTGGGCTGTATGGAAATGAAACTTGTGGCAATGTCTGTTGGCAAATACAGGAACGATAATAATACTGATTTGTAACCGAAATGATACATAATACAATGAGTCATACATTGCTACACTATACTAATTAAGAAATGAAAATGACAAATGTAAATGGAGTAAAACTATATAGGTATAGTACTCAAAACTAATTGTAAACTGCCTGAAATTATATCATTAACTTTCTACTGTAATTTTGTTATTCTACAGCACACTATTATAGTAAATGATGTATGTAATAGCTGACATTTATGTAGAGCTTTAAATACTGTAATATATTTACAAACTATGGGTTTACTTGCAGGTTTACACCTTACGAGCCCCTAGGCACAGCATCTTCAGCACACACACACAAACATGCACACAGACCTGCCTACAGCTGACCTTCATGTTTTCCGTAAAAAATGAAACTTTTAACCCACTTTTAACTTTAAGTCACCCCTAGAATGCCAGCACCCCTAGGCACATGCCAACTGTGACTAACCGGAAACCCGGCCCTGCATACTTGTGCAAATGTACATGTGTAGCCTTATTAAATCAGTGGGACTGCTCACATGAGAAAGCATTCAGCAACCTAAGTAAGGGCTGCAATATTGAATCTTTTATGTGGGGAACCTGAACATCACCCCCAAAATGTATCTATCCCTGAATAAAAGCTAACAACTGTCCAGCAGCACATAGCAACCCTGTACAATTTACAACAGCATGTCAAGAATATAGTATTTTATTCAACTGAAGAGAAAATTTAAATAGGAAGAATGTAATTACCCAAATTAGAATTGCCCTAGAACACTGGAGTTACCACCATAATCATGCAAAAGTCAGAGGATCTTTCAGTGACCACAGGTAGCCAGGATCTTGATATTATCTCTCAACCAAAAGACAGTACCCTCCAACGGCAGTGTTCTGGAAGTATCTTGCTGTGGCACTAGTTCAATATGGACTATGCCACCTACTGAATCATAACACCAACAGATAGCTAGTATAATAACCCTAATGCACTAACAACAGCCTTGTTGAATGCCTGAAAGGATTTACAGTCAGGACGCCCATTTCCCGTATTACACTCACACTAGGTAATGCACACAATTTGCCAAAAAAAACACTGGAATTAATACAGCAAGTTGCAATTGGTACTATACCCAATGTATAAACACATACAAAAGAGGATCGCAATGGCACACGCTTCTACTGAATCCAACTTATGTAGCATTCAATCCACTCTGAGACTACTGGGAAACCATGCACCATCGCCAGAAAAATAGTTCGGGGACAACAATGAAAAGAATCACACAGATCATCTTAAACTGAAACGTTTGGTTAAATAAATAAGTTAGACTTACGTAGTTCTCCTACTTTCAGGATTTCACACAGCATCTTTGTCAGCTCGATGCTACTGCGGCCAAAGGGACATTCATGTTTGTCTTCTCGGCTGCTGTTTTCCAAGACAATCTGAAGTGGAAATAAAAATGGAAGTTGATTTCTTTGGACATCATGTGTGTTAAAGAAATGTCCTCTATGCTCAGCATATACAGTGAACATCTGATTGCCTTAGTAATTTAAAGCACAAAGTCGCTTTCTTCTCAAACTCAGGATTTTCACCCTAGATATTAGAAAAATAAATAGCATCAAGATTATTTTGGGGGGAATCTGTGGAAAGAAAGGAAGATATGTTCTGATCCATTTTACTGCTGCTGAGCTACACACAGCCAATGGTCCCCCATGTTCAAACACGCCCATTTCTGAAGCACTGTCATTCCAATAGAATATTGTTGCTCTGGTTCCAACTGTGCATGCAGAAATTGGAATAGAAACCAGTGGCAAAGGAGCTGATCATTTTTTACATTTAATTTTGTGTGTGCTGTGAAAGGAAATTAGATTTTTAAAAAAAATAAATAGAACTATTAAAAATAAGAATAAGATTTACACTTCGGTTCTGGGTCCATAAAGGCCTATACCCATAAAGCCTATTTAAGTCATATGAAAATAATAGGGTATGAAGATGTGCTTATTGTATCTATAATGCAGATTAGTGCATGAATAAGATTTCAGTAAATTATTCAGGAACAGTTCACTATAAAGGCTATAACCAAGCTCTACAAGTCTTTTGGCCATCTGCTATGTGACAGTGCAAAAGCCGTGGAACATAATTTTTTTTTTTAAATAAATTCTGCACTTTGTGAAGTTATGTAACTCTTATTTTGGACAGAGCCATCCCAACCACTACAGATGGTCTAAAAATATCATTGTACAGAGGGTAGAATATTATTTATGAGAATACTACAGATTTTGCATAAACTGGGAGCGACTCATTTCTCATTTTGATTTCAAAAAAAGCAGGACAAATAGGGCCTGAAAACGAAAGAAAACAAAAATTAATTCAAAACAGGTTTCCACTAAGAACTGGGCTTGTGATAACAAACTCTCGTAACAGCTTTTAAAAAAGAAACAACGCACATATCCTAAATAGCTACTGCATGGCCAGAGGAAAAGTATTCGCCAAAGCAGATTTTTCGTAAGTACCATAGTACCTCAGATGCTCTCTCAATTTACTTAAGAAACAGGTGTTTGGACACTGCTCTCTACTCTGGGATTTCTTTCTCCCAGCTTGCTTCCCCACTGTACCCTTGTCTGGAAAAACTTTTTTTAAGATGGCATAGGATAATTCAAAATGGCTTAATCCCATAGCTGCGAGGCAAAGCAAATCCACACTTTAAAAAAGACTGAAAGGTGGAAGTATAGGACAAAATAACAAACATAACACGATCTTATTTTTCAGACATGGAACAACTGGGGCTTTTGAGGTGAAGGGCCAAGAATGGAGTCAGTATTGAACACTGTTAAAACAGCTAATTAAGAAATAAATCTTAGAAACAATATTTATTTGTACATTTTTTAAAATTTAAATTAATGGAGATATACCTATCTCCTAGAACTGGAAGGGACTTTGAAAGGTCATAAAGTCCAGCCCCCTGCCTTCACTAGCAGGACCAAGTACTGATTTTGCCTCAGATCCCTAAGTGGCCCCCTCAAGGATTGAACTCACAACCCTGGTTTTAGCAGGCCAATGTTCAAACCACTGGGCTCTCCCTCCCTCACACTGATTTTAAAAAAATCATTGAAGAGCAGTTAAGGCTGCCAGACACATAACGGAATCACAAAAGCAAGAACTGAAAAGTTAAGCCACCTCACAGAATACAACTTCTATCAATAGATACATACCTTATCACTATCACAAAAAACATATACCATAGACCACAACCTTAATTCATCCCACACGTCACCATCAGATGTAATGTATAGGGTATAATACCAAGCTTCCAACAACCATTTCTCCACACTACCTCATTGAACACCATACAATGGTGAGAAGGAATAAGAGATGCAATTGGACTGTCCAGCCCTTTATCACCTCGGACGAAACCATGAGGTGAAGCAAGGGCACATGCACGGACCAACAGACACTACTACTTTCAAATTCTCTGGCTCTGGATGCATGGTGTACATGCCTAAACCCTCAGTGGAATACAGTAGGGACCATCACTTGAAGAACAACAAAAGGCTGCCTATATACACAGGGGAAAAAAAAGTTATGCTCCATTTTAAGGACATTTCAGAATGCAACCTTAACTGCAGAGAGCCTCTGCAATAAAATGTGCCTAATCAGCAAGTCTCAAATGAATCAATTTATATTAACCAGGAAAAGACATTCCACAAAGAACTAAATACAAAAGCAATCCCTTCACCTCAGAAACCTTCCCACAGGAAGAGAGGGGAAAATGCGTTCTGAACTGTCCTCCAAAGATCAACAGACTCGGGGCTTGTCAGACAAGTGGAGGGAAACACATTCAACTCTCAAGGGATGAAATCTTGACCACATTAAAGTTAATGGTAAAAGTCCCATTGACCTGAATGGAACCAGGATTTCATCTTGCTATCTTAGGTATTTCTGAAGCACCTATCACCTTGCCCTTATTGGAAAGTCTTATAGAATGTAACAGAAAATATTTTACATGGTGATGAGTTAAAAACAGAACAAAAACACCTAAATACTGTAGAATTTAACAGAGAGTAATAACCCCTGCCATAGAAATCCATATAATCGCTTAAAACCAATCAACCCACACCCCACAGAAAAGATTTCATTCTATAGGTTCTTACAACAACTCCTATTGAATCATAATGGTTTTATCCCTATTAAATCCTATAGGACTCTTCCACAAAGGTGGTATTTAATAGATGGGTTAAAGAATCACCAGTGAGTATGTCCTGCCACCTGCCTCCAGATATTTAGTCTCTTAGCAGATGTGCCCTAACTGATCTTGATCATCATCAGTGGTACATGAAGAGAAAGGCAGGCAGTTTCTTGGCCTCTGAGTAGTTCAATGCTCTGCTAGAGGAGTTCTTTTTTCTGCTAGAAGTTTAGGATGAAACCATACCTAATTGTTCATGGCAATACCTGGATAATAGCTGTACCAAATCAAAGAAACACCTCTACAATTTTTGTTTTACATTCCTGCAGCCACCCTTCAGGAACAAGTGAACATCTCTCCTTTATGCATTCTGGATTAGTCATCCTGTTTTAGAGCCCTTCTTACAGGAAAAAGTGATCTGCTACCAGACCCAAAGGCTGGAGACAGGATAGAATGATGCAATGCTTCATTTCACATTATTGAAATCACTTGTTTTATTTTTCTCTCTCATAATAAAAAAGAAAATCTGCATACTGGAGCGAGGGGCTGTTTTGACACAGATTTAGATACAGCTAAGAAAAGTGGGTAATAAAATCAATGCGGAGAGGAAAATGAAAGCAGAGCGGGGAAAAGGCACCAGTCTAAGCAATATCACTGCTCCTGACAAATACATTTTGTTGAATTTCACATTAACCCAATGTGTTAACATTTCATGAGTGCATAAATATTTAATGGTAAAACTGTATCTTCATATAATGTTAAAGCAGAATTACTGCAATCAATAAGAATGGCTGAGAAATCGTTGAGGCACTGTGTACTACTATGCACCAAATTAAATGGCAATTTGAGTAACCAATATGTAAAGCAGCTTCAGAATGCTCCTCTTTCTCCTTCCATTCAAGCACCCATCTTTTCACATTTTCTGTGCAGAACAAAGAAGACATGACACATAGGAAGAATTCTGCAAGCAAGGAAAATGGAAAAGGCATAGCTGCAGTTAAATATGTGGATGTACATTCTACAGTTACAGATACTGATCTTTAATAAGCCACAACTACTGTAAAAAACAGCTCTTATAAACAACCCAGGAGAAATAATTCCTAATATCAGCAATAGATTTAAAACATAGATTTAAAACATTCATTAGTATATCTGTAATACATTTTTCATAACTTAAGAATACCATATCCTGATGCAAAATAAAACATTAATAAAATACTGCTGACAAAGGCAGTATCTTTGTTTCCCTAAACTCTCTGGTTCTGAAGGGGACAGAAATAGTCGGCGGGCAAATAGATTTCTTTAGCAAGTTGCTCAAAAACACTAGCAGGGAGAGAAACGTATCTAGGAAGTAATATACAGATCTAGACCAAAAATACTGATCCACCTTTGTATTAGATTTTATAACTTAGCTTGAGACAATGTGAAGCAGTCCTGTGGAAAAAATAATATGTGATCATGTAACTGAAGACTGTACCATAATGCAGGCGCACCAGGCGTCCAAAGCAAAGTTGATCATATTTGAATACTTTAAATCTGGTATTTCCTTCCTTTTGAGTGCTTGAGCTTGAAACCTTAGTAACTTAGTGGGGGGTTTCTCCATACTTATGTTTTGTATGGAATGTTTAGTTTGGCACCTAAAAATTATGAATTTCTTCATATTGCTTAGTATTGAGCAATGGATATGTGGTATGATAAAATCAGACAGAGACCAACATCTACAAAATCTCCACCAAGCATTCTCAAAACTACAATACTCATACGAGGAAATAAGGAAACAGATCAACAGAGCCAGACGTGTACCCAGAAGCCTCCTACTGCAAGACAAACCCAAGAAAGAAACCAACAGGACTCCACTGGCCATCACATACAGTCCCCAGCTAAAACCCCTCCAATGCATCATCAGGGATCTACAACCCATCCTGGACAATGATCCCACACTTCCACAGGCCTTGGGTGGCAGGCCAGTCCTTGCCCACAGACAACCTGCCAACCTGAAACATATTCTCACCAGTAACTGCACACTTCTTGCAGGCACTGAGGGTACCGGTGGTTGGAGGAGGGTCTTTGAAGTGCCATGCAGTGTCTCCTCTTTCCCCCTGGAGCCACTGAAACAATAGCTGGAGCCAGAGTTTCCTCCTTCCATCAGTGTTGACGATAGGGTTGCCAAGTGTCTGGTTTTTGACCGGAATGCCCAGTTGAAAAGGGATCCTGGCAGCTCTGGTCAGCACCACTGACTGGGCAGTTAAAAATCTGGTTGCTGGCACAGGCAGGCTCCCTACCTGGCTCCATGTGGCTCCTGGGAAGCTGCCGGCATGTTTGGCTCCTTGGCGTAGGGGCAGCCACAGGGGCTCCACATGCGGTTCTCACCCCATGCACCAGCTCTGCAGCCCCCATTGGTCAGGAACCATGGCCAATGGGAGCTGTGGGATGACACCTGCAGAGTGGGCACCATGCAGAATCCTCTGGCTACCCCTCTGCCTAGGAGCTGGACGTGCCGGGAGCTTCCCAGGAGCTGCCTAAGGTAAGTGCCACCCAGAGCTGCACCCGCTCCTGCACCCCAACTCCCTGCTCCAGCCCAGATCCCCCTCCTGCACCCAAACTCCCTCCTAGATCCTGCACCCTGCACCCCTTCCCACAACCCAACCCCTACCCCAGCCCTGAGCACGAGCCCACACTCCCACCTGAAACCCAACCCCTGCCTCAGCTCTGAGCCCCCTCCTGCATACAAACTCCCTCTCAGAGCCTGCACCCCACACCTCCTCCCACATCCTAACCCCCTGCCCCATCCCAGAGCCTTCTCCTGCACCCCAAACCCTTCATCCCCTGCCGTACCACAGAGCCCGCACCACCCGCTGGAAGCCTCACCTCCCCCCCATACTGCAACCCCCTGCACCAGCCTGGAGTTCCCTCCTGCATCCCAAACTCCTCTGCCCCAGCCCAGAGCCCCAGAGCCTGCACCTCAGCCAAAGCCTTCACCCCTCCCGCACCCCCAGCCCCTGCCCCAGGCCTGAGACCCCTGCTGCACTCCAAATTTCTTGGTCCCTGGCTGGAACCTCCTCCTGCACCCCAAACTACTCATCCCCAACCCCTCCACAGAGCCTGCAGCCCCAGCCGAGAGCCTGTACTCCCTCCCACACCCCAACCCACTGCCTTAGCCCCCTCCCACACTCCAAGCCCCTGCACCCCATTGCTGTGATAAGGGCATTAGAAATGTCTAAATCAGTGCTTCTCAAACTGTGAGTAACGACCCCAAAGTGGGTCATTTTTGCTGAAGCCAAAGCTTGAGCCCTGCTGCCCAGGCCGATCTAAATATTCCCATCAAGCTTCAGTGAGCTTTGGACCACGACCTAATTTAGCTGGCAGCTCCCATGTACTGGGCCACAAGTTTAATTAGCAGCCCATCATCCCAAGCTGTTCTCAGCTCCCAAAGAACTCAACTCAATCCTGCAGACACAAATGGCTGTTCCCAACCCTCAGAAATATGTAGTCTTCTGGTAAGTGAGGGAACAAGGAGGGGAAACAGAGCTACTGAGCGGGAGGAGTGTAAGATGTGAAAAGAGTCAGAAGAGTGAAACAACAGAAAAAAGAGTAAGAAACAAAAAGGAACAGAAATTAAAATAAAGACAAGGAGTGGGGGAGAGAGAGAACAGGCAAAAAAAATGGAGAAAGAAAATAATATGAGAGAAGGCAATAATATAAAAAAGGGTTTGGAACCAATAACCTGGGTAATAGGCTGCATATATTAGAAAAACAAATGAAACAAAGCTCACATTTCTTATCAGCTTTAACAAAATGGAATCAAATTATATCCCTTTCCACTATTTTTTTTTTGGGTGGGTGGGGGGAAAGGATTACAGGAATCAAATAGAATTTTACTTCAAAAATGCTCAAATTATGGTGGACAACTCATTCTGATCAGGATGTAATGAGTAGGCACAAGGAGACTTTTGTGAATTGGTGGAAGGATGTGTAGGAAGCCTCCTATACAACAAATGTATGGGTTATAAAATACACAGTACACAGTCTGACTGTGACTCAACCTATTAAAGTTATGAATGATCTTCACAGAATGCCAGCAATGTTCATCTGCATCTTTGTGGCTCAGAAATGACACCTCTTCCTCCCACAAAATTTTTGAAGGCTCAAAGATGAAAAAAGAAAAGTAATAGCTGAAGAAACTGCCTGCCAGTAAAGTGTATACCTGTTTACATAAATAAGGTCATAGAAATATATTACTCCTTTGGGTTACTGGACATAATCCTATTGACTAACAGTCAGAGGGACTAAAAATGGTTTGCGCTATTGCTCTCCCATCTGGTCAGAAGTTTTTACACTACCAGTGGTGACTGGCTAGCAATTCTCTGAGACATGGTCAGATGGGCCCTGTGAACTAACATATAGAACAGCAGTTCTCAACCAGGGGTCAGAGGCCCCTTGGGGGGCTATGAGCAAGTTTCAGGGGGTCTGCCAAGTAGGGCTGGCATTAGACTCACTGAGGTCAAGGGCTGAAAGCCAAAGCCACATCGCCCCAAGCCCCATCACCTGGGCTTCAAGATGAAGCCAGAGCAGCTTTGCTTCACGGGGTCCCCTGTGGTGTGGGGCCTAGAGTTGCCAGGCATCCAGAATGCCTAGTAAAAAAGGGACCCTAAAAGGGGTCGTTAAAAGTCCAGTCAGTGGCACAGCGGGGGCTCAGGGCTAAGGGAGGCTCCCTGCTTGCCCTGGCTCCATGTAACTCCTGGAAGTTGCTGCCAGGTCCCTGCAGGTCCAGAGTACCACCCCGAATACCGGCTTGGCAACTCCCACTGGCCGAAAACTGCGACCAACAGGAGCTGCAGGGGGTGGCACCTACAGGCACAAATGCAGCACACACTGTGCAGAGCTGCCTGGCCACCCATGCACCTAGAGGCTATAGAGACCTGGTGGCTGCTTCCTCGGAGCTGTGGTAAATGTCTCCAGGACCCCACATCCACCCCACCCTGAACTGCTGGTCCAGCCCAGAGCCCCCTCCTACACCCAACCCCCTCATCCCTGGCCCCACCTGCAGCCAGAGCCCTCACATGTCCCTCCTGCACCCCAAACCCTTCATCTCCAGCCCTACCCCAGAGTCTGCACCCCCAGCCCAGTGCCCATACCCCGTTCTGCACCCCAACCCCTAGTCCCAGCCTGGTGAAAATGAGTGAGGGTGTGCAAGAGAGAGCAACAGAAGGAAGGAGGGGATGGAGCAGGGCCTCGGAAAAGGGGAAGGGCAGGGGTGGGGCAGGGATATTCCGTTTTGTGTGATTAGAAAGTTAGCAACCCTAGTCGGGCCCCAGGCAATTGCCCTGCTTGCTACCCCCTAATGCTGGCCCTGGCTTTTATATGCAGAAAAACAGTTTTGTGGCACAGGTGGGCCATGGAGCTTTTATAGCACATTATGGGGGCTCAGAAAAAAAAAAAAAAAGCTCTGAGAAACCCTGATACAGAAAACTCATTGAGGTTAATTCTAATACAGAGGGATAGCTGAAATTTAAAAACCTGGAGAATTTGGAGCATCTGAACTATTCCACACATAGGGCACATTCCCTTGCTCTTCTGCTGCTTTTTGCTCTTGGCAGAGCAGTAAAGAGGTCACAAATAAAGTAAGTAATAATCATTACCAGATAGTCTTAACGGAGGAAGGTGCACCTAGCAGCATTTTGATTATATACATGTGGTCAGACCCTCAGCTGCTATGAACTGGCACAGATCCAGGGACTTCAATGGGCGGCGTGGCCATTTACAACAGATGACAATCTCATCCTTCATCTATAAATGGATCCACGTGACAAATTTGAAAAAGTTGCCAATACCACGTTTACAATATTTATTTTACTTTCGGACATAACCCATCAGGAGAGTCTGAGATCAAGACATATATTATTGAAAACAAGACAGAATAACATCACAGAATATCTAAAAGGCAGTAAATGAAATCCACTGTGATCTCAGTCTACTATCAGTTTCTCCAGCCAGAGCTGCTAGTCAAATCAACACCACCTTGTGGTCAATGGCATCAAAGGATGGCAAGAGACCTAAATGAATCACCGTGGACAGCTTTCCTTTGTCCATCTCAAATTGGAGATCATCAGCTAATATGACCAGTGCAGCATTTATACGGTACATAGGCTAAAAATCTGATAAGAAACTGGAAAATTTAGTGATGCCAGAGTTACCTTGTATTTTGCCTTTACTTAAGGACACATATATGATTTCAGACAATAATGGACTGAATACCTCCCCATTTGATTTTACTAAACACAAGAAACATGGCTCCAACTGACAAATAGCCACACTAAGGTCCCACCACTAGCAAAACTAGTTGAAATTTAAGGTCAATGGAGATATATTTGTCTCCATCAGACACAATCTGACTCCAGGGACACAGCAAGATGCATCAGAATCTGACTGAACACAGCCAAGAAAAAATACAAAGAATTCATCGAATTGTACATCGTCCAGAACAAAAGCACTAGATGAGAATCATAGAGACAAGAACCCTTCTTTGCCTGCATAACAGCAACAACATGTCACATTTGACGTGGCTTGGGAGAACAATGACCAGCAGTAACGCTCTATCCTCCCTCCCATGTTTGCATCTGTTGCAGGTCATACGTATACCAAGGTGATCTGTGAAGATGATCTATGGGAAGGAATCATTTAGAACCCAATGTATCAGTGATGAATAACAACAATCTTCATATTCTACTAGCTCACAAATACAGGAGACTACTATCCTCTATGAACATCTAGAACCCTTCTGGTTCCATTAGTCTCCAGGGATAGACTAGTGAAATGGACACTCCATTCGTTACATTAATATAAGTATCCAAGCACACACATATGCAAAAACAAAGAAAGTCAGATACAAAGCTGTATAGTTTACTCCTAATCGTATCTTGTAAAAAAAAAAAATAATCATGGTTTCAAATAAAAAAGCCTTGTGCCATGGATCCTGTCAGGCCAGTGCCAAATTATTATGAATTGCTGTGACTGATGTGAATGAATGTGGTAAACATAAGCTGGTATGACTTGGTATGTCTGATCTTGCCAGAGGATTCTGGGAGCAGAATTCTCTTAGCATGAGATGAATGATGTGAAAAATTATTGGAATTGATGAAACTGCATTTGAATGGTTAATAATGGCTCGAGCTGCGTGTATGTTTCAACCTCGAACTTTGGAATATCAGCCAACAGGGACCAGCTCACAAAGCAAAGAAGACATAAAATCATCGGATCAGTGGGTTTGGTGCGAGTTGACGTGAGTCAAAATGACCCTTTCTGGATGACATCACACTAAAAGCTTAAGCAAATGATTGATGAGAGGGTAAATGTTGATTGAGCTTTGGTCTGGGTCTGTTCTGCAGCCCCTCCTTCCAAAATATTAATTAGAATATACCAGTAATAAACACCCACAGCGCATATTTTTGGAACATGAGACTCTTTTGAGAACAAAAGGGTATATATGCTAAGCAGAGTAAATTAGCTAAGCTAGTGTTTCCCAATCAACCTCTAAAGAGGTTCAAGATTGTGAGACAGAAGTCGTCAGGGTAACCAGACCCCACCTTGAGGGACGTTTGTTGGACTTTAGAACCAGAGGTCGTCAGGGTAACCAATACCCTTCTTCGGAAGGCCTTTGACAGACCAAGTACCTGAAAGGGGATGGAGACTTTTTCTCTTCTCTTCTATCTAGAATTGCTAGATATACCTGTTTTGTTTGCCAGTCAGGATACTGCGTAAGGCCAATATAGTTACTGAGGGTTTATGCTTGGGGAGCTGAGGCTTATTGGGGGAAGATGTTTACTCTGTAACCTTACCTGCTTGCGTGATTCTCTCTCAAATAAATTACTGTGCATTAAGCATACTGTACCCGAGTCTCTCACTGGTACTGGTAATATCCACCCAGCTGTGGGCCATTAAAGATTCATTTCAACAGATCCCAGACAAAGCAGTGAGGAAGTACAAGAGATTATAACCAGAAAAAAAGGCTTTTCCAGGGGCCACTTTTTACACTAAGGAAAGTTGCAGCTCTATATTACTGCAAGTTAGTTATACGAAAATGTCATTCTAATGGAAAATCCTCGTACGGCATTGTATATGTTTAAATGGTAACAATTTTATTTTTAAAAAATTGCTGCTGAGGTGCTTTGGATAAGGTGGGGAGGAATTTGTCTACTCCATAAGAACAAAAAAAAAAAAAAGATTATCTGTCACAAAGTTTTATTCCAATCATTTTCTTCACTGTTAACTTTAATTACACACTATGAACTGTCCTGTAATTATGCAACTTGGGAAACTGCCAATTTTTCCTTTTGAATGTTAAAAGTTCTTTAATTTCTTTCAAAGATTCAGTATTATTTCCATCAGTGAATACCATATATTACATGACTGCACCTTTTAAAAGCAGAGACTCTAAGAATTGCAATAGATTTTGTAAGTGGAACATGAAAAACTGCTGTGTACTTTACTGAAGTCACTGATATCACCAAAGCCATTAGTTAATTAAAAATAAAGGAAAAATGCTAATTCCACAGCAAACTTAAAAAAAAATCCAGAAAGTAGCAAGGAAACCATATAATTAGAGACAACTGTGCTTTCTTTATACTAAACAACCTTTTTCTCAAGAGATTCCCAATCACATTAAATGGTAAACAGACAGTGAAATTCAATGACAATTAACATAAATGTCCAAATGAAAAAACCCACAACCAGTTGAAAAACTGACCTGGGGTGGAGGAGAAACAGAGTTGTGTAAACAAAACAGCACATTCTATTTATTCTAGAGAGAAGTGTCTTGCTGAACTGTAGCCAGCAGAAAGAGAGAGAAGAAGGAGGAAAGGAATCAAAAGGCAAGATGGGAAGGTTGTTCAACTTTATTTGTTTTTAATTATTTCTATTTCAGAATTTCCACAACACTGTTTTCTTGATTCTTTCAAGATACAGAGTTAACCCTCCCCCTCCCCAATCTCCTTCTAATAGCCTTGTCACCAGGTCTTCTGCCATTTAATCCCCTAAACTTTGAAGGCCCCTTTTTATTCAGTTCACTAGGCCTCCACCCTTTTATCTCCTTCAAGTATCTACACCAAAACCTTCAGCAAGGCCTACAATCTTAATCCTTCCCTCTTAGGCCATGTCTACACTACAAAAATAAGTTGATCTAATTTACATCAGCATACCGCTGACACAGTAATTACATCACTTGTGTGTGTCTACACTTTGCTCCTTGTGTTAGGGGTGCACATCCTCACCAGGAGCGCTTCTGTTGAATTGTGGGATAGTTCCTAAAAAAACAGTAACAGTCGACGTAAGCAATGCAGTGTTTACATAGACACTGTGTCAACCAAACTACACTGACTTTGACTCTATGCCATTCATGGAGATGGAGTTATTAAGTAGACGTGGGGGGACAGTTACGTTGGCGGGAGTGAAATTTAACTGTAGACACTTGCCTAGTTAGGTCAACATAAGCTGCCTTAAGGTATGAAGAAAGGCTGAAGGAAAGTAACTGGAAAAAGAAATCCAGACTCACCCTCAAGATGCGTGCATCAACATCTTCAGCAGCCACATGTTCTTATCAGTACAGTCTTCCTTACTCATGGTCTTTGTCCATAGGTCTCGTGCAGTTTCTCGCAACTAAGGGTTTATCTACACTGCAGATAGACACGCACAGCTAGCTCCTGCCATCTGAGTCAGGCTGATGGGGCTCAAGCTGCAGGGCTGTTTAATTGTGGTGTAGATGTTCCGGCTCGGGTTGCAGGCCAAGCTCTGGGATCCTCCCACCTCGCAGGGTCTAGAGCCTGGGCTCCAGCCCAAGCCCAGACATCTACACTGAAATTAAACAGTCCTGCAGCCCAAGCTTGCTGCAGGTTTTTAATTGCATTGTAGAAATACCCTGAGACTAGCGCCACAGGGTAGGGATGTTGTCTTATTTGTCTGCACTGTGGCACATCTGTTTATAGTGCAGTACGCTTGTTAATTGTGGAATTCTTCTGCTTTAGCTGCAGGCAGAGAGAAGGTGAGGTGGCATCTTTGAGCAGGAAAAAGCTTGAACATTCTGAGCACAGAAGCTAGAGATTTTCAGTAGCGATGAGAAAGAATCATACAGCGATTATGCAAATCTCTGCACTCTGACAGGCTACCCTCCATTACTAACCAGAATACAGAGGTTTGTATAATGCATGGTTAACTATGGACTGAACAAATGTACAGTGATTATGCAAATCTCTCTATTCTAACTGTCTATTGGTTGTAGCATTCTTCTCGGATGCTCTCCCCAGACACTCACTCTACTTATTACATACTATTTAATTTTAAACAGAATTGCTTCTCATGGGAAGGAAGGAATCAGGAAGACAGGAGTGGGGCCAGATTATTAATGTTGGGACAAAGCAGCATGGAGCAGTGGGAACAACAGAGACCCAGAGGGAGAAATACTGGGAACCAGAGGACAGGAGGCAAGTGGAAGTAACAACTGGGTAAAGGTGGGCAGGTGAGGTGAGGAATGCAAAAGAAGAAGGAAGCAGAGGCAGGTCAGACCCATGTAGGAAGATCCAATAGGGAGCTGGACAGGAGGAGCACGGCCTCCTGGGATATAGTATAGTGTCTGTCAGCCACAGTGGCAAGGAGATGAGCGACGTGAAAGTGAGCTGTTTGCCTGTGATCAGAGTTGCAGCACTCCAGGAGCACTACGAACTTCTGATCTCAGATTTGTTCAGGTATGCTGCTTAAAACGGTGCATTGGAACAATGCAGTTCGGTGGGATGAGTACTCTACTGGAAGGATGATCTTGTGATTAAGGCACTGGAATGGAACTCAGAAGTTCTGGGTTCAACTCCTAGATCTGCTACAGACTCTCTAAGTGAGTTTGGAAAAAATCATTTAATCAACCTGCGCCTCAGTTCCCTATCTATAAAATGAGGATAATAAGTGCTAGCTTTCTGGGGTGTTGTGTGAATAAATTAATTTGTAAGTGTAGGCACTCAGATACCCTAATAATGGGGACCATATAAGAAGATAGATGGAAGAACAAGACGTCCCTCGGTGAATGGCAATGACTAAACTTGGGACAATTTTAGCAAAAATTCTACATAGTGAAAACAAGCTGAACCAGCATGAAGGGATTAAGTGATATTTAAATAGAGGTTAATTATGTGTGAAATGCTAAATCCCATTTTTAATATAGTACTTGCAAAATAAAGATGAATATAAGAAAAATAAATGAAACATAGTGATATAAATATTCAGTAGAAAATTTCCCTCCAATTTTAAAGTCTATTTAAGTTGCTTAAAAATGATGGCCTACTCTCTTAATTGGGATCAGAGGCTGTATATTTGAGTGCCCCAGGAAAGAGTATTCTACTCTAGGGCTCAGATTTTCAAGGGAGTCGGTTGCCTAATTCTCTTTCAAAAATAAAATAGATTTCAACATATAGTCTCTTAGTTGTGTTTCTTTTAAAACCTACTTTCTAATAAGTAATAATGTTTCAATTTATTTTTTTATACAGAGTTTAATATTAATTGCACTCCATGTTACTGCTGCATTCTTTAATGGCCACATTAGATCTGGGCTGAGAGAGAGAGAGGTCTTTAAAGGACAGATCTTATTGTCTCCTATTATGGTGACATTCTGCTTATGGGTCATCACTGGACTAGATGTCAGCATGCCCTTTGCAAACCTCTCAAGGCTTTGGCATTATTCTGTTTTATTCAAAGCTGTAGGTTAATGAATATAATTTAAAATTCACTTTTAATGGAGCTTTCCACATACCATATTTCATAGTCCTCTTGGATTTTTTTTTTAAACTAACATTGATATATATGCCTATTGTTTTTCTTCTTGTATTTAGTCTTCTTTAAATAAGTCTCTTTTTCTCTGCAATTGTACCATTTAGCTGTGCCAACTATCTCAGGAATATTTAATGACTTTCTGGACTTCCACTTTATTGATTTTCTCATCCTCCACTCACTTACAGTAGGTAGGCTTATAGAGGGCAAAATATTCAGTTTCAGGAATATAAAGATCAGGATGTTCACATGCTGAGATTATTGTCTGTTAAATGCCTTTATACATAAGGAAACAACATATAACTCATTGCTATCAAACTGTCTTTAGAATAACTAAGGTAGGAGGAGGAGTGGGCAGGAACTGGCGAGCAGGAGTGGTGTATGAAGAGTGAATCATGCGCCGGCTCTCCCTGCATCCAAATGAAATACATCATTTCCAATAGCATGCTAGCAGGAGTATCTTAATCCCTAGGATACTGTTGATAAGGTCAGTTGACAAGGCGTATTAGACACACTAGAGGAATCTTTACTAGGGAGATACGGTCAGTTTTTGGCAGGGTTAATGGAATAGAGCCGGACAGAGAATTCTGCTTCTTGAGGAAAAAAAAGAAAGAAAATCTGCATATTTTTTACAGAATCTTTCAGATTGGACTTCACACATAACACAGGGCATATATTTATTTTCCCCCTTCCTTTGCAGGTCACGCTACAAAACATAAAGGCCATTAATACTACTTGAATCAGACATACAACACTGGAGCATTCACGCAAAGCTTTCACAGAAAGCTGTGGTGTTCTGTGCCCTGTGGCTTTCTGTTCAGTTGTTAATTACTCTTTGGGATGTCAGGATCCCATCTGTTTTCCTGGAATTATGATTTGAAAATATGAAATAATCTGTGTGAGCTGTGAAACTAAAACGTGTGAAGTGGGAAAGAACCCTTACCCGGATATATGCATCCTGGTGGTGTTTGGCAAAGTACAGCATGTTGTCAAGGGCTAGCATTCCTGGAGGGGTTTGTGTAAAATCCATTGCTGGGTTTACATGATTCTGTGAAAAAGAGAAAAGGTTTCCATTATAAATATCTGCACAAAAGCCATCACCCTCTTATTATTATTCATTTGTACTACCATACTGCCTAGAACCCCCGTCACGGACCAGCATCCCACTGTACAGACCGCTGCATAAATACAGACCAAGGAGATGGTCCATGCCCTGAAGAGCTCACAGTCTAAAGACAGTTATTATCCTTGGCATGTTAATCACTTAGTTTTATAATTATACAAGGTTGACTTTTCAAATGCAGAAATGACTTAGGAGCACAAATCCCACAGAAAGTCAAAGGGACTTGTGCTCCTAAGTCATCTAGGTGCTTCTGAATATCCAGCCCATAGCATTATTTCTTACATTTAATAAACATATGTGGATAAATACATGTGTGTGTATACTGACATATACCGGTATGTCTAACAATACAATACCTATGGCAAGGGTTCTCAACCTTTTTCTTTCTGAGGCCCACCCAACATGCTATAAAAACTCCATGGCTCACTTGTGTCACAATAATGGGTTTTCTGCATATAAAAGCCAGGGCCAGTGTAAGGGGGTAGCAAACAGGTCAATTGCCTGGGGGACGACAATTACATTGCTCAGGCTTCGGTTTCAGTCTCAGGAGGTAGGGCTCAGGCTTCAACCCCATGCAGCAGGGCTTCAGCTTTGGGCCCCAGTGAGTCTAATGCTGACCATGCTTGATGGTCCCCGAAACCTGCTCATGGCATCCCAGGGGGCCTCGGACCCCTAGTTGAGAACCACTGACCTATGGGACTATATCAAAGATGTAATGAAGATAAGTGAAAGTTACTTAGTTCAGTAGGTAATGCTTAAGAGAGATTAACTGTGTTGGCTCTCGTAACCTTCTGCATATAAAGGATCATGAGGAGAGCTGTGCAAATTTTAGCAGCTTCACTTTGCAGGGGTTCTTGTAAGCATTTTCTCAGGTTTCTGAATTTCTGCACATCTGAATTTCAGATTTGTGCTTGGGGTTTGAATGAATCCAAAAACTCTCAGCAAAACACGGTTGAAACCAGGTCAAACTTGGCAACTTCCAGACCAAACTGCAAAAACCTTTAATTCCATATGCTTTGGACACAAAACCACAAATCTGTGCAGGTTTGCTAGTGAATCTTTTGATTAAGGAGATATGAAATGTATGTTTTAATTAAGTTCCATGGAATTCAAGGCTTATGTAAATATGAACATTTGCAGAGTTCTAGACAACAGTACTTCATAGCTCTTAAAAGTAACTTTTTCAAGCTTCTCACAAAGGATAGAATCATAGAATGTCAGGGTTGGAAGTGACCTCAGGAGGTCATCTAGTCCAACCCCCTGCTCAGTGTAGGACCAATCTCCAGACAGATTTGCTCCAGATCCCTAAGTGGCCCCCTCAAGGACTGAACTCACAACCCTGGATTTAGCAGGCCAATGCTCAAACCACTGAGCTATCCCGCTTCCAAGAGTATAAAGCTATCTGCAATTCTTGTTTTTCATCACACACAGTCTCATCAGGACCTCCTTTTCAGTGTCTTTGGGCTTGTCTGCACTTAAAACGATGCATCTGCACTGCTGTAGCACATAAGTGAAGATGTTACCTTCACTGTTGCGGTTCTCCTGTTGGTGTAGGTTCTCCAAATCCCTGAGTCTACCCCAAGGGTTAAGTTGGTTTAACTGCATCACTCAGGGTTGTAGATTTTTCACATCCTGCGTAACATAGTTATGCCAACCTAATTACCTGGTGAAGACCAGGCCTTCATTTCCAACATTCTAACATACAGAAGCGTCCCCAGTCACTCAGAAACAGCATTTTCATTGTACACGACCCAGCTGAAAGAGGTTTTAAAAGTGCATTTGTGATCACAAAAGTGATTGTAACAATGACAGAATTCCTATTCCACTAATCGACTCCCTGCGTTTACTCAGTCTCATCCACTTACTTCATTGATTTTACTTCTGTTGGCCCAGAACAGCCAATAAAGCTTTTAGAGATTGAGATGGGATTCTACTCCTTTTCTCACATCAACAGAAATATTAACTAATTTCCATCTGGAGAATCTCTTACTTGTAGATGTATGTGAGCAGAAACACTAGCAAGAGGAAACTACACAAAAATAGTTATCCTGTTGCCTTAAGAGACAGACTGAACTTGAATCAGGCTCACACCTCCAGCCAGGGAAAATTGACACACAAACCTAGATTCAAACATTTAGTTATTTTATGTTGAGTAAAGGGCAGGTTGATCAAAGGGGCATTTGAAATGCTAAATTTTAAAGAGGGATCTGGGAAATTCCTGTGGAACTAGACGAGAAGCAGGAAGGAGGAAAGCTTACAAGATATAAGGGACAATAGCCTTTGTATGGAGAATTCAGACTCTTACAAGAGCTGTCTGAAATTTTTCAAAATTCAAATTTTTTCAACAAATTTTTCTTTGAATTTTAGAATATTGATTAAAAATTGGGACAAAATTCTCAGGACAATGAAGTCCTGCTTTTCACCAGCTCTAATTATTACACTTCCCCCCAAGCGATATATCTGAGCAAATACTGTATTGTGAAATGCTTGTATAAATAATCTCAACTAGCATTCCTGCTATGGTACCAAATTCTCTCTCATCATTAACATAAAAAATAGTCAGATACTATGAAGGACCATGGAAGTTGACGACAGGGGAGAGAAAACCAGGCGACATGACTTAGGGTGGTTGAAAGGGCCAGATGGGGAAAAGATGGGAGGAAGACGGGGATGTGTAACACTCATTGCCCAGACAGTGATATTAGCTAAATCTAAAGGGAACATACCTAGATGAGCTCTGCAGAATTCCTGAATAGGAGTATGTCTAGATTGCAATAAAACACCCGCGGCTGGCTCGTATCAGCTGAAGCTAGCTCAGATTGTGGGGCTATAAAACTGCAACGTAGATGTCATGGGACCCCATGATGGGGGAGGGTCCCTGAGCTCAGACATAATGTAGTCATAGTCCATGGAACACATCCTGGGTATGTCTACATTGTAACAAAACACTCTGTCCAGCCTGAGCCCAGATATCTGCTTTGCAATTTTATAGTCCCACAGCCTGAGCTCAAGTCATCGGACACAGGCCAGCCGGAGGTGTTTTAATGCAGTGTAGACATACCCAAGATGTGTTCTGTAGATTGATTCCAATGTTTAAATCTGATCTCTCTGTGTTTTTAATATATTTTGTTTTGATTCAGACCTCTTGAATCTCAGGGCTCCTTTACAAACTTTTTTTTTTAACCAATTAGTTAAAGTGGCACAAGTCCCCTACAATGGGCACAGTTATACCAGTATAAAGGAGCTTATAGCACTATAGCTTATTTTGGTACATTTATGGAATTAAGCTATACTGACATAAGCGCCTTTATACAGGTGTAACTGGAGAGGGGTTGTGCAACTTTAACTATATCAGTGTGTAAATCAACAGGGTTAAAACTGGTACAAGAACTGCATATAGACCTGCCCTGCTGTTTGCAATTTCACACAGACTGCAATGGGAAGGCAAAACAGACTTCCACCTGTAAGAAGAGGCAATGAAAGCAGTGTGTCTGGAGCCTACCCTGCCTGGGGCATGCATTAGAGAGTCCTCTCCTGGAAGGTACGTCTCTTGCAAGGCTGGGTTGGGCAGACACACAGGAAACATCTATTGTACCCTGCACAGTAACTAAGTTTAAGGGACAAAATATAACAGTGAACATCTCAGCTGCACCTCCTCTACATGTACAACACTCTACAAGTGGAGCAGAATGATGTGCAAGCCATAGGAAACACAATTTGACCTTCAGATCCCTGGCTGATAGTTGGGGGAGGGGGACATCTTTGCACTGATAAACTAAGCACATTTAATAGGAAAAAAAACTGTGCAATGCCATTTTGACAATCATTTTTCAGAGAATAACTGCATTTTAGGTTAAGTGCTACACACAATTCTCTTCTCTTTGTCTTCAGCTCTTGGGTAGACAAAATGAATGTGGATAAAATACCCTTTCTTGGCAAGCATACAGTACAACACTAGACCCAGTCCATTTTCTTTAGCGGTTAGCATTTCTTTTTTTTCATATCTACAATGTTAAAACCAACTAGTAAGAAGTCAAATAAACATACGTTAAATACAAACAGCTTATATAGATCAAATTTCTAGCCTGGTTCAGTGATCTTAAGTGATATGGAGACCACAGCAAAGAAATTATAAGAAGAGAAATCTCACCATGGCTCATTTCTCCAGACAGTGTCTCTTGGCACTGCTTGTTCAGTCAGAAAGCCAGACTGCCATCACTCATCATTTCTCTTTTGTTTGAGTCAAACCCACATGCCTACCTAAACTGTGGATCCTAATTTTTAAGTTCTCTCCTCCTATAACACTAGGATCCTCAACTGCTTTATATCACAGATCAGTGGAGCAATACCAACTGACAACAGCTGATGGAATGTACGGCGTGTATGAAACAATACATTTTATTTTCAATTCTTCAGCAAATTAGAAAACAAAATAACTGACATTTTATTAAAACATAATGATCTCCTTCTCTGAACATGTTTTGAATGTTTATGGTTGAAAATATAAATCCCTCAAAAAGAGGGTTAAAATAAAGATACCAAACTAAACTATCTAAAATATTGTCATGAATAATTTAAAAAGTATCCAAGCCCTCAATCTATGACATAATTTATTAAAAACATGAATCACAATGTCCAAGGGCAAACGAACTGCATCTGTTTAGTATAATGTCTGGTATATTTTACCCATTGTAGAGAATCAAGAATGGGAAATGCATAAGGAACTGACTTGCTTTGTAGCCTAGAGAAGTTTAGTTCATTTATAATTTTTTCATAACAGACTGAAGAACAGTTACATATCTTTCAGTATCTGAGCAGCACGTGCCAACTATAGTTACTGTACTATATATGCTAAAAAATCAGAATCACTGAGCATTTGCTATCCAGCCAGAAATTCAGGCACAATGCTGTCTGGGTATGCCATCTTTTGGAGGGAATGTAAATCCCAAATAGAAATGTGTGGCTGGAAAAGATCTTGAGGGGTCATCTAGTTTAACTGCCAGCACTGAGGCAGGACCAAGTATTCCTAGACCATCCCTGACAGGTGTTTGTCTAACCGGTTCTTAAAAAACTTTTGTGACAGGGATTCTATAACCTCTCTTGGAAGCCTATTACAGAACTTAACTTCCCTCATTAGAAAGTTTTTCCTGCCATCTCAACTAAATCTCCATTTCTGCAAATTAAGCCTATTACTTCTATTCCTACCTTCAGTGGACATGGAGAACAACCGATTTTCATTCTTTTTATAACAGCCCTTAACATATCTGAAGACATATCAGGTACCCCCTCTGTAGCAAGGCGGTGGGATACCCCACAGCCTCACTGAGGGACGAACCTCCCCTAGCACCAGCATGGGGGGAGCCATGGGGTCCTGCGCCCGCCCCTCAGAGGTCACGGCGCAGACCCGGAAGTATAAAGGCTCACCGGAGGAGCTCAGTGGAGGCCTAGCCGCCAGAGAGGCCAGACGTCTGCAACCAAGCTCCCGCTGGGGAGACAGCAGAAGGTCACGGTCGACCTGACATTGCACCAGGCCAGCCAAGCCTACCCCTCGCTCACTACCCCAGGGAGGCCTGGCCGAGTCTACCCCTAGCTCGTTACCCCGAGGAGGACTGGCCAAGCCTACCCCACTCCCGCTACCCAGAGGAGGAGCCGAGCCTGATGCTTGACCGCTACCCCGAGGAGGACTGGCCGAGCCTGCCGCTTGCCCGCTACCCCGAGGAGGGGCCGAGCTTGCCGTTCGCCACTTACCCTGAGGAACCGATGGTATTCGAGACCGCTGGTGACGCCTTGACGACTCAGGTACCTGACGAGGGGGAGAGTGGAAGTAGCCTGGGGGCAGCCGACCCCAGTTTGGCTGCAGCACTGCCAGAGCCAATGTCAGTGTTTTGCGGCCAGGATCCCTACTGACAGCAGCAAGTTGCCGCTGCTGCTAGGGTCCCGGGCTGGGACGCAGTGGAGTAGGAAGGCCTGCGTCCCCCCTGCCACCCTTCCGAGGGTGGTAGACTCCCCCTTTTCCCTGGTCTGAGGAGGCCCAAACCTACTATTGCTGCTCAGCCCTGCCTGAGAGCTTGAGCATACAGATTCAGTGTTTGTTGCCCCGCCCTGACCTAGGGCTGTGCTAAGACTATTGCTGCTCAGCCCTGCCTGAGGGCTTGAGCATACAGACTCGGTGTTTGTTGCCCCGCCCTGACCCAGGGCTGGGCTTACAACTATTGCTTCTTGGCCTTGCCCGAGGGCCTGAGCGTTTGGACTCAACGTCGGTTGTTCCGCCCCGACTGAGGACTTGGTGGGAGACTATTGGTAGCGAGGTGGTGGGATATCCCACAGCCTCGCTGAGGGACAAACCGCAGTCATGCTGCACCCTCCATCTTCTTTTCTTAAGATTAAAGATGCCCAGTTTTGTTTTGTTTTTTAACCTTTTCTCACAGGCCTAGTTTTTCTAAACATGTTATCATTTTTGTTGCATTCCTCTGGATTGTCTCACAATTTGTCCACATTTTTCCTAAAGTGTGGCACCCAGAATTGGAGACAGTACTCCAGCTAAGGCCTCACCAGTGTGAAGTAAAGCAGGACAATTACCTCCCTTATCTTACACATAACACTCCTGTTAATATACCACAGAATAATATTAGCCTTTTTTGCAACTGCATCACTTAGTTGAGTAATATTCAATTTGTTATCCACTATGACCCCTCGATCCTTTCCAGCAGTACTACCACCTAGCCAGTTATTCTCCATTCTGTACTTGTGTATTTGATTTTTCCTTTCTAAGTGAAGTACTTTGCACCTATCTTTACTGAATTTCATCTTGTTGGTTTCAGACCAATTCTCCTGCTTTTCAAGGTTCTTTTGAATCAGCTATGGTATGAACACATGATTCTTTTTCCTGTATAGAAGTCACGGGCAAAGGTCAACAGTTGACATTTCTGTAGCCTCTCATACCATAAAATAGCCTTCCTTTCACTAAAACCATTCAAGAACATACCATAGCAAACAATCCTGCACTGGGTGGGGGCAAGATGAACTAATGGGAAATTTCCACATTAATTCCTATTATTCTACAAAGACAGAGGAGATGATGGGGGAGATGAAGCCTGCTCATGTATATGAAATGCCTAATTTCTAACTTTTCCTGTGGTGGTCACCAAACTATTAGGATTCAAGGAAGGAAGAATACTGGCCTTGGATTCAGGAGATGTGGGGTCTATTTCCTCCTCTATATCCGGCTCCCTGAATGACCTCAGGCAAGTCACTTGGGGGAAGATATTCTCCTGGCTTCTTGTGGCCATTAAAAACCGCACAGCATATTTCACAAGATTAGAGTTATTCTGGATAAACTCCAATTGGAGTAATTACATTCAACCTACATAAAGTTTTCCTGTAATTCTAGTTGGATAAAGCATTATTCATTTTCTGTCCTAAACTGTTGTGCTACTGGTTGCTTTTTAAAAGCAGCCACCTTCCACCCAAGAGGTGGATATATTTCAGTGTCAGGAGTATCCTCATACATGGCATAATAGTGTATATGGTACAGCACAATAACAGTGTACTGTCTATTGGCAACTGTTGACTTTTGAATGGTGACCACTATTTCCTTATTTTACTCCTAACCACATTCTTACATTTTTTCATGCTGTAGTGTATAAGCAATATTAAATTTGAATGCAGGGGTCGGGGGTGTGTGGAGCCTTGCAAACTGGCTGTGAGAGGTGTTGGATCCTGTTACCACTTGTCACGGAGTGTGGGGGAGTCCGGCCCTGCACCCCTCTTCCTGGGACTCACAGTGACTCTTAGCCAGCCAGTAAAACAGAAGGTTTATTGGACAACAGGAACACAGGTTACAGCAGAGCTTGCAGGCACAGTCAGGACCCCTCCACCGAGTCCTTCTGGGGGTTCAGGGTGCTTGGATCCCAGCTAGGATACCCTGAATTCCGCCCATCCAGCCCCAAGCCCAAACTCAAACTGCTTCCCTCCTGCCACTCCCTTCCTTTGTCCCCTTCCCGGGCAAAGGTGTTGACCTTTCCCCTCCCTTACCTAGCTCAGGTTACAGGCCCTGGCATCGTCCATCCCCTAAAGTCCTCCCCTGCTCTCCCACTCCCCACACAGACAGTCCCTACTGCATCACACCACTATTCTCCACATGAAGACCAGACTTGAGTTTTCCCCAGCTCAAAGAAGAGAAGTTATTTGATGGGAACACAGGGAGAGATGGAGGACCTTGAGTCTCCCCCTCAAAGACCAGCAATAGGGTTGTGTCCAGGAAAGAAGTCGGAGCCCCTTGGGAAAGTCATTATATAGTCAGTCTCATAAAATTTGGATAGCTTTTATGTAAGAGTCCAATCTGGTGAATGCTTACCTGAATGAAACCACTAAACCTTTAAAGTTGAATGTTATCAGTTATGACTGGAGGTGGCTCAAAGTTTTCCACAGAGAAAAGAACAGTATTTTCTGAAAAATGTTGGTGAAAATTACCCATTTTCTAGCTAGCACTTGCTGTGATTTCTGAGAGACAGAACTGGTCATCTGCCCCAACCCTGAATAGCTTCTACTATACATTCCCTCCTTCTTCTGTATCCAGACCAATTCTCCAGGGACAGAAAGGAAAACAGGATAATCAATTAGCTCTGAATTGCTGGTGCACCAAAGTTAAAATCTTCCTCAGGTCAAATGTGAAAATTAGATTGGCATATACATGGCCACCAGTTGATCTTTGCTCAGGAAGAATTCTGAACAGAGATGGTATGAATGTTGCAAATTAGGTATATGGTACATTGACATAATTGAGTAAGGAACATTTCACAGTGACTGACTCATTCTAAAAATATCAGTGAATACCATGCCCCATACCTGAGCCTTTTCCTACTTACTTCCCACCTCTTCTAAACAAAGCATTTCCATATCTTCGCTTTAACAAAGTAATTATTTTAACCAACAAATGTGCGTACACAGAAAGTACTACATAGAAAATATATTTGTGAGGAGGTATTTGATTAAAGTTCTTAAGGAGGAGGAACAGAGACTTTTAACTTAACTGTACCATATTTAAAGAGGTTAGGCACAAGTTTCACAATACAATTTAATGAGATGGGACAATGGTATCAGGGTTTTTAACTGCCAACATTCTAGAAAAATGAAACTGAGAAATATCAAGGAGAACATTCTTTTTATTCTCTCTCAAAATGTGTATTTTAATAGTATCAAGCTTTCTCTGATTTTTGCATTCTCCCACAGTGACATTGTAGACAAAGGGGAAATTTACCTGGAGGACTGTTGAATAAAAATACAACGTATCTTGAGTCAGATGTCTCTAAACTCAAAATTCAAGAGGCTCATTTACTAAATTAAAATTGTATATTTTTATAATCATTAAAATACTTTTAGCATGAGTCATTATATGATAAACACACAATCTAATAAACGCCCCTATGTTTCTATTAGCTAAATTTTTAACATAGACTTGCAAAATTGTTTGCCCACTTGCACAGGGTTTTCAGGGGGGATGGAGGGCTGGAGGTGGTTTGCTAGCAAGTAAAACATTGTTCATTTTTTCAGTATCATCATGCAGGTAAAGGGTGTACCTGGGCTGGTAAATTTTTATGATGGATTTGTAAGCCTTATTAATAACATGCATATGCTATAGTCTAAAAATAAAACTTACTTGAATAGATCTAATGCATGCAACTGTCTTTCTTGACAGATTTTGGACTCCTCAATTCAAGAGACCTGTCAATCTGCAAATAAATTATGACCTCCCCCCAGCATCTCCTCCCTCTCAAAACAAAACAACCCCACTCTATACCCAAAATAAAACAGAAGTATTTTTTGAAATCTGAGCCCTGTGATAAACTCAGGACAGACAGCTGCAAGGGAGAGGTAGAAACCAGTCTCAGAAAGTTAAAAGGCCCTCCTCCCTATCAACTGGGGGGTAACTATGGGTCAATCAGGTTCAGCTGAGAAGGGGTTACCAAAGTATCAATTAGAATCAGCTGAGAGGGAGCTACGGGAGGTTAATTAGGATCAGCTGATTCCAACTAAGGGCTGCCAGAGACCTTTTTAAACCCTCCCCTGGGGGGAGGGAGAGAAGGAGCCCTGCTGCCAGAAGGTTAGGAGCAGCAAGATAGCAAGTCTCACCAGGAGAAGAGGCAGTATTCTCTCCCACAAAGGAGAAAAATACGCTAAGAAGTACTGGTGGAGAGAAGGAACAGACTTCCCCTGTGTCCCAAGGGGGACCATATTACCCAAGCCTGTCTCACCAGGGCTAAAAGCAGCGGAAGCTGGGGAGACCGAGAAAGTGCCTTGCCACACCCCCCATAGAACTCCAAAATCATTGGGCCAGATTCTCAGCTGATACAAATCAGCATAGCTTCACTGAAGTCAATGGAGAATCTGTCCTTTTATGTAATTTTTTTAAGAAAAGAGACAAGTTTATGATCAGCATTTCAAAACATTGAATGTTATGCTTGCGTGACCTAAATAGAGCACTAGAGCCATCAGATTAAGCATAGTCGTGCAGCTCAAAGTGCAGTATTGCATGGGTTTCTGAGTTTAGCTAATTACATTTTATCAGCATGTTTTAAAGCTCCCATGTGGTTCCAGTTCAGCTGTACATACAATTTATACAATAGTTATACTGTTCCACTGAGTTAGCTCTCTGGATGTGACAGTATAGCTAAAAGTAGCACTCTGGAACCATCATATTCACCACTGTGACAGGATTATGATGTATTATGGATTACAAAATATGCCTTGTGAGGTATCATTTTCAAGTACTGATTTGCTAAACAATAATATCCTGTTGAATTATATATACTATCATTGTATTATGAGGTATTGCTATAAATATATATATATGTTACTGAAATATGTTGTCTGATGGGAACACCCACATCCAGCCTTTCAATTACAACAAAGGAGTTGTTAAAGGCAGCACCTAATGCACTATCCCAGAGACTTCTTGGAGAAGGCACATATACAATGGAGACTACTTGACCAGCTGGGACAGACTGACACCCCCATGTCACAGCAAGGATCTTTCTAACAGCTGGAAAAGGGTATAAAAAGAGAGACAGTGACATCATCACTTGGCCTCTTCCCCCTCACCCCAGCTCAAGACCCAGAAGAAAGTCTGGAAGAAAAAGACTATGAACTGAAGGAATTTGGTCCCAAGCTGGAAAAGGGTCCAGTCTGTGTACTGAAGAACTGTAAGCTGTGTGTACCATCCTCTGGGGTAAGAAAAGTTGTTTGATTCAGCCCTTGCTTAGTCTAAAAGTTTAGGATTATGAATGCGTGTTTATTTTCTTAAGATAACAATTTCTGACCTGTATGCCTACCACTTATAATCACCTTAAATATATCTTTTTGTAGTTAATAAACTTATTTTATTATATTATCCTTACCAGTGATTTTATCTAAAGCGCTTGGGAAGTCTGCTCAGGTTACAAAGGCTGGTACACATCCACTTTCCTTTGACAAAGTGGCAAACTATGTAACAAATTTACACTGGCCAGTGCAAGATGGTACAGTTCTCAGGTGCAAGACTGGGAGCTAGAGGGTATTGGCTGGAGCCTCCCTATCGACGGTTCATGAGCGGCTGGGAGATCATTCATGCAACTCAGTTGAGCGTGCCCCTACCGATGGGTGACTGTCAGCATGCAATGCCTGTCAGAGCCTTGTAGCTTGACATCAGCATCACAGTGTGATAGGCAGCACAGGTTGGTGTGTAAGGAGGGCTAAGCAGACCCACAACCCAGATTGCACCCCAGAGACCTCGTTACACTGGGTCTTGATTTCTAAGTGTACTAGCTATAACAGAACTTTTTAAACAAAAAGGAACAGAAAATGGACTTTGTGCCATTGCACTGCCATGTCTTCTCATTTATGATATAACTCCTAATCACCTCTTTGGGTTTCTTTTAGAAAACAGTTGGCTGACTTTTAAAATCTGACAGACACTAAGCACTCCATCTGAACTGGTGGCTTTTTGATATTTAAAACAGAACAGGTTTCAACACAAGTGAGATTAACATTTAAGAAGTGGATACAGCTCATAATAGTCTCGTGTTTAAAATGAATGAAGGGTTCATCTCCATTACAATTACTTTTCCTCTCTTTGGCTTCAAGAAGCATCACTAAACATCTCAGACTCCACTGAACTCAGCAGAGTAGCTAAGACCTGGCCTACATGCAGTTTTTGTGCAGGCATAACTAATTGGTTAGGCGTGTGTTGACACCAATACAAGCCCCTCATGTGGATGCACTTATTCCAGTATAAAGGCACCTTATACCAGTACAGTTTATTCCCCTTCCTATATGGGAATAGCTATACAATATAAGCCCCTTTAGACCAACAGAGCTGTGGCCACACTAGGAGGTTGTACTGCTTCAACTATACTGATATAAAGTAGTACAGCTTTTGTGTGTAGACAAGGCTTAACATATCAATCCCTCTACTGTCTGAACTGAATAATTAGCAGAGAAGGATGGGGAAGGGGGCGTAAATTAGTTGGATTCAGGGGGATTTTCCTCCATGTGTGACTTAAACTACATTCTATTTGCTTTAATCTGGCACATCCCTGAGACAAAATTTGTTCCTCAGAGATATGTTTACAAGCCAATGATTAATGTGAACCTCCAGACAGAGTTGTCCCTGTTTACAAGAGGGATTGGGAGTGTGGGAGATGAACTCCGATGAAGGGAAAGGGATTCCCTATTCTTCCTTTCAGTACAAAACCACTCGGGGTTTTGACTGTGATCCCACAAACTTGAAGCCAGTAGGGTGTAAGGAAAACAATAATAACGTACAGAAGTCACACAGATATCCAACAGGATTGCAACTGAGCTGAATTCTATGTAACTTGAGCCCTGCCTACCTTAGAGACTGCCTCTCCCCCTGTGCGTGTCTGGGGAAAGTTGATCAAAGACACAGCTATAACACAAGTCCTCTGCAAAAGAGATACATCTGCATATATGGTTCAGTAAAGTTGTAGTTATGCATCCTGATGCATTGATGTAGTTCCTAACCTCCTGCCCATACACACACCCCTAGTTTAAATGGCTGTTTGGCAGGAGTCCTCAGCTCTGGAATTTACTTTGACCCCTCGCATCATTTGTGTCTAATACAAGGCCTATCTGTTTTTGCAAGCTTTACCAAGGGAAGGGAATGGGGTCACATAGAGGTCCAGAATGGATGGACTGGGCAAAAGTTTTTTGTTGACATCGAAAGCCATTTTTAAAATGTTGTTTTGTTATTCTGAGTTTAGAATGTGCAGTAAGAGATTATTTATTAGTGCACTGTAAAAATATAAACCAAACAATCCTAATGATAAATCGTTCCTCATTCTCTCATCCAAGAAAATGTATGCTACAGAGCTTCGACCCACAAGCATAACTTAAATGACCACCAAAATCATATCTGCTACTATGCACAATATGAGCTGAACCAAGGATGGAAAACTAAAACATATACAAATATTTTGAATAATAAAATGTATTTGGCTTCCCTATCTTAAAGGCACATGGAAAGATTCTTTGCTCTGGTCCCAATCTGGCATTCTGTTTCAACTTGCTACAGCTGATGCTGTCATAAATGTGCAATAGTAAATAGTTACTACAGATGAGAGTATCCACCATCAGCAGTAGCAGAGGAAAGAGAAAGGGAAGAAATGAGGCAAAATTATTTTGTTTTAAACTATATTTATTTGCAATATTTAGATGACCATAATGAACAAGAACTAAACCTGGGCACAACCAAAAAAAGGAAGGTTACTTAAGTTATGGTAACTGGATGCAAGGGTTTGTCTCCATTTTGAGAAGCGTGGTCCCTAATGGTATTTACTGTGAGATGAGCACACGTTCCATGCACTTGACACCAGAAGCTCTTCAACAGCAGTATACATTGATCTGTGCCTGCGGCACTTCTTTGTGCTTCGAATCAATGGGAGAGGGTGGATGGGGGAGGGTCTCTCCATTTCCTGCTCTTCCCCAAATCAAGAGCGGATCCAAGCAAAAGGGAAGGAGGGTGGATGGTGAATACTCATAGGGACCATACGTCTCCAAGAATTCCAGTTACTATAAGGTAAGTAACCTTCCTTTCTTCTTCAAGTGATGGTCCTTATAGGTACTCACTGGGCAGATTCCCAAGCAATGCTCATTGAGGAGGAGGATGCAAGGAAGTGCTCTGAACCACAGATCATAGGATGGCTGAACCAAAGGACGCAGCTTTGGCAGAAGCTTGAATGAGGGCACAATGCCTAGTTAATGTATGAATGGAACCCCATTCCGGAGCTGGAATTCCTTGCAGGGAAGCTACCTAAGCAGCCTGAGCTCTTGCTAACAGACTGTGGAGAAGGGAGCCCCATAAATTCATAACAGGTGGAAATCCATATACACAGTCTTTGGGAAGAGATTGCTTCCCCTTTCATTCTTTCAGTGATGGTGATGAATAACTTTGGAGACATCCAAAAAGGCTTTGTCCTGTACAGCTAAAAGGCTAGAGTCCTGCATACTCTAGGGAGTGGAGCCTCCCGTCCTCTCTATTATTGTGAGGCTTTGGTTAGAAGATGGGCAGATGAATAGTCTGATTCAGGTGAAATCCAGAAGGGACCTCAGTGTTCATCTTTGTAATTAAAATGCAATGATTAGAATATCTTTTATGATAACACTGGTGTTTTATTTTAAAGAGGAGGAAGAAAATCATTAAATGAATGTATGAGAAATACGGCAACAAAATGAACATAAAATAATAATAATTAGAATTAGCCTGTGGTTATGAGTCTATCAGGAACTCACAAGGGAAATATACAGGATATTACTGCACTTCATCACTCAGATGATTCTGGGTACAATTTTGAATCGATGAATTCTCTCTCCCTCCACCCCCTCCATTTGTATTGTGGTAGCATCAAGGTGCCTAAGTGATGGACTAGGGCTCTACTGTACTAAACACCATACAAACAGAACCTAAAACAGACAGTAGCCATTAATGCGGCGAGTTATTCTTTTCATAGAACTGAATGGACTCTGATGATTGTGAAGAGAGTGGGTAGAAAGGTGGGGATACTTGATGCAGATGTTCTAAGCTAGTAGAGAACAATGAGATCCGTGAAACACATCCAACAACAGTTCATTAAAAAATTGACAGAAATCTTATTCCCAACTCCCTCCAGAGACCTCTTCAAAATAAATGAGAGTTGCTTTCCCTTTGGCTTTTCTCTCTCAGCAAGCTGACACTGCAGCTGTGAGTAAAAGGAACGGGTCACATTGTATTTGGTTCAAATGAAAGCTCAGAGATATGTCAGCCTTGTGCTTGCAAATGCTCCACTTCAAAATGAATTGGCCATGTGAATTGACCAGGTGCCTAGGAGACACACATACGAGCTGTCAAAACTCAGCGCCAGGCGACGAAGTCAAAATGTCATCCACGGCTAGGCATATAGACCCAAGATCCCAAGGCGAACAAAGTGTACTGGCAGCACAGAACTGCGATTCACACAGTGCCATTTGTTTTATTATCTGTAACCAGGTCAAGCTTCCAATAACCAAGGAAAACAGACTGAAAACTATCCTACAACAAAGTAACTGTCAACAACTCTGATAGCCTATCTGTGGTCTTAAGTCACTATATGAATAGCTCTACAATCAAATCTTTATCTCCTATCTAAGTACAAGCAGCCAAGCTTAGCACAGTAAGGGGTTGCATGGGGGTTGGAGGAAAGAATACAGCCCCTACTCTTGGAGCAGTAGTCTTGGAGCAACCACTACTACAGTCCTGAGGTGGCAATAGCCTATGCCCATCCCGCACACACATATTCAGAGGGTTAAAGGCTGATGTATCCATTTATTACTGGATTCAACTAGACTTACCTCCAGTTCTCTCCTGGCCCACTATATGAGAATGCAGATCTTGGCTCTGCAATAAACCTTTTACATGGAGTCACAGGCTAGCTGGCCCTTTAAGGCAAGATAGGCTCAGCCTAGTCTGTGGCCTAGCAGTTACCCGTCAGTCCTGCCCCTTGATTTAGACGTGTAGAGGCAATAATTGATCCCAGCTCATTGTAATGGGAGTTATAGTGACTGACCTCACCTGCAGGAGACTACTTAGATAGAGTGGAACTCAGCTGAGGGGAAAAAACCTGGGAGAAAGGAGTTAGGGAGCTGCCCCTCATTCTGAGAGAGGTCTGGGGTAGACACACTGAGAAAGGCTACGGGGATAGAACTGACCCTTGTGGTAGATAACTGAAAGGAGACAAAACCCAGGGAGCGGAGAGAAACCCACAGGGAGCAGAGTTAGGGCCTACAACAGGTGGAGGAGACCCAGAGGGAGCAGATCAGGCTCCACGGAAGGGAGTCCTGAGACAGTGTTTGTAACTGGAAGGAGCAGACTTCAGTAGTGCAAGGGGGTAGAAGAATTATTCGGATCTGTTTCAGTTTTTATTTGGACCGTCTGCTGAGCCCAAAAAGAGACTGAACTTTCTGTGACTTGGTTGAAGGGCTGAGTCCCAGGAGATCCAGTGAGAGGCAGATGGCCTGCAGGAAGTACTGGAGCCAAGGACACCAGCAACATTACACATGGACACAAGAGTGTGCCTTGGACTTCCCACTTTGGGAAATGGGAACCACACCATTTCTCCTATACCTGCAGCCGTCTCCAGACATGAAGGCGGCAAGATTTGTTCTTAAATTTGGGATGCTAACAGATAGTGGGTGAAACACCTTTCAGAGGAGTGCATTTCATCATCTGACATGGAAGATATTTAACTAAGCACATTCTAAGGCCTGGTCTACGCTACGAGTTTATCTTGAATTTAGCAGCATTAAGCCGAATTAACCGTGCACCCGTCCACACAACGAAGCCCTTTATTTCGGTATAGAGGGCTCTTAATATCGATATCTGTAGTCCTCCCCGACGAGGGGAGTAGTGCTCAAATTGGTATTGCCATTTCAGATTAAGGTTAGTGTGGTCGCAGTTTGACGGTATTGGCCTCTGGGACCTATCCCACAGTGCACCATTGTGACCGCTCTGGACAGCAATCTGAACTCGGATGCACTGACTAGGTAGACAGGAAAAGCTCTGCAAACTTTTGAATTTCATTTCCTGTGTTCCCAGTGTGGAACACTGATCAGCAGTCCTAGAATCAAAAAAGAGCTCCAGCATGGACCGTATAGGAGATACTGAATCTGATCTCTGTATGGGGGAGATGAATCTATTCTATTAGAACTCTGTTCCAATAGACGAAATGCCAAAACATTTGAAAAAATCTCCAAGGCTACGATGGACAGAGGCCACAACAGGGAGTCAACACAGTGCTGAAACTTGAGGAGCTGAGACAAGCGTACCAGAAGGCCAAAGAATGAAATAGACACTCACAGAGGGAGGGGCGACTGACAACTGTAGCTATCCCACAGGTCCCGCACTCTCCGAAAACCATTTGAATTCTTGGCCGAGCTCCCAAAGCCTGAAGGGTCAGAAACATTGTCGTGGGTGGTTCAGGGTATATGTCATCAGCCCCCACCCCTTCCTCCGTGAAAGCAAAGGGGAAAAAATCCTCTCTCGCCTTTTTTCAGTGTCATCATATGTCTACTGGATGCTGCTGGCTGACGCGGTGCTGCAGCGCTACACAACACCATCCCCTTCCCTTCCCTTTTTGCGGATGGCAGATGATACAGCAGGACTGGTATCCGTCATTGCCGTCCCGTGAGTGCTCCTGGCTGGTCTCGGTGAGGTCGGCCGGGGACGCCTGGGCAAAAATAGGAATGACTCCAGGTCATTCTCTTCTTTAAGCTTTGTCTAATGGAGATTCATTCCTGCCTGGAATATCATAGCAGATGGAGGCTGCCGTCCTCTCCCCCTTTTGATCTCTGCTTGCAGAGGCAATAAAGTCGGTGCTGTTTCTTATTCATGCATTCTTTATTACTTCATCACACAAATGGGGGGATAACTGCCACGGGAGCCCAGGAGGGGTGGGGGAAGAGGGAAGCAACGGGTGGCATTGTTAAAGGGGCACCCCCTAGAATGGCATGCAGCTCATCATTTCTGCGGGATGTCTGGGGCTCTGACTCGGAGCGGCTGTTTGCCTCTCTGGTTCTTTAGTAGGCTTGCCTGATATTCTAGGCAGGACTGACTCACCATTAGACAAAATTTAAAGAGAATGACCTGGGAGTCATTCCCATTTTTGTCCATGCACCCCTGGCCGACCTCACCGAGGCTCGCCAGGAGCACCCATGACAGCAGCAGACCATACAGTATGACTGGTAACCGTCATTTTCAACTTGCAAAGCAGCAGACGGTACAGTAGGGCTGGTAACCGTCTCTGCTAACTTGCAAAGGCAAGAGGATGCTGCTGTGTAGCACTGCAGTACCACGTCTGTTAGCAACATCCAGTAGACATACAGTGACAGTGAAAAAAAGCTGAATGGGTTGCCGTGCTATGGCGTCTGCCTGGGCAATCCAGGGAAAAGGGCGCGAAATGATTGTCTGCCGTTGCTTTCACGGAGGGAGGATTGACTGACGACATTTACCCATAACCACCAGCGACAAATTTTTGGCCCTATCAGACATTGGGATCTCAACCCAGAATTCCAATGGGCGGGGGAGACGGCGGGAACTATGGGATAGCTATGGGATAGCTACCCACAGTGCAGCGCTCTGGAAGTTGATGCTAGCCTCGGTACATGGACGCACACCGCCAAATTAATGTGCTTAGTGTGGCCGCGTGCACTCGACTTTATACAATCTGTTTCCAAATATCGGTTACTGTAAAATCGGAATAATCCCATAGTGTAGACATACCTTAAAACTACAGCATTCGGAACCTGGCCCTGATGTCATTTTTCCTCTTTGTTAAGTGCTGAAATAGCCTTTCCCAATGCACCTCTCACTCTTCCCATTCTATTAACTATTGTACAAGCCATAAGGTGTTGAAAGTTTGTGGAACAGATTCTGTGGAGGGCCACTATCTCATCCTGATTGGAACGCTTCAAAAGTAAACATGGTCCAAACTATACATGGTTGAGTTCTTCACATTCCTCTAATTTTCAAGGGGACGGGGGAGATGTGTGTATTAAACTATGAGTGTGCGCGCACGCACACACACGCGCACACACACACACACACACAGAATTACATAGGCAATATTTCAATATAAGTTAAATTTACAGTCATTACAGGAATCAAATATTTAGTAACTATTAAGCTGCATTACAATTTAGTGTGGAAACAGTTATGAAAAGTGAGTCTTGCAAGACAAACAAGGTTGACACTCCAATTAAAACAAAAGAGATTAAATTAGATGTAACTGGCTTTTGGGGACTGGTTTCATCCTCTTTACCTGTTCCTTCTGCCATTTCTGGAGGATGCAGTATATCATATCTGGAAAGATTTCCAAGATACACGCCTAATTCTGGAGGTTAGCATGTTATTAGGTGCTTAAAGAGGTCCTCTGCTGCAGCACAGCAATTAACATTTCTATTATTGATGCATTAGCAAACTAAGTAGCCTTAGGTCTCTAACCTATACTACGCTTGTCATAAACAGATAGTTAAGGATTAATGTCTCTTTTACCTGTAAAGGGTTAACAAACAGTGAACCTGGAACACCTGACAAGAGGACCAATCAGGAGACAAGATACTTGCAAATCTCGGTGGAGGGAAGCCTTTGTTTTGGGCTGTTTCGCGGGGTTTTTGTTCTCTCTTGGGATTAAGAGAAGTCAGACATGTAACCGATTCCTCCCATCTTCTGAAACAGCCTATTCTGTTCAATTTAGTAAGTAGTAGTTAGAAAGGCGGTTTAGTCTTTTGGATTGTTTTCTTTATTTGGAAATGTGTATTTGCTGGAAGGATTGTATCTCTGTTGCTGAAACTTGTATTTGTGCTGGGGGGAGGATTCTCTCTAGTGTCTATAAACTGAAAGACCCTGTAACATTTGCCATTTTGATTTTACAGAGACAACTTTTACTTTTTTCTTTCTTTTATTAAAAGCTTTTCTTTTTAAGAACCTGATTGATTTTTTGGCTATCTTGTGTAAGACCCAAGGGGAGGGAGTCTGCACTCACCAGGGAATTGGTGGGAGAAAGGAGAGAAGGGGGGAGGAAAAGCCTAATTTCTCTGTGTTAAGATTACTGTCTCTCTCTCAGGGAGAGTCTGGGAGGGGGAGAGAAGGGCGGGAAGGTGAATTTCCTCTCTGTTTTAAGATTCAAGGAGTTGAATCACAGGGATCTCCCAGTGTTACCCAGGGAGGGGAGAATCTGGGAGGAAGAAAGGAGGGGGGAATGGTTTATTTCCCTTTGTTGTGAGACCCAAGGGGCTTTGGGGTCCCCAGGGAAGGGTTTGGGGGCCAGAAAGTGCCCCAAAACACTATATTTTTGGGTGGTGGCAGCTCTATCATTTCTAAGTGATTAATTAAGCTTGGGGGGGTTCATGCTGGTACCCCATCTTTTGGATGCTAAGGTTCAGAGTGGGGGTTCATACCATGACAACGCTAAACTATGTTATAACCAATTTAACAGAACCCTGTCTTCCTCAATGAGATTGTAACCACGATGTAGATAAGAAATGTGTGGTAAACAACCAAAAAAGAGATGCATTTGAAATGGCATAAAAAGGTACATGGCTCATATGTAGCAAAAGAAATACCCTAATAGCCCTTATTTTATATTTATTTATTTATTTTTGTTACCAGATATTTGTTTACATCAAAGGGGATCTTTATGTTTATCTCATAATCCATGATGGGAAAAGAAATGAAAGATTCAGCAAAAATAATGGTATTTTTAACCCTGATCAATTTTTCCTTCCATTAAAAAACACAGTATAATTTTGACTTATTTTTACATACTTTTCCCCCTCTAATATCATAGACAGCCCTAAAATGGTCAAATAAAGGATTAAAAAGAATTCAAAGAATAAAAGATTGGATTAATCAGATCCAGTTCATTCTAGTAAAGACACAACCACGAATACTTCATTCTCATTATTTTAAATTTCATCTTTCAAATAAACAATAATAAGGTCACAGAAGATTGGCAGCACATCCCAGTTTCATACTATCAATTCTCTTTTTTTACAGTGTTTCTTCTCAACCGAAGGGACATTAAACTGACACCAAAATGAAATAGTCCATCCCTCTATGGAAGGCTCAGCTAGCAAGGATTCATCAACATTTGCTGAAAGACTGGTTGATTTGTATTAACAATTTAAATTACAAATTGTTAGTTGTTCATTTCCATCTGACAAACAAATCTGGTAATTGAACACAGTTGTGTGGTAAACAAGAACAATGGTTTTAATATATGGATTTGCTGACCATGATTACTAGTCACAGTGATAATATTATCGGAGTAATAATGCTTCCTTTAAATAATTATTGGCTCAAAAACACCACCACAAAGCTTTGTTGTTGGAGAGTCATACAGAAGACAGTCATCATCTACGAGAAGACTGTGTCAAATTTCCTGTCTATAAAACCTGTTTGTGAATTTTTTTTCTGAGACTTTCTTCCGACTACCAAACAGCACCAGTTCCCATGTGTCCCTTTACCGTTGGTTAGGTCTGTGTTCACAGGAAGACACATTGTTTGTATGGATTTACTTGTCCACTAATGATTTTATCATAAGTCTCACAATATTTGGTGTTGTTAAATCAGACAAACAAAATGAAATTAAATCAATTAAAAAATAAAACAGAAACCCAACATCAATGCAAAGCTAAATCCAAAACCCACAACACAATTCTTTTAAAAGGCATCACAACAAGCAGATTCTGTAAATCAGAGGTGAAAGTAAGCCAGTACGGGCCAGTATGGTGTACTGGTAAGAGCGGGTACGCCGTGCCAGACTGGACCAACTTCTCTAGGCCGCGATTTAAAGTGCTCGCGGCTCCCCAAAGCGGCCGGAGCCCCCAGACCCTTTAAATTGCCACCAGCACCACTGCTAGAGCCCCTGGGTGGCGGAGGAAGCTCAGGCAGCAATTTAAAGGGCCCTTTAAATCACCACCAGAGCCCCTGGCTGCCGATGCTACCCCGAGGGCTCTGACAGCGGGGCTCGGAGCGATTTAAAGGACCCGGGGCTCCAGCTGCTGTGGGAAGCACCAGGCCCATTAAATAGCCACTGGAGCCCCGTTGTCAGAGCCCTGGGGTAGCAGCAGTGGGGCTCCAGCAGTGATTTAAAGGGCCATGGGCTCCTGGCCGCCACTGCCGCAGCAGAACCCCGGGCCTTTTAAATCTCAAATTATAGGGCTCAGGGATTTAAAGGGCCCGCCTCTTCCGGTTGAGGCCTAAAAGAAATAGTACTAGGCTACTTTACTTTTTAACAAGCTTTACTTAGCAAACAGGAGAATTTTGCTATCATTCACCTTTATTTTTAAAAACATAGTATTTTGATAAGACAGCTAGCAACATGATTTCTTCTAGTGTTTAACTAAGAAGTGGCAATTTACAGCAAACAAACAGTGGTTCTTATTCCTGCTATACTTGAAATGATTCTGTATAACAGATGGTAAGTGAATTGTTCAAGGATGTCCATGCAGAACACTAATCTATTATGGAGTTATTGCCCTCTAGTGCTAGCTACCAAAAAATAAGTTTAATATTTGTTTTTAAAATGGGATTCTGCAATTTTGCTAGTAATGTGTACAATACAAACAGTGATCTCAATTATTTATATTAGAAGCTATATTAAAGCTGAAATTCTAAGGCCCGAATGGAAAACAATCCCGAAATATTCTCTACACTATTACTTCCTGTAATCCAATAACATCAGCAGTAAAATCAGTAGCATTCAACTTCCCATAACACTGTGAAGAAGGGAATGTGACACACAATAGGATGGAATTGCACCCAATATTTCCCATAGCTCAGTGATGCTAAAATACTTGTCTTTGTTTTGTATATTATAAAATGGACACACATTTTTAATTAGGAAACAAAAAAAAGCCGTTTAAGGACTAGTTGCAATATGGATCTAGAACGTGAGATTACAGAATCCAGTACCGAGGTTATCAAATCCAGTATAGATCATGCACCTGGTCAGTACACAGTTCAGTTCCCCTGAAATGAATCTTAATTAGTGACATCAACCTTGGTATCATCTTATCTATAGTTTCTTTTCCTTCCCCCATTCCATCTTTCATTTCTCACGTTTTTGATTTTGTCACCATTGACTCTAGTTGCAGTAAAAAGCCCAAATATTCTGAAGGCTAGTGGCTTAACAATTTCAGAAAATTATACTCCTTTAAAATGACTCAGACTGAACACCCAAAAAATGAGGCACTTCAAGACACTGGCTACTTTTGAAAACCTTGGCCACTGAGTAAACTACCTCTGAAAATACGTTACTACAGTAAATGGGGTATAACAATGGACAGCACCCTCCTCAATACCTTCTCTACACCCAAAAGAGAGAGCACAGTTTGTATTTGAATAAATGTGTGCACTTTGCCAAACTTATTCAGCAGTCGGATAGTCTGACGTAATCATAGTGTAACACATGCATGATTTGGCTGCAACTTGCAAGGGCTTTACAAATGCACCCCAAGTTCCATCTTCCTGCTGCAGAAGTTTATTTCTGTTGCCACTGGTCTGAGTACAGAGTGACTCTGGGTACGTCCAGACTACCCGCCGTATCGGCGGGTTAAAATCGATTGCTCGGGGATCGATATATCGCGTTTAATCTAGACGCGATATATCGATCCCCGAGCGCGCTTATATCGATTCCGGAACTCCATCAACCCCAACGGAGTTCCGGAATCGACAGGGAGAGCCACGAACATTGATCCCGCGCCGTCTGGACGGGTGAGTAATCCGATCTTAGATATTCGACTTCAGCTACGTTATTCACGTAGCTGAAGTTGCGTATCTAAGATCGATTTCCCCCCCCTAGTGTGGACCAGCCCTCAGAGGCAGTGATAGGAGAAGGGAAGCAGTCACCAGCTTGACCTAAGGCAGCATCACCACCAATTCTCCTTAATATTCTCCAAATAAGCTGGGCGCTGGGGGAAGCTACCTGCTGGAGAGGTATTTTAGAATGCATGGGAAAGGAATGCTAAGTGGAAAACGCTTAATTTGTGAAAACAAAAAGCTCTTCACCCTCCCACACCACCAAATGAACAGCACTAAATTAGCATGTTTCATCACTTCATGCAGAAATGTGAACTAGCTTGAAAACCAGGAGAAAATGTATAATTATGGGTGGAACTGGAAGCACCGCCTAGAGTAAAGGTTGCCCTACACCTTCCATCGTAAGACACTGTTCAGGGATCTTCCATACCCTAAATTTTGAGAACTGTTTCAGCTAAAACTGTTCAGCCATTTCAGAGAGCAAGATTACAGACAAATGTTCTTTTGCTCATATTTAAAGAATTCTTACAACTGTTTTATTAAGACGCTCCATTGCCCACATACTTGGGAGTAGGGACTTAAAATTTAGCAAGGACTCATCAGAGGTCAGGGATATGCCTTTGGATGTTCCCATAAAAACTTAGCTTAATATGGCCAAGTTGTAAGGGTTTGGATAATTTTTCACTTTATATTATTCTGTAGAGTGGTGGTGGGCAACTGCGACCTGCATGCAGCCCATCAGGGTAATCTGACTGCGGGCCGTGAGACATTTTGCTGACATTGACTGTCCGCATGCATGGCCCCCTGAAGTTCCCAGTGGCTGCGGTTCTCTGTTCCCGGGCAATGGGAGCTGCAGGAAGTGGCGGGCCACAGGGACTGTAGAGACTTGTTAGAGTTTGGCAGCTAAATTCTCCAAAGCTTCTCTCTGCACTGAGCATACTCCAGCCTCTCTCAGCTCCTAGTGCTGACCAGAATGTGTATGCACCATCCCCGCAGACAGATAGGAGCAGAGAGGGAATAAGAACAGAGGGATAGGAAGGTTGGATAGGAGAAGATGGACAGGAGCCAGGGTGAGGGGGAAACGAACACAAGGGGACAGGTAAAAAAAAAAATTCTGTGATTATGTAATTAAAATATACATCATAATGCATACACACAAGGGAGGTGAATTAAGGTTGCACTGGCAAGCACTCTTAATCCTGGCATTTCCTAATTTTGAATACTTGACTTTGCAAACAAAATTATTTTAATGCAGGGTTTGTTTATTAAAATGTAATATATGTTAATGATGGATGCTGTGCCTTTTGAAAGGCATAAGACATTATTTCATAGTATTTGATGTTGCATAATATTAGATGTAAGAACTACTTAGTGCTCTACACTTCAATCTTTACTCATCTTGAGTAGCACTTGCTTACATGAGCCATCTCACTTAAATCAATCAGTGGGATTACTCATATGTTACTTAGCCCTGGTCTACACTACGATTTTAGGTTGAATTTTGCAGCATTAGATCGATTTAACCCTGCACCTGGCACAACGAAGCCATTTTTGTCCATTTAGAAGGCTCTTAAAATCAATTTCTGTACTGCTCCCTGACAAGGGGATTAACGCTGAAATCGACCCTGCTGAGTTGAATTTGGGGTAGTGTGGATGCAATTCAACAGTATTGGCCTCCGGGAGCTATCCCAGAGTGCTCCATTTTGACTGCTCTGGACAGTGCTCTCTACTCAGATGTACCGGCCAGGTAGACAGGAAAAGCCCTGCGAACTTTTGAATTTCATTTCGTTTGGCCAGCATGGCAAGCTGATTAGCACAGGTGACCATGCAGAGCTCATCAGCACAGGTGACCATGCAGTCCCAGAATTGCAAAAGAGCTCCAGCATGGACCAAACGGGAGGTACTGCATCTGATCGCTTATGGGGAGATAAATCTGTGCTATCCGAACTCCGTTCCAAAAGACAAAATGCCAGAATATTTGAAAAAAAATCTCCAAGGGCATGAAGGACAGAGGTTATAATAGGGACCCACAGCAGTGACCTGTGAAACTTTCAGCAAATTCGCTTCCATGATGAGCTGCATGCCATTCTAGGGGGTGACCCTATAACATCCTCACCCCTGTGCTTCCCTCTTCCCCCATCCCTCCTGGGTTACCTTGGCAGTTTTCCCCCCATTTCTGTGACAAATTAATAAAGAATGCATGAATTTGAAACAATAATGACTTTATTGCCTCTGCAAGTGGAGATCAAAGGGGGGAGGGGAGGGCTGTTGGCTTACAGGAAAGTAGAGTGAACCAAGAGGAGGGAAGGTTTAACAAGGAGGAACAAACTGAACTTTCACACCATAGCCTGGCCAGTCATGAAACTAGTTTTCAAAGCTTCTCTGATACACAGTGTGCCCTGCTGTGTTCTTTTAACTGCCTTGGTGTCTGGCTGCACGTAATCAGTGGCCAGGCGATTTGCCTCAACCTTCCACCCCACCATAAATGTCTCCCCATTACTCTCACAGATATTGTGGAGCACACAGCAAGCAGTAATAACAACGGGAATATTGGTTTAGCTGAGGTCTATCCGAGTCAGTAAACTGCACCATAGAGCTTTTAAAGGTCCAAAGACACATTGTATCACCATTCTGCACTTGCTCAGCCTGTAGTTGAACTGCTCCTTACTAACGTCCAGGTTTCATGAGCCATGGGAGCAAGGGGTAGGCTGGGGTAGGTGCGACCACGTGGTGCGCCAACTGGGAGAGCAGCCTGAGGCAGAAGCCTCCAGCTGGCATGATATTCCAGGCACGACTGAATCTCTATTAGATGAAACTTAAAGACGAGAATGACCTGGAGTCATTCCCATTTTTGTCCAGGCAGCCCTGACCGACCACACTGAGACCGGCCAGGAGCACCCATGTGTCTGCCCAGGCTTCCCCAACCAACCTAACTGAGGTTAGCCAGGAGCAACCATGGGACGACGATGACCGTTAGAAGTCGTATTGCACCATCTGCCGTCCGCAAGGCAAGGCAAGGGGATGCTGCTGTGTAGCACTGCAGTACCGCATCTGCCAGCAGAACCCAGAAGACATACGGTGACAGTGAGTTGAGCAGGCTTCATGCTTGCCAGGGTACATCATCTGCACGGGTAACCCAGGAAAAAGGGCGAGAAATGATTTTTTGCCATTGCTTTCATGGAGGGAGGAAAGAAGGGGGGCATGATGACATGTACCCAGAACTACCCGTGACAATGTTTTTGCCCCATCAGGCATTGGGAGCTCATCCCAGAATTCCAATGGGCAGCAGAGACTGTGGAATCTGTGGGATAGCTACCACAGTGCAACGCTCCAAAAGTTGACGCTAGCCTCGGTACTGTGGACGCACACCGCCGACTTAATGCACTTAGTGGGGACACACACAACTGACTGTATCAAATTGATTTCTAAAAAATCAACTTCTATTAAATTGACCTAATTTCATAGTGTAGACACACCCTTAGTGTCCCTATGAATTGCAGAATTGGGTCCCTAGTTTTTGTTCTCCATCTAAACAGTGCACAAGAAAGCAAAACACAATCCTCTGCACCCAAAACTATCTGTATTCATTTATAAAGGATATCATATACTGAAAACAATGGTCACCTTAAAAAGACTGTCAGTTGCCTTAAATAAAGTAACTTTAGGAAATTCAGCAAAGACTGAGGTTAAATTTACAACAAGGAAGACCTAGAATAGTGCAAATCTTGAGGTACAGTTAATTAGTTATCGAACAAAACAGATACAATTTTAAGGCATACCACTGTACATATGCAAATTTTAAAAACTTGCCATATAGAGTTTAGAGGAGCAACCTCTAGTGGTCAGAAACACAGAAACCAAACTATGAGCACTTTTTCAGTCGTATCTTAGTTCCATTGCGCTGAATAAGATAAGAGCAATACTGGGTGTTAAATGGAACTTCAGTGACAGGAGAGAAGGTGGTCTGTTTTTTTCAGGCCAGACATCATATCATTTTAAAAATAAACCGTATATAAACTGAGGAATACTTATATCTGCAATCCACTTGCTATAAAGAGGCATGAGATGAAAGTCCCTTTAAACAAAGTCACTTTGGGCAGTGTCTGTGACTTCCTCCATATTGTACAGTGCCCAGTGCATTATTAGTGCTCAATAAATAATTTTAAAGATATGCTGATCTTAGAGAAGACAAAGGCTACTTTTCTTGCAACTTTGTGCTGTAAACATGGTATGTGTTTGTCTTCTGTTTCAAAGGATGTTAAGTTTTGCTGAGTAACCTGCCTCCTTGATGACAGGCAACCAAACTGTTCAGCTTTGTTTTTATGTAATCCCCTTGGAGTTTAGAGAGCATAGTCCCTTTAAATCTTCTTCCTGAGGAGGGAGCACTGATTGTTCCAGAAGGAGGAAGTGCTGTTAGGGGAAAGGGAGCAGACAGAGAGGGGAGAGGCCTGGTCTAGAGTGCGAGACAGAAGGGCTGGAACAAGCAGGCCCTCAGAGAGTGAAGCAGCCGAAAACCTGCCTGAAGCCTGGGAGGGACAGAGCAGCTGATCGGAGACACCCCAGGACAGGAGCTAGGAGCAGCACTGTGCCAGGGAGAAGGACAAACCGGAGTTGGACCTAGTATCACTGCTGCCCAGAGCTGTATGGGACCATGAGTACTGGGGCTTGTAACTTTGCACTGGGAATAAGGAGGGAGGCTGTTAGCTAGTTAAGTGGGGAGGTGGTCGCTCTGGGTGACTTTGCAGAGAGCAGCAGAAGAGGGCACCGCAGGGGTTTGTTGGGGAAAGTTCACTGGTGCCAAAGATGACCAGGAGCACCCAAGACTCACTACTGGACTGGAACTTTGCCGAGGATGCCTGAACTCTGTGTGCAGACACATTGCATGGTGTCTGCCCTTTCAGACTGTGGTACCACTTGGACTGTGAGGCCTTGTATTGAATGCAACCCTGCTTTACTGCTCCCCCTATATTTCCCCCTGTTGTTTTTCTCCTTTCATCCCTCTGTAAATAAATATTTCCCTTTCCTATATTCATTGTACTCTTCTGGTGTATGTGTGTGTTCACTCTGGGGGGTTTGGAACAGGTGCCCCAGGGTGGAAGGGACTTTCTCTGCTGCATTTGTACGCGTACCTTCTCTTGGCGAGAGCTGCCTGCCAAGCAGACTCCATCTTGGCCAGGAGGGGCTTAAAGTTACATTTATATAAGGTGGGCAAATCAGCACAGTTTATGTTGATTTCCTTCCTTCAGTCTACTGTTTTATTAGCAGTCCAGTGTGTTGATGTATAGGTGGAAGCATACATTTTCCATGGAAGCTCCTGGATGGTATGCTCTTTGATGGGATAGGCAGAAGGGATCCGTGCATTTGGGATACTGAAACTACCTCAGCCTGTCCAGTAAACAGCTTGTATTTCTGCCTAACCACACATATTTTGTAACTGTGCCCAGAAAGCCATTTATAAGACAGGTAATGACAAAATTAGGGAAACTAAATGAGGGGTTGACACATGTTCACCTTGTGACATAGCATCCTGGACTAGAATTCACCCATTACATATCTAGATAGGTTAAGGAAGCAGGGACTTCTTAAACTAATTAAGTTAAAACATATTGGACTAAATGGCTGTATTGTAAATACTCAGCTTTTAAGCCAATAAAAGTATGGTAAAGTGGTTAGTGCAGAGAACTGGGAGTCATGAGGTTTGGGATCTAGTCCCACATTTGCCACTTGATCTCTCTGCACTTCATTTACCCCACCTATAAGATGGGGTTAATTCCATCTATTTCACCAGGGCTTGCGAAGTGCTCTGACATCCCCAGATGGCACCATGGAAGTGGAAAGTATTATTGATATGTAAAAGGGCAACACAATGATTATTTTAAATAAAAAAAGTAGCAGTAAGTACACCAGCAAATATTCACCAGACCCATCATGTGGTAACAAGTGGCTGACTGTGTGCAGAGGCATGGGAGGGAGAGGAGGAACTGTCCCCCAACCTAGTCCAAAAACAACAACAACAAAAAAGCACAATGCCTCCTACGAAAGGATGGGCCAGGATAAACACAACAAAAGGTAATTAAAGAAAGCTTTCAATCCTTCACTGAGTTAAATCCTACCAATAAGCGTTTCTTTCCCCCTATTTCTTTTCATCTGGAATAAGAAAGCAGGTAGTGAAATGATGTGTGTTAAAGCTATCTGAGGGCTTGTCTACATCAGAAAGTTGCAGCGCTGGTGAGGGAGTTACAGCGCTGCAACTTAGGAGGTGTACACATCTGCAGGGCACCACCAGCGCTGCAACTCCCTGTTTGCAGCGCTGGCCGTACTCCCGTTTTGTCTCGGGTGTAGAGGATCCAGCGCTGGTGATCCAGCACTGGTAATCAAGTATAGACACCAGCGCTTTTCTTGACCTCCGTGGAATAAGCAGGTATCCCAGCATACCTGAGGAAGCCTCTGGTAATCAAGCTGGTCTCCTTCCCCGGCTTGCTCTCGCGTTCCCCGAACCCCGAGCAAGCAGGTCTCCTTCCCTGCGGTTTGCAGGGTGGTTCCGGGAACGCGAGAGCAAACCGGGGAAGGAGACCAGCTTCGCCGCGGTTTGCTCTCGCGTTCCGCGAACCACCCTGCAAACCGCAGGGAAGGAGACCTGCTTGCTCGGCGGTTCGGGGAACGCGAGAGCAAACCGGGGAAGGAGACCAGCTTCGCCGCGGTTTGCTCTCGCGTTCCCCGAACAAGCAGGTCTCCTTCCCTGCGGTTTGCAGGGTGGTTCGCGGAACGCGAGAGCAAACCGCGGCGAAGCTGGTCTCCTTTCCCGGTTTGCTCTCGCGTTCCCCGAACCCGAGCAAGCAGGTCTCCTTCCCTGCGGTTTGCAGGGTGGTTCGCGGAACGCGAGAGCAAACCGCGGCGAAGCTGGTCTCCTTTCCCGGTTTGCTCTTGCGTTCCCCGAACCCGAGCAAGCAGGTCTCCTTCCCTGCGGTTTGCAGGGTGGTTCGCGGAACGCAAGAGCAAACCGCGGCGAAGCTGGTCTCCTTTCCCGGTTTGCTCTCGCGTTCCCCGAACCCGAGCAAGCAGGTCTCCTTCCCTGCGGTTTGCAGGGTGGTTCGCGGAACGCGAGAGCAAACCGCGGCGAAGCTGGTCTCCTTTCCCGGTTTGCTCTCGCGTTCCCCGAAACCCCTTGAAGCCGCCCAACAGCGCTGCAGTGTGGCCACATCTAACACCACTTGCAGCGCTGGTTGCTGTAAGTGTGGCCACTCTGCAGCGCTGGCCCTATACAGCTGTACTAATACAGCTGTAACAACCAGCGCTGCAAAATTTTAGATGTAGACATGGCCTGAGTAAGAAAAATGAAGGGAGCAGCAGAGGTCAGGCAGTAGAAGACTGGTATGACAAATGGGGAGCAACCATGTTCTGTGGCAGTGACAAATGCTGTTTTTCCAAGCAGAACAGCCTATGCAAAAAAGAGCAAGCCTGTAACTGTACACCCATGCAGCACTGAGACTGATCGGGCATTACTCTTTGCAACTCATGTTTGTCTGAATCATTAAAAAAGAACAAGAAGTATTTTTTGGTCACCCATTTCTGCTATAAGCAGCTGTTTTTTCCTGATCTGTTTCCAATGAAGTCCAGAGCTGAGCCTTTGGCTGCAACACAGGACCAGCAAGTTGTGGACATGGTAAAAGAAAATCCTTCCAGCTGCTTTGTGATGAACTTTTTAAATTCCTGGCTGCAAGAGATTTAAAAGGCTGAACTGATGACACTGCATCCCTGTCTAGCTCTAGCCACGCAACATGAAGGCTCTGTAATTAAAGTCACAATGGGATATCCAACCTTGCTCACTAGTAGGAAAAGTGGGAAAGTAAATCAGAACTGTTGTGGTTATTAGCTCCAGAATAGGCTCTGTTAGATGCTGACTTTTTTCTTTCTACTTCTCAGTTTGTTTTTGATAATAGCAATACTGTAGCCAGGGCAATTCTGGGGATTAACACACTTCTCTCCAGAATGGCTGAAACCGCTTGGTCTTTGGCATTAGGCCTCACAAAGCACCCAATACATGATATAATCTTTCAGAAATGCTCTGCTTTCCCTGCCTGATTGCATAACATGAGCAAACAGTTCCCTACACAGACCACTGTAAACAGAAACCTCACTGATTGCCAGTGATAACATAAAACAGAAAGTTTTTTGGCAGTTTATCCTATGCCACTGACAAACTCCCAGTCAGCAGGCTCCGGACCAGACCCTAATCTCTGTTACCCCAGTGTAAATCAAGAGTAAAATCCATTGATTTCAGTGGAGTTACCACAGACTAAGAGCAGGGTAACCAAGGTCAAAATCAGACAACCTACATCTCTAATGTACGTGCCTAGAAAACATCTACTTGGAAGAGCTTCAAACAACCAAGCACAATGATGCTGCACGTCAGTCAATGCTGGCACACCAATGTTTTGTGCTGGTGAGAGCCTGTGATTCTGGATATTTATTGGGTTGCTTGGTGGGGGCGGCTGGAGGATGAAATACAGCAGCAAGAAGCCTTTCATGGAACATAAGAGCAAAATTCACTCATAAGGTTTGTGGGGGAGAGGGCGCGAGGGTTGGGGGGAATACTGCTAGTTAAGATATATTAAAACTCTTCATGGAAAACTAATTCCCTATCAAGCCTTAGCTAACAGAAAAAAAATACAGAAAGTGTGAAGCTGGCAAGTTTGACAGATTACTGACTGTTCAGCATTTTCATGTAAGTCCTTGGAAACACATGTCTCTTCCACTCTCAGAGTTAGCTCAGATGGTTTGCTTTCACCTACACTCATAATTAAACTAGGTCAGTTAACCAAGTGCTCCTGACAACAGCTGTCAGTGATGACTTTATTTCTTATTGTAGATAAGGCCTTAGCTTAGTCCCTGAAAAGGGCTGAAGAAAGAATTGGAATAAGCTACTTAAAGCACAAGTGATATGTAAAGAAGAACATTAATTATTCAGGTTTCAGAGTAGCAGACGTGTTAGTCTATATCCGCAAAAAGAACAGGAGTACTTGTGGCACCTTAGAGACTGACAAATTTATATTCAAAGACTGAAATTGATTATAAAGCAGCCCCAAAAGATAAAACAAAAGGAAGATTCTTGAATAAGAACATAAGACAGTCCATCCAGCCCAGTATCCTGTCGACCGACAGTGACTAATGCCAAGTGCCCCAGAGGGAGTGAACCTAACAGGTAATGATCAAGTGATCTCTCTCCTGCCATCCATCTCCACCCTCTGACAAACAGAGGTTAGGGACACCATTCCTTACCCATCCTGGCTAATAGGCATTAGTGGACTTTGTGGAATCCCAACGGGGAAGATGGAAAGGCCTTTTAATTCCATTTACAAAGCCCAATTCTCAAGCTTCTCAAGCTCAGATACACAATTCAGTAACAAAAATGTAGTTGAAGTATTTTTAAATTGAAAAACACCAACAAGAATATGTAATATCTAGATGGTTTAGATACTATTTGCCCAGGTTTAGAACAAATGAACCGCTCTCACAAATATGTAGCAGTTTGGCTAGGTTTTTTCTCTGCAATAGTAGAAGTATTCAAATAACAGCCACAACTAAGACTGGAAATAAACAAACAAATAAATCAGCAGTGGAGAGTATATATTAATGTTCAAACAATGTGTTCCTTTATTCTCCTCCCACTGAATTCTTATGGACTTCACTGAGAGTAAGACAGGGGCTAATGTGATGTCATCCACCCATTTCTCGCCCATTGCCTAACCTGAGAAAGGGATTTAAATAAATCATCTCTTCTACTATAATATGAGATTTGTAAGTATTCCCAGGAGATAAATAATGTAGCCCTCCCCAGCATGGTAGGATATTATTGACAGAAGGAAATGTCACCGAACCATAAACAAGACAGCCAGAAAAGACCACTGAAACCATCTAGTCTCACTCCCATAAATTTGATTTTACACCAGCTCCAGATTTCACTCCTAAAACCGCAACTCCCAAACTCTTATTCTCGGCTTCCCCAGTACTATAGCCCATAATAAGACTGTCATCCTTCAAGTGCCAAGCCTCTTGTGTTTGGAAAGAAAATGAATGCTCACCTTCCACCACCCAGCAATAACTATTACTAAACCACCACCAAGTTCTCTCTCCTTGCCCCTGCTGTTTTCTTACTCCCGTTGGCCAGAAAGGCACCACATTTTGTTTAATAAACAGTTGCCATTAGCTACTCCAAATACCCAGTAAGGGTGATGCGATCTAATTGACATTATTAACTTGAGACAGCTGTAGGATCTGGAATTCAGCTTCATATTAAATACTCCCACAAGGCATGGCATCTGACCCCAAAGTCTTGCTCAAAAATTTTTTTCTCTTGAGCCTTTCCCCAACTTACTGCTTAATTGACAGCAGCTAATCTCCTCCATACAAATTGTCCAGTTGTCTGCATTGTCCTTTAACTAAATGTTTTCCCGGAGGTTTTTCTTTTCTTCATATAAAAAGGCTAACAACTATGACATAGGGATCCTGAATTGTTCAACTAGAGTGACATTACATTTTTAATCAGAAGATATCAAAGAAGAATTTTATTTTACAACAAATAATGTGCATCACTGAATTTGTGACCATATTTATTTCCATTAATTTTATGTTGCAGGAAATAAAGAGTAATATCTTAGGAGCTGTTTAAACTGATAAAGCACATGTAGCTATTTCTCAGTCCGAAATGGCAGCCTACAAGTAACAACACTGTAGAAGTAAGAGTAATGAATATAGACAACCCTGGTTGAAGAATTCAAGTTCAATAAACAGTTGTTCAATCCTCATTCATTTATGTTACATAAAAAAACAGAAAAGATTTAATTAAGTGATGATGGTTTACAGGCAGGGCTAGTAGTGTTGCCCATTATTAAGGTTGTCTAACATTTCCTATTATAAGATCCTGTTTTCAGTGCTTTTAACTTGGCCAAACTTGAATCATTTGTGCTGAAATTTTCCATTCTCAGTGTCTTCCTCAGGTTGGATGTTTCTGGAAATTTTCAGCCAAACCAGTTGAACTATTTCTGAGAACAAGGCTGGGGGAAATAAGTTGCTTTTCTCGTGTTAAAAAATCTTGGCAACCTTTTCTTTAATAGTTTTAACACTCCTATATTTTGGAGCAGGGACTGGTGGGGTGGGCAGGCTGGGTGTGGGATCCAAGGGAGAAGAGAGGTACATGGAGAATGGAATTAGGAACACTAGGTATGTCTACACTGCAATAAAACACCCACAGCTGGCCCATGTCACCTGACTCAGGCTCTCAGGGCTTGGGCTGCAGGGCTATAAAATTGCAGTGCATTTGGGCTGGAGCCCAGACTCTGGCACCCTCCCACCTAGCAGGGGCCCAGAGCCCAGGCTCCAGCCTGAGTGTGAACAACTACAGGGCAGCTTTATAGCCCCACAGCCCAAGGCTCCTGAGCCTGTGTCAGCTGACGGGCTAGCTGCAAGTATTTTGTTGCAGTGTAGACATACCTAGTATTCCTAATTCCATTCTCCAAGTACCCCACTTCTCCCTTGGATCCCAGGCCCAGCCTGCCCACCCCACCAGTCCCTGCTCCAAACCATGGGTGTGCTAGAACCATTAAAGAAAAGGTTGCCAGAATTGGAGGACTAAGGGGGAAATTGGTTTGATAAGGAGATTGGGACTAGAAGCCAGTGAGGAAATTAGTAATTGTGTCTTCAGAGTGGGGTTTGAACAGTGTGCAGTAAACAACAAATTGGGCCACACATTGAACAATGAAGATAAAACATGACTCATTAAGTCAGCACCATCCACATAATATATAAAATATTATGCACAAAAACCCTGGTATATGTGTGCACACATTCTATACAATCAATGGGAGCTGCTGCATGATAGACACTTTTCAAAATCTGGCCCTAAAACAGAAGCTGGTAGTATCCTTTAGAATTGTGGCCAATGTAAATGCCTTGGAAACTAGCAAGGTCCAACTCTTTAAGCAAAAAAGCATATTACAATCTCTCGCAGATGGGCCTGAGGTTGGGCATGCTTGAAAAAGATATAGAGAGAGTCTGAATGAGTTTGAAAGATAACAGCTTTTTAGCAGTATTTATTGCCCAGTCTGGATTACAAGGATTAAATGGACTCATATGCATGAGGGTGGAAATGCAGGTGTTGGATGTTAATATATAATAACCTCTTGAAGCTTGAGGAATCATGTCAATGGCTTGTGAAATTAGGACCTATTTTATCATTACCCATATATGTGACTTGGGCTTTTATAAATATCTGACACTTACCAGTATTGTTTCCATCTTTTGATTTTGTTTCAATATTTTGAAACTGTGGAAAAATAATTATTGCTATCAAATGTTTTGCTGCCAGAAGTAAATCTTGTTTGCAATGTTACTGCCAAAAACAGATAAGGAAGGACAGAAATAGAATTCAGACCATTGCTGAGTACTTAACTTGCAGTAGGCTAGAGAATAAATCTCTAAAATGTACTGGATCTTATATCTTCTGATTGGATCATGTTCTTTTGGTTTACTGTTCACTGTTCTGTTGAACTTAAGCAGGCTTATATTATTTTAAACCTACCTCTACTAATAACAAGCATCCCTTCAGACCATCATGAACATCTGGAATGTGGCTCTCTGACTGTGGGGTTTTACAGATGTTATTGTAAACCTCTGAAGCCATGTCTATGCTATACTTTCTATTAGCACTGCCTTCACAATAATGTGGTAAAGCTTTTTGAAATGCAGAGAGATGAAACGATAGAATATCTGCACTCTAAATACGGAAAGGGAACAAGCTGTACAGGAGAGAGTCAGTGACGAGACAAGCTTTTGCTCTCCCCATCTGAAAGACTGTTTGGTCAGCTTGTGAGACGGAAGAAACCAGACCTTCCTTGGTACACAGATGAACACTCCCAGGACCTACACCAGGGGACAGGGGCAAAGCATCCTGAGGTAGAATCTCTGCCAACAATCTGCTCCCTTTGTGCCAGACAGGCAATGCACAGGTAGCAGAAACCTCCCACAACTCCCCTGTAGAGACACAGCTGATGGATCTTCCTACTGCATCTCCATCCCTTAGTGCTTCAGAGAATAGAGAGGGTGGTTTGGCGGTGGGGTGGGATAAAGTGGAGAGTGAAAGAAGCCAGACCACTATGCACTCCAGCAATCCCTAGCTGGCCTATACTCCCATGAGGATCATACACAATTACAATTTCCCCATGCAGCAAGTTCAGCTGCAGCCTCTGATAATGTACGAAGCAGCAGAGGGCAGCATAGAAATTCCTCTGCCTGCAGCACCAGGCAGTCTGGGGGCCCCGAATTTCCTCTGAATCAGGCTTTTCGAGTGCTCTGATTTGCACCAAAATCAGTAGAGATGTGCCCACTGATGCCTAGAATATTTCCTGAAATTTTGGAATTGATCAGACAAAGCATTCAAAAGCTAGATGGACAAACATCATCAAGTTCAGTATTAGACCTCACTTTGCTCAGACAATTACCAACCTTGAGTGTTCAGAATTAATAAATTAGGCCCCCAAAATAATGGGATTTTCTTTAAAATCCTGAGATTTAAAAACAAAACACTTGAAGTTCTTTTTGTTTATATTCTGGCTTTTGAATATTTAGGGTTCATGTTTTCAATTTTATCTCCACAACCATGAGGGCTGGACACAATTTAAAAAAAAAAAAAAAGAAAGCAAGCTGAGATTATGGTGATTTCACTTGACTTCAGATTTTATGACTAAGAAAAATGCTAAATATCACAAAACTTAACCTTTCTCACACTGTAGATGCATATTCAATTTGTGGTCCACTATAACCCCAATCCCTTCCAGCAGTTTTACTGACTAGTCAGCTATTCCCAGTTTTTTATTTGCGCATTTGATTTTTCCTTCCTAAAGTGTAGTATTTTGCTTTGTCTTTATACAAACAAATTGAGGAGTAATAACCCAACTACCTACAGTGACCAACAAATTAAAATACTAACTACATTACATGGCAATCCTCTGTTTCTGGAATGAGGAAAGGCGTTATACGTACATATACATTTATAAGGCAATTTAATCAAATTGTAATCTGGATCTAATCCTGGTCCCACTGAGGTCAACAGCAAAACTCCTGTTGATTTGAATGGGTCAGATACTCTATACCCTTTTGCTGCATAAAAAAAAAAGATCCAAAGGCTTTAAGAACCAAAACACAGGAGCCTATATTTAAATAAAACATTCTGCCTGAAGATTACTGTGTTCATCATTTGACATAACCAGAAACTGAATATATGGATAATAATTCATGCCATAGATCCCTTTGATAGTGTCTATTTATTCAAAACACCATTACGAGTAAGATTATCATAGGACAGATTTGGAATTAATAGTCAACAGTACGTTTTCTCTTGCTATAACGTTTACATTCACTAATTCACACTGGATTCACATCTGCTAATGCAATAATAATACTCACATTAACAGAATTTGCAGGGAACAAACAGAAACTAAAGCATGTTGTGTTGACTAACTTCCCATTTAAACTAAAGGGAAGGAAGTAGCAGGAATGTCAGGCTCTGCTGGAGGTCCCTGATTTCAGACTGTACCATAATAGATATACTGATCAGGATTCAACAGGTTAGAATAACACCTGGGTTTCAGCAAAAATACTCACAATAAATCCAAGTTTCTTATAGTCTCGGGTATACATAGATTTGCGTTTCTCAATACTGCCACTGCTGTTGTTGGGTTCAGACTCTGCATCGAAAGCAATTCTTCGGAGTTCAAATATAATATCCCTCTGAGCCTGAGGGGGTTCAAAAAGGGAAAGGTCAGTTTTTTTTTAAAAAAAGCAGAGAAATGTCACCTGTTTTGAGTCACAGCAAGGAACTACAAAAGAATGTCTCAAAATACTGCGCGCTCTCCAGCTCCCAATCTTACTTTATCAGAATATAATTTTAAGGATTTAGACAGATGGACATACAGAGTAACTTTGTGTCTCCCTATTTCCTCAAGCCCTCACAGTTGAGGGATTTCATTCCTCAGAAGACTCACATGAAATACTAGTGTCCTGATAGACACTTGATGACTCAATCTTGCAAGGTTGCACTCCAGCCCACACTTAACTTTAACCATGTGTGTATAACATCACTGAAGTCAATGGGATAACTCATGGGCTTCAAGTTTCAGTTTGTGCTCAGTGTTTTCCTGGATCCAGGTCAGAGCGTACTCAGAACCTTGAAGGACTGACCCCTAAGCATTCCTCTCAGGAACAGCAGATTTTTGTTACTAAGAGGATGACGGTGTTGCAGTAGTTTCAAATCACATCAATGCTGCACATCTGCAGCTCAGCAAGAATATCTTGTGCCAGTAATAATTGTTTTGCCATTTACAGCTACAGTGCTACTTTGGTTGATGATGTAGTGTGTGATGTGTACCAGGTAACTGTGTGTATCCTTCTGAGTGAAGAGCTGCAGAAACTATCCCGCTTCTATATGTTGAAAGAAAAGAGAGTGCACAATGATCGCTCCGATGTAACCGTAGATAATGCTGTCTTTTATCTGTGGAACATCCTACCTATCCCAGTTTCCCAAACCATCATATTGTCTTCATTTAAGTCCCTCTTAAAAAACCATTTCTTCTATATAGCCTGCATGAAGCTCCTTTAAAATTCAAGAAACAAGACCTGAAAATCTTTCCCATGGCATCCTGACTTCTTTGAGTCTCTTATTTTAAACTGCAAGCTCTTTGGGGCAGGGACTATCTATTTTTGTTTACTGTGCAGCATCACACACATTGTTGGAGTTAAGTAATATTAAAAATAGTTATTGTTTAACCACAACAACCCAAAATTAAGAATGAACTAGAGAGTTACAGGGTTATTTAACCATACTCTAATCTACATCAGATACCTTTAATTTGAACATTTGCTCTAGTTCTACATGAATGAATTCAACGAAGCATGACTATCCATTTCAGGTGGTTCTGATAAACATTATAAGAAAAAAAATAGACTGATGCTGATCTGGATGCTGTACAGATTTAGCTCAGGATGATGCTAAATTCAATTGATGAACCTCAAGCTCAAGAGATAGGGGTCTGATGAGGTAAACTTGCCAGGTTATTGTCTCTTTTTTGCATAACAGAAACCAGTTTGTGCAATTTGTTTTTCAAACAAAAAATCTGGCCTTAATTTCAGACTCCCTGAAAATCAGTCTTTATAAACACACATGGGATATCCGTGACTGCTACAACGTGCCACTTTGATTAATCTGCTTTTCCTGGCTCTAAAGGCTAAGCTTGACACTACATCTGCCCCCTTACTGTTCAGACTGGATTGTGAGAGATGCTTACCTGGTCCTGTGGATCCATTTTGGTCATCATTCTGTCCTCCAGAAGGTTAAAGGTGAGCACTTGCAGAACATAAAGCTGGTGCGCCATTTCATTATTGATGGCCCTCTGGGCCCTGATAACATGCTGTGAAAGGAAGATAGTCAAGTGAATGTCACCTACTCTTTTCCAATCACTGCTTCCCATCAGTGGGCTCAGGTGTTTCCATTCCTGTATGTGTTTGACGAGCAGTGGTGTATGCATACTGTTGAAGGGGAAAAGGCAAGCCCAATACTAGTAGGGTGGCTAGGTACACGGGTGTTTCATGGGCTGTGATATTAAATCCTATCCCTTAGTAAAGTTCCTGAAAGCAGTGCACAGAGTCCTCTCCTCCTGCCCTCTAGCTAGAGCATGTGCATACAGAGAACAGAAATTAGCTGCCAGGTCATCCTTTTGAAGAGTACCCTCTTCAGAAGGGCACATGCAAAGAGTGCATTTAAAGAAAGAAAGAGTGAAGAGAACAAGGTTTCTAAGCAGAAGAGTATTCATGCTGCTGATACAGCTGTCATAGTAAGCCAGTTGCTGCAAGGGAATCAATTACAAATGAACCACACTCCTACCTCTCTACCAGATGATCTCATTCTATATGAGGAAAATGGTTTAAAATTAATTAAAATTAGAATGAAATGCCCACAAACAATACAGAAGTCACCAAAGTTGCAATGCAGGTGCCAAAATTATGGATAATTTTAAAGTCGCCGAGGTACACAAAAATGACAGGGAAGCTAACTAGATTGATACAATCTTCACCCCAAGGGTTTCTGTAGAGGGTGTAATCAGAGGTCACTAGCCCAGTAGTGTGTAAGGAGAGAAATGGGCATAACCACCAAGATGATGCTACTCAGCGGCAGCGCTAAATAGGATGTTTGCTGTCCTCTGCTACATGGCACTGGAACATTTATGCCAGAGAATGAGTACCTGGGATTGTTACTCATGTAAATTTCACAACAGGGGCCAAAATCTAGCCTACTATGTATACAGCCACTTAGGAAGGAAAATATAGCCTTTGAAACTGAAACAGTCTGCTTTTTCCACACTGATTATCTAAAGAAAAAGAGAGGTGCGAGGGGGGCGGGGTCTCCAGATGCCAAATCTGCCTAATTCTCATATCTATGTCATGTCAGATACTGCACTAGTACAGTTTAGAAGAGCCCTGATCTGGCTCTAACTATGGTCAGTGACAAAACTCCCCCTGGTTCTCAATGCGAGAAGGAGAAGGCTCTTTACTATGTTTATTAAGTCCACTTTGAAATATGTCTTGTGCATCTTCCGTGCAATTATTTATCACCAGCAATAATCTAACTTTGGCAAACTGTGTGCCATTTAAGATCTCAAGACATGTGGAAACACAAGAGTTTTCATATTGTAAAATCATCTATACACATGATGCACAAACAGGCATAGGGGATTTTGAAAGCCAGGCAGCACTGTTTGCTTGACAGAAAGTTCAAATCCTAAAGTTTGGGTTGCATTACTAATCAAGGCCACTGAAGATTTTTCAAATCCCTCCTAGTCTGCAAGCTAATGCTCACTTTCTCCAAAGGAAGGGAGCCCCAAATACTGCATTTTATCATTATTATATCTTGGTAGAAAAATGACAATTTATGCATTGGGGAAATAACCTCTTTTCCCTTTTGGACAGTCAATTTTAGTTCATTCAGCAGCAGAACTACATTATCTAGTAAGCCACAAAACATGTGGAAATACAAAAACAACTAAAAGAACATAAACACGAATAATATACAACATACATCCACCAAAATGGCAACGTGTTTTTTTCCCTGTACTGGTAAATAAAATCTTTGGGAACTTTATACTAATACTTACTGTTAAGATGATAGCCCGAAGCTGTTTTTGTGCCAAAATGTTTGCCATCTCCTGTTTTGGTAAAACACAAAGATTTAGCTAAAAGCATGTATTTCAGTGCAGCAGTGAGAAGAACTCTACATTCATTCCTGGGTGTGTTTTTGTACTGAATATCAGCAGTATTTCTCATCAAGAAATTAAATGAGAGGCCTCAGAGTGACTGCCTCAGCTGATCTTTTATTTTTGTTTAAATTCAGACCACTCTGAAAATGACAAAGAGGAACAACGAAAATGAAGGGACTGGAGACCATACAGTTTATACCAGGGAGCAGAACATTTTGACTATCCAAAAATAGCGATTAAAAGATGGAACATTGATTGAGACCCAATATATATAATATGAGGAAAGTATTTAACATACAAGTATTCTAGCAGAGAAAGACGGGAGGAAGTCGAATATGTTTCTACCTGCTAACTGGGACTTTGAAAATAAGTCGTAGTGAATCAAGATGTGAATATGTGTATTAGACTTTAAAAACAGTTGAAAACTAATGCTTTATCTTAAAGTCAACAATTAACCCAAGTTACTGTATCATCACTGCAAATCAAACTTCTCCCCACTAAAAACAGTTCGGTGTTGGTGGGGTCTTAGACAGGGGCCCGCCATTAAAATCTATACTCACATCCTTCTATTTTATGTTTTAATTTAACTTCTATATTTACCTTTAACCATTCAGTAACCACCAAACACACGTCTTTGATTCAACATCCATTCTTAAGCAAATCCATCCAATCTCAGCTATCTAGCTGCATATCATACTGTCAGACCTTGTATGTGTTGTAATGGTCTCAGTATTTATAAAGTTGCTATTGCAGAAGTATCTAGATAACAGAACCGTAAAACTCTTATTTTTCCTTTATTCTTGTTTGGTATATATACATTTGCATCTGTTTGATCTTTGTACACACACACATACACACACGCACACCTCACACTCTCTCTCTCTAATATTTCATTCAAAAATATGCTATTAAATTACATGGGTAAAATCTTGTGCATAGCTACCTATACACTGGTATTAGCATTTGGACATTTTGGGCCACTGCTGTAAATTTTGTCTATTGCTATTATTAGCTCATCTGACACTGTCTTACATAATATAGTACAACATGTCACATCAGTTCTAATGTTTTACAGTTCAAAGAAACTATTATAATCCATTGTGATTCTGTGCCATTATAATTGATTCAAAATACTGCTCATATTCAGAAAAACTAAAAAAGTTTTTGCAAATGAGTTTGCAAGAATAAATATTAATAAAAACTAGCCAAGTTGTATATTTATATTAAAAATCTATGCAAGAAGACAGAAAACAGGAAAAATTATGACTGAAATAAAATATGAGAAGAAATGGATAACTGCGGAAAGGATACGTAAGCAAGGCAGAAGCAGCATAAACAAAGGCTGGCTCTGGCACTATTAGAAGAGAACCTACTTGCCCTAACACAGAAAGGAAGTGTTAACTTACAGTCAAAAGACAATCAAGGATGTTAACAGTGTTCACTACATCAAGCTAATGGTACTGGGTCAGAGTGCAGAGGTGAGAAGGGAAAAAAAGTGATTGAAGACCAGAGAATCTTTGTTACAGCTTTATTTTTATTTCTATTATATTTATTTCTATTTCTAAACAATTACTCCTTCCATGAGGAATACATGTGAGAATCCCTTCTCCATCCAAAGGAAAAATCATGGAATCGTTTAAAAAAGTGGGATAGCAGCATGTCCACTTTGCCCTTAGAATCTTTTAGTTTCCCGATGTAACACAACTGAGGTGTTATTCTTATTGGGATCTCCTTTTGGGTCATTGTCTGTCCCTCCTACAGTGGGTTATGGTCCATTAACAAAAATGATTCTTACAGAAGAAAATCACTCTCTGACTCCAGCAGAGCTGCACAGATTTACACCGAGTGGTCTACATTTTAGAAATAAATTCTTGAGGTCTTTCTTTAATACAAGATTAGACAAAGTTCTCCATAGTAATCTTCAGCATCACTTCTTAATACACTGGAACTAACAAACAATAAAACTATGTATTTCAAAAGAGTTTTTTTAAATGTGTCATTTTGTGTCTCAAACACTTTTGGCTTTCTTCTGCTATTGAGACTGAGTTCTTTTCTTAAAAAAAACAACCATGGTCCAGCATTATCCTTGATAGGAGTAAAGTAACAATGGAGTTTTCCTTTCAAAAACGTTGTTTCTTTATATTACAGGGCCAGACAAAAGAAAAAAGGATAGTCACAAGTCACTACCAGAAAGTTAGCTATATTTTTTTTTATTACAGTGTAGACAACTAAACAGAGTTGGATCCTCATACTGCAGCTTATGGGAGTTTTCCAAAGCTTCGGGCATTGTGCAGGATTTTTATATAAAACTGTATGGTCCCTTTGAGGAGTTTGCAGTTCAAATTCTGGCTATCATAAGTGTTCCACACTTTCCAGTTCACAGCACTACACCTGCTGTGTTATTGATATAAAAGTAATATAGCATCATACCGTAAACCCAGGTGTTAATTCCAAGACACATTCTTCACAACTGTTAGTGAAATTCCTTGTACTATTATGCCCAGTGTGGTCTGGTTCTGACAATATGATTTTTCAGTTCACTACTTCACATATATCAACTATCAGCAATGGCAATTGGACTTGGAAATCCAAGTCCAAGCAGCAAAACACTTACATGAACTATGATTGCATAACCTTATTATTTTGCCTCAGAGATGTAGAATGCAATGAAGGTTAGCCTTTAAACATATGTTACAGTTAACAGAAACTTTCCCTTTCTTGGATATATGGACTAATACTTAACCACAACACATAAAGAGTCAAGTTTCTGATCACTTAAACACTTTAAAGACCCCAGGAAATTTTCTCTTAGTAGGGGTGTTAACCCCAGCCTCCTGGCCAAATGTCTAGTCAGGCAATTATGTTCTACCTACCAGACTCTCCCTCTGCAGTTTCGTTAGGTTGCAGTGGTGTTCTCTCTCTATTATGTAATATTAAAGACAGCAAGGATCCACTACAAAGGGTGGCAGCAATTGTGGTGGGCGAAATGATTCTTATGTATCCCTTACCACCCTCACAAGAGTGTTGTGAAGCTTCATTAGCGTCTGCAAAGCACTTTGAGATATTCAGGCCTGGTCTACACTACGCATTTAAACTGATTTTAGCAGCCACACTAACCCTAAATCGATATGTTAATATCGATTTTAGCGTTACTCCTCTCGTTGGGGAGGAGTACAGAAATCGATTTAAAGAGCCCTTTAAATCGATATAAAGTGCATTGTAGTGTGGATGGGTACAGCATTAAATCGATTTAACGCTGTTAAAATCGGTTTAACTGCGTAGTGTGGACCAGGCCATAGACATTTTGTTTTCGAGCTAGGATATAAAAAAGGAATTCCCCTTTTAAACAACAATCTGAAAAAACAGTTTACAAAAAAGAGTATGATGTTACAGAGTGTGTTGGCAAAAATGTCAATGCACTAAATAACCACAGCAGTAAATGCAGACACCAAAGAGTGCAGTTTCCTAACACAATCATTACAGTTTATCTGAAGCTAAGTTACATCAGAAAAGCTCAGCAGGCCTGTTTCACCTCTCACTTACACCAGAGTAAGGCAGAAATGACTACACTAAACTGTATGGAGGTACACCAGTGTACAATAAGCAGGTCCCATATCAGCTCTAGTCAGTGGTAACAAAAGGGCGAAGGGAGACCACAGCAGAGAGGTAGATAAGCTGCCAAAAGTAATCAGACTCTGCTATAGGTCTGCAGATGAACAACAAAACCCAACAACTCACCTGCCTCTTGTCATCAGGTGCTTTAAGGAAAAGTGCATTTATTACTGCAATCGTGTAGGTTTGGATTTCTTGATCTGTCCTGTGTGAAACATGATTGTAATAATTATGGCAGATCGTATATAGATATGAGCTTTAGAAATTATTTTTTCTTATTGTGTTATCTGAGAACAGAATGTTAAGCTGAAGACACAAAATATTCAGTAAATAAGCCTGCTAATCAGGGATTAAAGTATTTGTATGTAATACACATTTTAAATGAATAGAAAGCTCCTGAAATATGATGAAAGAAAAACTGCAATTTATTTAACACCCAGTATTACTGTAGACAGCTTTTGCCTAGCCATCCAACAATTATTTATCCAAAGCACATTCAATTTAAGAATTTTTTCCTTCCCAACCTCGCCCTCAGCAAGGGAAACTGTTCTACCCTACTAGTTTTCCGACAGAATGTTAGGATGCAAATGGATCCATCTGCATCCTAACATTACTCACCATCTCACCATTAATGGTGTCTCAGCTCCATTTCCCCCCTTCCATTCAGCCATATAGAAGCTAATACACAACCAGTTACACCAGAACTGGTGATATACAATGGACAATACCACAACATTCATTACAAGTTGTTTAGTCATTGTTAACTGAGGCTGAATTTAATCTATCTCAGAGACTATATGTAAAAGCTGTTCTCTTTACAACTCTAATTTTAAACAAAAGTCATTATCTAGGCTACTCACCCCTGAAGATGTGGGATTAACTGGCCAATTGTGATCTCCTGGGCTACTTTCTGGTACAGCTCATGGCTATTGAGCACCATTGACTCCAGGATTGCTAATGACCGTTGCAAGATAGAGATGTCCGCAGCAAACTTGTTCACATAACTTGCTATCTAAAAATTTAAACATTTGAATAATTCATATCTTGTTTACATGCACAGGGAAAGGGAAGGAGGAAAAGGCAGGATTCAAAAGCAGAAGGGACAATTTGTGTAGATGCTAGTTGTTAGATGTGCATAAATGAATACTACAAAAGTATCAACCAGTTGTGTTTATTAAAATCAGAATACACTGAAGCAAGAAATGAGCCAGATTCTCAGCTGGTGCGAACTCATATAGATTTGTTTAAATCTATGGAGCTATACCAATTTACACCAGCTAAGTATCTAGCCAACGTTCAAACATCACATGCTGTATGAAATCACCACTGAAAAATTGTAAGCTTTGTTTTTTGCCAGAGGATGTTTTGGAAAGAGCGGGGGAGGAATATTTTATTCTCCCTAACATACTTATCCAGATTGGGCATTTTTCTCAAACTGTCACTGTTAAAAACAAGGTGGGTGAGGTAATATCTTTTATTGGACCACTTTCTGTTGGTGAGGGAGACAAGCTTTCGAGCCACACAGAGGTCTCCTTTGGCTCACTGGTAAAACAACAGCAGGGCAGATGTGGCTAAAGCAGCAGCAACCTTCCCAATGAAAGCTGCCTTCCTCTAGCATAACCTACATATTTTCCCTCTATCGTCCCATGACTTCCAGTGCAAAAGAAAATCAACCTCACTCAAAACCTATCTCCATCTTACAATTTTTAATTGAGCCAGCATGGCTGGCTGTAAACGTGGTTTGCTTCCACATGCATGATGGTAAAAACTCCTAGTAACTACTGTCAGCTAATAAGTGTTTCATCCCTACTGCAGGTGTAGGTTAACACATAGTTGTCTTCTTGTAACCAGCTCAGCACACTGTTTTTGCAGAGTGGCTATCACACCCCTCCCCATACCTATATAACCAGTTTGGCTCTGCAGCAGAACGTGTTAGACTGCATCATCCTGCATGCTGCTGATGTACTGTGTACATGTCCTCTAGGAATTCTGCCTTCTGCTGAGGACCTATGGGAGAACAGCCCAGATTTTCCCAGAATGCATAGACATAAGCATGATTAAGCAGAATGATACCTGAAGGTGCACAAAAATTGTTTTGATGGCCAAAAAACTGCTCCATGGGGACAAACTGAATCTTACAACCAGTAACTGTTAAGGTGACTGTGTCTCTAAACAGTTACAAAATCATGGTTAAAAGCTATAGCGTTGATAAAGCCTTAAGTTTTGTGCTTGTGAAATTCTGAGTGGAAGCAGAAGGAGGAAAGCAGCTATTTTTGTACAGGATTATTGTGTATATTGTAGGCATCGAAACAAAGAGAAGAAAAAAAAATCTATTATGCTGCTGCTCCTCCTACAGTCTCCCACCCCCATCCTCTACTCAGTGGTGAGCTCCAGCCGGTTCGCAGGAACCGGTTGTTAAATTTAGAAGTCTTTTTAGAACCGCTTGTTCCAGGACAACAATTTTAAATTTAACAAAGGCTCGGGCAGCTGTCCACCCGGCCCCCCAGCCCCAGCTCACCTCCTGCTCTCCCCTGAACGCTCTGCCCTCCTTCTCCTCCCCCTCCCCTGCTTCCTGCGAATCATATGTTCGCGGGAAGCCTGAAACAAGGAGCAAGCAGGTAAGCTGGGCGGGGGGGGACACACGGAGGGCCCAGGGAGGCACTGCACGTGCAGCCCAGTCCAGCTCCTCCTGGCCCCGGCTGAGCGCCCCAGGCTCGGACTGGTCCAGCCGAGTGGTTCCAGCCTGGCCCAGGGACTCGGCCCCACGGTACTGGTCCCAGTGCCGGCCGAGCGGCAGGAAGGGAGTGTTCGGTGAGTTGTGGGGGAGTGGATAGGGGCTGGAGCGGTCAGAGCACAGGAAACAGGGGGATTGAATGGGGTCCCGGGAGGCAGTCAGGAAGGAGCAGGCATTGGATGAGGTGGTGGGGGGCAGTCAGGGACAGAGAGAAGGGGTGGTTGGATGGGGCAGGGGTCCTGGGAGGCCATCAGGAATAAGAGGAGGGGTTGGATGGGGCGGCAGGGGGCATTTAGGGGACAGGGAAGGGGGGTGGATGGGGCATGGGTCCTGGGGGGTGGGGTGTCAAGAAACGTGGGGGGTTGGATGGGGCAGGAGTCCCGGTGGCTGGGGGGGGCATGACCCCCTCGTGGGGTGAGGAGGAGGGAACCGGTTGTTAATATTTTGGCAGCTCATCACTGCCTCTACTCCATTACTCTCTGCATGAGTTTTTGCTCCTACAGACGATACAGTGGGTGTTACTCAGTCGGTAGTCTGTGGGGTGACCAGTGGTCCACATGTCTGTTGTGAAGTTAAATATCCCCACAGTTCTTTTACTGAAAGGCACTAAGCAGAATGCCCATATTTTTACCTACTTTGCATTAAAGCAAGAGGAACACAGGGTGCATATGATGGAATTTAAGTCAGGCAGCCAGGACGCAAAGATCAACATTGCAGGGAAGTGAACCCAGAGGTAAGTTGTAGAAAGTATAATCAAGTGACAAGAGTGGGAGCAACAGCTAGCCTTTATCTATCCTGAGATTTCAGCCATCAATGCAAACCCCTAGTGTAGACATGATTTACACTGATCTATTATGATTTGCATGGGTCCAGCTTACCATGCATGGTTTCAAACTGGGTAAAATGTGCCAATGGAAATCATGCTTCACTGGTGTAAATCACGTCTACATTAGGGCTTTGCACTGGTGCAGTTACACTGGTGGCTGAAATCCCATTGTAGACAATACCTTAACCAAAATTACTCTTCTGCTCCCCAGCCAGAATCCCTTCTCGTTGCTGCAAATGTGCAGCCAGAGCATAACAGAATGGTTTGCACACAGAGGCTGCATCTACACTACACACCACTGGCAGCAAAAAGCACACTGTGGTGTATAGCTACAACTGTCAGTGAAAGTCTTTGGCAGCGGAGAAAGGCTTCAGCAGCTCCCCACTCCCAGAGCCTTTCACTGCAGTGAGGAAAAGCTCTGGCAAGGGAGAGATAGCTAGGAAAAGGTTGCTGGAGTCTTTCCCTGGGGCAGAGGAAGGGTTCCAGTAACAGGGATTCAGCAGGACAGTAAAAATAGCAGGTACACGGGAAGGCACTGCTTGGGGGAACAAAGAATTCTGTGGGTATGTACTCAAGTACATATGCACACCGTTCACATGTATCTTTACTTAACTTGCTTATGCAATACTTCACCATCTACACTGCTATTTAGATCCATGCTTGGTGCACTACATGCCACCCAAAGAAGGGTGCAGTGTCAGACACACCCTTACAGACCAGTCATATGCTGCAGTCATCAAAAATTTTGCTGAAATTAAACATTTTGTACAAAGCAGTGAGTGTTCATGGAAACTCCAGACACACACACACAAAATTCAACTGGTTTTACATTTTCCATAAAAGATTCTGCAGCTCTGCCTAGCTCACGGGTGAATTAAGGGAAACTGAAGCATGGAGATTGAAGTTCCAGTTAATCAAGGCACTTAAAAACGTGCATAACTTTAAGCATCTGCACAGCCCCACTGGGGTACTGAAGTGCCTTGCTGAATCAGGTCCTAAATGCCTTGCTTAAGAGGACACAGGAAATCAGTGCTTTCATCCCATCAACAAATAGAGGCGGGGGGAAACAAATTGCAACTTTATTGCAACAGAACTGTGACAGAAGGCAAAAAGCATCAGGTCCTTTAAACACCAATCTGTTCATTAGTTACTGCCTGGAATATTTTGATGTCAGTGTAGGTATTGACGGAGCTGATATGGTGTGGTTCAAATGCCGGTCCTCCTGCAGAATAAGTTTTTCAATGATTATCTTATTTTCAAATAGAGGACTATTATTATTGCATTTGATTAGCGAACATATGCCGTAAAAAAGACAGCTATTTTTCCTGGTGCCATCCCCTTCCCATGCAGCAAATTTTAGAAAGTTGGAACTTACATTGCATTTAGCATCATGCTGCTTGTTGTTCATTCTACATGGCTCAGACAATGTAGAGGTTTCTCTAAGTTCTCTTGAGGCTTCTGCCTTTGCAGTTAGATGTTTTTTCACTTTAACTTTCCCCTTCCAACTTTGCCTCCATCTAGTAGAGAAAAGCTCTTCACAGGGGCAGGGCTGACGTGCCCCTAGCTTAGCAGTAGATCTTCAACCCCCATATCTGCAGTGTCAGTGGTCACACCAGCCCACCAAGAACTTCAAAGGGTCTGGCTGGTACTAGTGGAGCAACGGATTCCCATGAGAGAGAAAGAAGGCCCTATCCCTGATCCCTGGCATGCAATGAAGGTGATGGGGCTCCACATAGGTGCAGAAGTCCATATGCACATAACACATTGCATGGTTGGGTCATAACTATGCACCTTTCCTGCATCTCTGCCTGCCTTTCTCCTTTTATATTTTCTCCCCTCTGCCATTCTTCCTTATTCTTTCTATTGATCCCTTCTCTGTTTACTCTCTTCTTCCTTCTCCTTGTCAGGACGGCTGAGCTAGGTGCCTCACTAGGAAGGAACTCATTTTTAATAGGTTGCCCATGGACATTTACCGATTAGGAATGTTGGGCCCAGAATACACAGCAGACATACCAATATCAGGCAGCGCACTTGCTAGCTTTTCCTGTAATTACTTTGCATCCTGCAGGGCAAAGGAAGAGGTTGGATAAGAAATTAATTTTATTTGGTTGACAAGGTAGCATTTGTGGGCTTTGTACTCATTTGTCAGTGGGCTTTTCAAGGACGTGCTGTACTTGATCATGTCTTATATAAGTCTGTTACAAAACAGTTGCATTCTATTCTTTTTAGTGGAAAAATGTAAAATAAAACTATCAAACCTGTAAGATATTTTTAAAAACAGAAAAAGATATGCAGTAAGACATATTCAGTAACTGTTTTGACCAGTTTGGAAATGTGTGCGTAAGTATCTACATCCCAGACGTTTAAATAGGACACTCCACCCGTGCTCAAAAGTGACACTATCAGGTGATGAGTGACAGAAATTCTGTTCTGGGTTAACCACGTAACCCAACTGACTTTAATGAACTTACATGAGTGCAAAAGAGAAGATGTTGGAGCCCATATTTTTAAAAATCAAATGTCTTGACTTCTCACAAATGGCAGCTTTGATTATGAAAATTGATTTTTTTTAAATCTAGTTCTCTTTTCACTGTTCTGCTTATTTCCTATGTTTGTATTGATTCTTTCAGCTTGGACAGTGGAACTAAACTTGTCAGTTTCACTTAAGCAATAGTCATTTTCTAACCAAATTTAGATTGCAGACACTGCAGGGAAATGTCTTTAAGAAAGAAAAGTTTCCATGAGATATTTTAATATTATTGCTACAGTTATTATTTTCTGAAAATATTACCATTCATTTTTAGTCTTTTTATAAGATTATTTTGGGTCAAGTTTGTCCCAGTAGTATCTTTTTCATGAGACAATATCATCTTAATAAAAACAGCTCTACTCTCTGATTTTTTTTAAGGTGTTAATATTTTAAGCAACACATGATTATTATAAATGAAAAAGATTAGAGGGGGAAAACACTATTTTTTTCAGTTTGTTTAATTTGTGCATTTAGCAGTACTTTTGGATAATCAGTGTCATTGTTTCTATTATATCATCAGTTTTCCCGATTTGTGTGGGGAGAGAAAAAACATTTAAAACAAGAAACCTTGATTATAAAACAAGAGAAATTAGCAGGGTGACTCAAGAGCAGATGTAGGTCCCAAAACTACTTTTAACTCACTTTAGAGAGAGAAGGTGGGTGAGTAGTATCTTTTATTGTATAAATGATGTTGGGGGAAAAGCCAAGCTTTCCAATTACAAAGCATTCTTCAGAGTCCCTTCATTTCAGTGCACAATACAACCAAACAAAAAATGAAACTCTCTGTCATTGCTCTTGGTTCGAGCCAAAGTAAGGCCTTGTCTTAAGTTAAAACTTTAGCTTACACTAAGTTGACATAAGGTACAATTAAGTTAAAGTGAGTGTCCACATAAGGGACCAATTTAACTAAAGTCAGTTTCTAAACCAATTTAAAAAATCAATATAATGTTGTCATTTATGTAAGGCTTAAGAAAGGCACCATAGACTTGATCCTGTTCCACTGAATTCAACAACAGTGAGGTTTCAGTAGAAGTAGGTTCAGGCTTCACAACAACAAAAAACAGTCTGAAACAGCCCTTCTCCCTCATCCCACCCCCACACACTTTCAGAGACTTACTTTGCTGAGGCCATGGCTACACTGGCACTTTACAGCGCTGCAACTTTCGCGCTCAGGGGTGTGAAAAAACACCCCCCTGAGCGCTGCAAGACACAGCGCTGTAAAGCCTCAGTGTAATCAGTGCTGCAGCGCTGGCTCCCAGCGCTGTAAGCTACACCCGTAAGGGATGTGATTTACGTGCAGTGCTGGGAGAGCTCTCTCCCAGCGCTGGCGCTCCGACTACACTCACACTTCAAAGCGCTGCCGTTCAAGTGTAGCCATACCCTGAGTTAATTACTATCTACCTGAATAAGAACATTTCCCACCTAGACACACAAACTGACATTAAAAACATGCATTTTAGGACAGAAATTTACCTTTTTAATGAATGCCACCGAGAATGTATCCCATGATACAATCCCATGATCCATCAGCTCAACAAATGCAGTCAGTGTAAAGGATAACATATCTCCAAAGCTGGAAGAGACAGGAGTCATAACAACAGTTACCAGTAATGCAGCAGGGCAACGATAAAGGGAACAGTGGCAGGAAGCTCTTAGAAAGGCAAGACAAAAAAGCCAAAGACATGTTAAGAGGTAGAAGCAGAGCAAAAGAGGCCGTGCAATGAAGATACTCCAAAACACGTTAGCATTGGCATCAAAGACTGTCTCCTGGAAGAGACCAATTCGCATTTGTGAGAAAACTTCATGCAAAGGCCAAGAAAATCACCCCGTGCAGATTAAACCTCTCTTTTAGTCCATGTTTTTAGAGCTGAGGGAGGAGTCTTCCTTTAGCAAATGAAGTGGACACTCCCATTTGAATGTCATCTTGCTTTTATACCAATGTGTCAGATGTGTTCACAGAAAGTTGGTGAATTGTTAATTCCTTCTCTTCACAGGAGATTAATAGAAGAAGTATTTAGAGAGAGGCTACCTGTATTGTGCAACAATTTTTCCAATAATTAATGTTTAAATTCTATTTACAGAAGGAAGTCATTATTCAGGTTACTTATAGGCAAAACTCTACCACCCTTACTCCTGCTGAGTAGCACTTCAAGAGCTGTCCACTGCAAAGTTGCACCAATTCAACTGAAGATGCAATTTAAAGTGGTTTTAGTGAAACCAGAGCAAAAGGCTGTGTGGACATTTGTAAACTGAATTAATATCAATCTAATTTATATCAATTCAGTGTAAGTCAATTAGGAACAGGGTTAAACTTAACCCAAATACCTAAAATAAGTGTGTCTACACAGGATTTTGTCCCATTTAACTTTCAGTTTAAAAACTGATTTAAGTTAAGCCAGTGAACTTGTGTGCAGTCAAGGCCTGGGTGCATCAGCAGCCCTATTGGTTTTAGAGGGGCCATCCATAGAGTAAGGGACTACTCAGCATGAGTGGTAGTGGCAGAACTAGGTCCTAAATGAGGTGACATGATCCTTCAAGGTACTGAGCACTCTGCCACTGATCCAGCAACATACTGAAGCATGTGATTAATGTAAAGCACAAGAGCATTCCCATTGACTTCAGTTTGACTTCTCAAGCACTAAAAGTTAAGCACATGCCTAAGTATATTGCTGGATTAGGCCAGCACCATTCAGAAATGAGCCCAATATCCTGGTGGCAGTTAAGGGAACTTTGATTCATAATCCCTTACTGGTTTATTTGTTTTGTTTTACAAATCGTGCACCAACTACGACAACTTGGTTATCATCTGCCCAAAACGGAGGGTGATACAGAAGAATGAGACAAAGTCTATAGAAGGATCACTGTTGCAACTAGCACTCACTGTTTACTGGAAAAATTGGGAACTTTGGTGTTAATCTAGCATTAAGTGGTATTTTAACTTATTCAAAAATATAAAACTTCTATCTTGATTATGGCTTTAGGTTGAAATATATTAAGGACATTAGTTTTTAGGTACATCTTGCATCTCTTACATATGCTTGCTTTGGACAACTTTTTGTCCTGTTAAATATTAAGTGCTTTTTCAGAGCTGGGGGACTTCACCTACATAATTAAAAAAACAGAGACAGCATAGCTCCATTGGTTTAAATCTAAATGGCTCCATCCTATTGCAATGACACTGTAAAATTAAAGAAATATCTTACAACTTCTTAGTTTTGTGAACAAGCAATATTCTAAATACTATTTAAGGGTGGAAACCAATGCAGAGTTCAGGTAAACATCTGTAAAGGGAAAGATTTTGGAATCCCTTACATTCCCAAGGCCTGGTCTACACTTAAAATTCAGGTTGACATAGCTGAGTCGGTCAGCAGTGCCCAGTGTAACTATGCTGACTTAACACCCAGTGTAGACACATTGTTCCATCAACCTAGCTACTGCTGCTCAGGTAGGTTGTGTTCTTACACTGATGGAAAACCCTTTCCATCAGTATAGGCCGTGTTTACACTGGAGGGTTATGCTGGCATCGCTACAGCAATCTACTATAAATGATTAGTAAATCAGGCTACATTAAATATAAAGGTCTTTGCCATAAGAAAATATAAAAGAAGATTGTATCCTTCTGTTGCTTCTTTATGCTGCATAAATAAATTCTGGTAGATTTTTGACACAGAAAAACATAGAGGCAATGTTCTGCTTCCTTTTTATTGTAGAAATCCACATCTTATCTGCCCCGGGAGACTCTATAGCAGTTGGAGAGCTAGTGAAATTTTAACAAAAAAGTGGAAGATGAACAATTGAAAAGAGATTTTTAGGTCACTCTGTTTAGAGTTCTTTGAGGTTTTGTCTTGTTTTCTTTTGTTATTTCTTTGCTTGCTTTTGGTAACACTCACTCAATGTCAATGCCTAAATGGCACTTGGGAGAAAGATACGGTTGTTAAAGATTCAGTACACCTGCCTCTCCAAAAAGTCCTCCACTAAATCACAAAAGATCAGATTTGATATTTCTGAGTAAAAAAAGGCAAGCAAAATTCATAGTAGCTTCATTTAGCTTAAAGTTAAACCAATTTAAACATAGTAGCTTCATTTAGCTTAAAGTTAAACCAATTTAATGACACCCTAATTCTGAATGAGTGTCTGTACAGGGGTTTAATATAATTTAACTACTCCACTTTATATTCAAATCTTTAGTTAATTTGGGTTAGCTTTCCTGAGTCCCAGCTCGGGTGGCTTCCCGAGCTCGGGGACAGGTGCAACACTGTCTGTCCTGCAACGTCCACATTGCTATTTTTAGCACGCTAGCTCAAGTTGAGCAAGTGCAAGTCTGTCTACTTGAGCTGGAAAGCACACCTCTCAGCTGCAGTACTCACATACCCTAAAAGGGAAACCTTCTAGCTTGAGTGGCCAAGCTGTGTGTACAGGAGAGACCCTGCTGGGATTAGAGGAAAGAATTCAGCCTTACAGTTGCAATATCCCCAGTGGAATATACCAGCCCCTACCTCCAAAAAACCTGTCTGCCAGATTGCAAGGACCCACAGAAGAGAGAGAAACCACTGCTGTGTGGCACAAATGGAGGGAGAATCCTTCCAACATAGGCTCTAAGAATCCTGCATGATCACCAAAACCATACTATCTCTGCCTAATCCAGTGCCAGTTGCACCTGTGTGGGTGGTGGAAGGGATAAGATTTGGGCCCCAAAATGAAAAACAAACAGTGCTTCATGTAATGAGTCTGCATTCCTCTGAAACTTTGGAAGTTAAAGCTAACACTTGTTAACTATAGAATTCTCATCCTGCCCCACAAGGTGTCACTATATCACTTCAAATCATTATCGGAGCGGGCAAAAAGAGCTCTAATGTTGGAACTAAACAAGTAGAAATTAAAAATAAAATCCATGTCCACATAAACATACATCAGTAGGAGCATAATATTATCGAAGTATTGAACAGCCACTGGTAAGCTTAACAGAGGAGCATCAGAAACAGAACAGTCAAGCAACGAAAGCAATCTCAAGAATAATTAATCAGCAAGTTAAGATTTGAGCAGTGTATTAAAGCCTGGATCATTGATTCTTTTTTTTTTAGTTTATAAAAAATGGTTAACCTTTGAGAGGCAGATAGTATAACGGCTGCAAGAAACTTCATGGAAATTCAGGTTTGTCCAGAACAGTAATCCAAGCAAATAAATAGCATATGCCATCTAATACAAAATCTCATCTCACCAGTGTTTCATTCATAATGAATAAGTAGGTAGAAGGATCTTTTTCTATACACATTTGTACCAAGATCTTTCAGGATGATTTTACATCTCATGAGACACAACCAACCCATAAACACCAGACCCTTTCAGATTTTGCAAAATGATTTAACAATCTGGTGTTAATTTCTGATGAAGATGCTGTTAGCGTATGCCATCACAATAAGGATGATACAGGTTTTCTTTAATGATCAAAGACACACGTAAATATAATCTCCTATCCTGATAACACTAAGATTTTAATGAAGACTGAGCTCAACAAAATTACACCACTCTGTTGATGCAATACTGGATGGTATTCATTCTGAACTTTGATTTTTGCCACCTAAATCCCAGCATGTGATGCACCTATAGGTCCCTTCCTGAAAAGTCAGTCAACCATCTCATTATTTGAGACTTTTTTTGTGCATATCAGACCAAAATCTGTGAATCATTTTACTTTCCTGAAAATTTATTACATTCTCATGCTTATGAAACTGAAGAAACAATACGAGATATTTGGTTTTCCCTGCTAAAAAAATGAAAGATTTCCCTCCTTTTTCGCCACACACGCATGTTACTATTATGTCTTCATTAGAGAAACAACTCTGGGCAAAAACACTAGTTACAACATGTCACTCTTCATACATGTATACATGAGGTGCCTGAGATTGTTAAAGCTGTCTAAGGAATTTGGATTTCCAATTAAAATAAATTAAAATTAATGGGAATTGGACATCTAGCCCCCTCACCCCCAGGTAGCTCTATATTCACATACATACACACTGGAACAACATATTCCCACCAGTCATGATAATGCTGTGATGGAAAGCTACTGAGATCTTTTGATGACTCTTTAAACTAAGGGCTTGCCTACACTTCAAACACTACAGCATCACAGTTGCAGCCACCTACGTCAACAGGAGGGATTCTCCCAATGGCATAAGTAATCCACCTCCCTGGGAGGTGGTAGCTAAGCTGACAGAATTGTTTGGTCACCATAGCGCTGTCTACATGGGGGTGAGGTTGGCTTAACTACGTCACTCAGAGGTGTATATTTTTTCACAGCCCTGTGTGATGTAGATAGGTCAACCTAACTGTTTAGCGTGGACCAGGCCTTAGTGACTCAAAGTGTTTTTGCTGTCACAAAGATAGCATTATGATGCATAGGTGGGGATGTATCGAGTTATATGATATGTGGTAAGGGTAAAAGATACTTGGACAGGGTTGGACATTAACTGTTAATTGTCACTAGTGGCTAGGATACCAGCTCACCAAATTTAGTGGCTGGGAGAAATTCACTTGCCCCTCAAGACAATTCTAGAAGGGTAGATAGAAGCACAAAGGCAGCACCGGAAAGGCAGCTGATCTACACCTGGGATGGAGGGAAGGCTACAGGGACAATAATTGCTGTAACTCAAGAGGAGGCCAGGGGAGGAAAGCAAATCCATGACTCAAAAGCCAAAGGAAGAAAGGTGCTAATTTCAAGCCCTGTATAAAGTACTTGGGCTTACAGTGGAGTACTGAGCAGCTCAGGAAGTGTCAGGGCTTGTCTACATCACAAAGTTGCAGCGCTAGTGAGGGGGTTACAGCGCTGCAACTTAGGAGGTGTACACATCTGCAGGGCATCACCAGCGCTGCAACTCCCTGTTTGCAGCGCTGGCCATACTCCCGTTTTGTCTCGGGTGTAGAGGATCCAGCGCTGGTGATCCAGCGCTGGTAATCAAGTGTAGACACTTACCAGCGCTTTTCTTGACCTCCGTGGAATAAGCAGGTATCCCAGCATACCTGAGGAAGCCTCTGGTAATCAAGCAGGTCTCCTTCCCCGCGGTTTGCTCCGGAGTTCTCCGAATCCCCCCCCAAGCGGGTCTCCTTCCCAGCGGTTTGCAGGGGGGTTCGGGGAACGCGAGAGCAAACCGCGGGGAAGCAGGTCTCCTTCCCCGGTTTCCTCTCGCGTTCCCCGAACCCCCGTGCAAGCAGGTCTCCTTCCCCGCATCCCCGAGCAAGCAGGTCTCCTTCCCCGCCGTTTGCAGGGGGGTTCGGGGAACACGAGAGCAAACCGCGGGGAAGGAGATCTGCTTGCTCGGGGGTTCGGGGAACGCGAGAGCAAACCGGGGAAGGAGACCTGCTTTCCTGCGGTTTGCTCTCGCGTTCCCCGAACACCCCTTGAAGCCGCCCAACAGCGCTGCAGTGTGGCCACATCTAACACCACTTGCAGCGCTGGTTGCTGTAAGTGTGGCCACTCTGCAGCGCTGGCCCTATACAGCTGTACTAATACAGCTGTAACAACCAGCGCTGCAAAATTGTAGATGTAGACATACCCCCAGTCTTATCTGCACAGATCATGAGCCTGATTCTGTGCTGACTTGCACCTTGTGTAATCATTCTCAAAGTGAACATAAACTGCTACCAAATGAGACTGATAGCTCTTCAGACAGCCACATTGAGCAGGTGAGAACTATTAAATAAGGTGTGAGGCAGTTACCAGGTATTTTCTGTGGCTCATAAGCTGCAGGCAGCTCTTTTACAGTTAAAATGCAGCTCCCGGAGCCACCCATACACCCCCCATTCTCCGCCTACAAGACTGAAGCTCAGGGCTTTTGCCCTGCGGTGGTGTGGTGGGTCTAGTGGCTTCTGCCCTGCTGGGAGGGAGGGGTTTAAGGTCGGGACACGGGACAAACAAGCAAAAGCTCCAGAGCCCGGAAGGGCTAGTGCCCTCCCCCCCCGACTCCGCCCCCTCCTTCCCCCATTGGCTCCCTTCCCGATTCCCGCCCCCGTCCCCACCCTTTCACTGCCCCATTGGCTCCCTCCCCAAATCCCCGCCTCTTGCCAAGCATGCCATGCCCAGGAGACTCAGGGGAGCGTTGGGCCGGGGTGAGTGTGAGTCCGGCCTGGCCCCGAGCAGGCAGGACTCAGGTGCAGTACCTGGAGGGACAGTAGGGGGGCGGCCTGCGGGGCCAGGCGGCGGCTGTTCTCCCCACCTGGGCAGCGGGACTCGGAAGCAGCCGCAGCTCCCACTGCCGCACGGGGAGGAAGTGGCCAAGCACTTGGCGCTTGGTGGCTGCAGCTTTGGCGCTCAAGCCCGAACCCCTCGAGCCCGGGCCTGCTGTGGGGACCCAGCAGCATGCACGCTGCGCCCAGCCCCTGGCCAGTCACGTCTGAGCTGGCTGCCCAGCTGGTGCAATCCCACGGCGGAGGTATCGGCAGCCCAGCCCCGTTTCCCTGCGGGACCCAAGCGGGATGAGGGGGCCGGGGCCTGCTGCCCCCACTTCGGGGCTGCCCGCGGGATTGCACCAGCTGGGCAGCCAGCCCAGACGCGACTGGCCAGGGGCTGGGTGCAGCGTGCACACTGCTGGGTCCCCGCAGCAGGCCCGGGCTCGGGGGGTTCGTGGGCGCCAGAGCCCCAGCTGCCGAGGTTGGCCAGCAGCCGCTTCCTCCCCACGCAGCAGTGGGAGCTGCAGCAGCGGCTGCTCCCCAGTCTTACTGCCCAGGTGGGGAGAACGGCCGCCGCCTGGCCCTGCAAGCCATCCCCTACTCTCCCTCCAGGTACCACGCCCGAGTCCTGCCTGCTCGGGGCCAGGCCGGACTCACACTCACCCCGGCCCCGCGCTCCCCTGAGTCTCCCGGGGCTCCCTTCAGCGCTTGCAGAGGGAGGAGGAAGCGAGGGTGGGGGTTTTTGTTTTTTTGCTCTGCCACCATTTTTTCCCCCTCTGACCTGCCCCACTCCCCCGCATCCCAATATTTGACTTGGGTGATCTGGTCACCCTAATTGGGGCAGAAGCCCCGCACCCTGACAGGCCCCTCCCATAGGGCAGGTTGTGCATGTCTTGCAGGAATCGAACTTCTGAAGATTATTGTATGCAGCTTGGAGGGTCAGTAAGTTTGGCCACTCCTGTAATATAGCAATATATCTGTGCAATAGCAATGCTGCAGTTGTCACAAATCCTATTTTTGTGCCCACCAGGTACCAGTGTAATAGTACTTTGGGTCAAACTTCTCAAGCTTTCAGTACAAAGGATTAGCCATAACTCTACCAATGTTAACCTGCCGGCATCTTCGAAAAAAGTATTACTTGTAACACAGCTAGGCTTGCATCTTACCTCTCCATTATAGCCTGGGGGCTTGTCTATACTTGGAAGTTAACTTAGATTAAGGAAGAGTGTGAATGTAAAGCACTATAGCTATTCCTGAATAACTCAATATGTAGACACTCTCATTCCAGAATAAGACCTTGTCTAGACTACAAATGCTTTGCTGCTATAGTTATACTAGTGGAGCCTCCTAATGGAGACACAGCTTACATCAAGCAAAGGAGTTGTACTGCCAGTACAGCTAAACCACTGTTTGTCAATAGAAGCCCTCCTCTGTCAGCATAGCTCAGAGGTGAGCAAACTACAGCCCGGAGACTGTATCTGGCCCTTCAGACATTTTAATCCAGCCCTTGAGCTCCTACTGGGGAGCGGGGTCAGGGGATTGCCCCGCTCTGCATGTGTCGTGGCTCCTGGAAGCAGCTGCAGTGGCACATCCACTCTCCGGCTCCTATGCATAGGGGCATCCAGGGGTGCCACAGGCTGTCCCCACCCCAAGTGCCACCCCCTCAGCTCTCATTGGCCAGTGCCTGCAGACAAGGCAGCCCTGATCCCCCCCCTCACCCTCTGAACCCCTCTGTCCCAGCCCAGAGCCCTTTCCTGTACTGCCAACCCCTCATCCCCAGCCCCATCCCAGAGCCTACATCCCCAGATGAAGACCTCACCCCCACCCCCCTGCCTCAGCCTGGAGACCTCTCCTACACTCTGAACTCCTCATTTCTGTCCCTCCCCAGAGCCTACACCCCAAGCTGCAGCCCTGATCACTCCCGCACCTCAACCCCCAATTTCGTGAGCATTCATGGCCTGCCATACAATTTCCATACCCAGATGTGGCCCTCACGCCAAAAAGCTTTGCCCACCCCTGGCTTAGCTGGATCTTTGCTGGAGGTTGTGTCAGCGTAGCTATCGGTTCCCGCTCTGACCAACATGGCAACATAGGACAACAAAACTTTGTTGTGTAGATCTAGCCTAACAGTTCCTTGTTCTGGTTTAGCATAATCTGCTTTGTGGATGCAATTCAGGAGTTATTCAGGAACAGGAATAACTTTATGTATAGACAAGTCCTAACCCCATTGCTCTAGGACCAGCAATTTGAGTGCAATCCAATATTTTACTCAAAAGTATTGGTAAGCAGGTTTTGAAAATAAAATGAAGGCAGTTAATAGGACTCAAGAGACATAGAAAATTAAACCATTTCTCCAAAATATTCTCATTCTGAGTGGAAAATTATTATACAAACCTCACAGAGCAACAGATCAAGTTTTAATAGTGTTACCTTTCCTAAGATGGCATGTACAAGTTACTGTCAGTAACAAAATGAGGTAGCGGCACATTCTGAAATAGCAAGTCTACTTGTTAAGCAAAAATGACTCACCCTTTTTTAATATTAGTTTTTTACTTCTCTGAATTAACTAGTCACGAAGACAGGAAGGGGAGGCTGTGTGTGACACAAGAGGCCTCATTCTTTTTGAAACTTTGGTTTGTTCAGTTGGGCTCTAGGATTTTTAACTCCTGATCCATTGGCCCTATCCATATCAGTCTGCTATCTAAATGAAAACTGCAGCAAGTAGTTGGAATACTTTAGACAACAACACAAATATCTACTCATTAAGATTATACATATTGTACATTAAAAATGAATTAGGAAAACAAGTCCTAGAAATATCTATCCCTCTTATAGTGAATGGTTCTGGTGCTTAACAGCTGACATACAGAGACAAATCCTGTTCTTCACAGAATAGAAAAATGTACCCTAGGATAACTGTATCAATGTATTTTACACCGATGCAAGCTCATGTAGATACATTGTGCTGATATAAAGTGGGGCTTACACTGCGACTTAAATAGGTAAATTATCCAAGTAAGCCACACTGGTGTAGGCCCCTCTTTGCACTGGTGCAGCATATCTACATTAGAGGTTTGCACTGATGTCATAAACTCAATGCAGTTACACCTCTATGAATTTCTCCAATGTAGCCAAGACTTAACTCCCACAAGTCAATGGGACTACTAGATGAGTAGAGCTCATCTACATTACAAATATAACGAGTCAGCAGACCCAGATGCAATATAGTTCAAAGTCCAGGGCAGTGCTTTAGCCCTGCTACAGGGACATGCTTAAAAGCTGAGACAATCACATAAGGGAATGCAGAGAAGCCCAATGGCAAGCAAAATTTAGACCTTTGCCAATACTTCATCAAAATAAACATCCTGCTGGGAAATAGACTGAGATACAGGAAGTGGAACTACTCCTTTATGAATGCAGCAGCATTTACTCTCATACAAGTGAGAAGAACCAAATATCTCCCTGCATGAGACACATCATCCCTCAGTTCGGTTGTGGCTCCTGGGAATTTGAAGGCCTTCTCACATTCATCTGTTTCATTCTAGAATCTAGTTTTCATGTTAAGAATCAAAGCTTTTTGTACCAGAATGAGAAATAAGATCTTTACATTGTTACATGGTTAGTTTTCTTTAAAATGTTTTAATTAGCAATGATTTAAACGTGGATGTTTTAGAAGTTTCTTTACAGCAGCTTTGACACCATGATTTACCTTCCATTCCAATGGTAAGCTGCATTTCCTGTGTGATAAACTACACCAAACTGTCAAAGTGGCATATCCACGACTAAGTGATTAAGTAGACTTTTGTTTGGTTGTTGAATTATATTTGACATTTTAATTTTGTAGTCCAATATAATTATTACAATACCTTTTATGGCCCGATTCAGCAAAGCATGTAAGCACATGCTTAACTTTAAACTAGGGCTGTCAAGCGATTTAATAAATTAATTGTGATTAATTGCACGATTTAAAAAAATTAATCACAATTAATCACACTGTTAAATCATTTATATAAATATTTGTGGATATTTTCTACATTTTCAAATATATTGATTTCACTTACAACACAGAATACGAAGCATAAAGTGCTCACTTAATATTTATTTTTGGATTACAAATATTTGCACTGTAAAAAACAAAAGAAATAATATTTTTCAATTCACCTAATACAAGTACTGAAATGCAATCTCTTTATCATGAAAGTTGAACTTATAAATGTTGAACTATGTACAAAAAATAACTCCATTCAAAAATAAAATAATGTAAAATTTTAGAGCCTACAAGTCCACTCAGTCCTACTTCTTGTTCAGCCAATCGCTCAGGACAAACACATTTGGTTACAATTTGCAGGAAATAATACTGACTGCTTCTTCTTTACAATGTCACCTGACAGTGAAAAAAGGCATTCACATGGCATTGTTGTAGCAGGCGTCACAAGATATTTACATGCCAGATGCACTAAAGATTCATATATCCTTTCATGCTTCCATCACCATTACAGAGGACATGTGTTCATGCTGATGATGGGTTCTACTTGATAACGATCCAAAGCAGTGCAGACCAATGCATGTTCATTTTCATCATCTGAGCCAGATGCCACCAGCAGAAGGTTGATTTTCTTTTTTGGTGATTCAGGTTCTGTAGTTTCCACATCGGGGTGCTGCTCTTTTAAGACTTCTGAAAGCATGCTCCACACCTCGTCCCTCTCAGATTTTGGAAGGCACTTGAGATTCTTAAACCTTGGGTTGAGTGCTGTAGCTATTTTTAGAAATCTCACATTGGTACCTTCTTTGCATTTTATCAAATCTGCTGTGAAAGTGTTCTTAAAGCAATCAGGTGCTGGGTCATCATTCAAGACTGCTATAACACGAAATGCAAGCAAAACAGAACAGGAGACATACAATTCTCTCCCAAGGAGTTCAGTCACAAATTTAATTAACACATTTTTTTCAATCAGCATCATCAGCATGGAAGCATGTCCTCTGGAACGGTGGCTGAAGCATGAAGGGGCACATGAATCTGGCACGTAAATACCTTGCAACACTGGCTACAAAAGTGCCATACGAATGCCTCTTCTCACTTTTTGGTGACATTGTAAATAAGAAGCAGGCAGTAGTATCGCTCATAAATGTAAACAAACTTGTTTCTCTTAGCAGTTGGCTGAACAAGAAGTAGGACTGAATGGACTTGTAGGCGCTGAAGTTTTACATTGTATTATTTTTGAGTGCACTTATGTAACAAAAAGAAATCTACCATTTGTAAGTTACACTTTCACGATAAAGAGATTGCACTACAGTACTTGTATGAAGTGAACTGAAAAATAGTTTCTTTTGTTTATCATTTTTACAGTGCAAATATTTGTAATAAAAATAATAATATAAAGTGAGCACTGTGCACTTTGTATTCTGTGTTGTAATAAAAATCAATATATTTGAAAATGCAGAAAAACATCCAAAATATTTAATAGATTTCAATTGGTATTCTATTTTTTAACAGTGCAATTAATTGCGATTAATTTTTTTAATCACAATTAATTTTTTTGAGTTAATTGCATGAGTTAACTGCAATTAATTGACAGCCCTACTTTAAACACAAACAGTCCCATTTGAAGTATTGGGACAAGACATGTGATTGAGATAACTAACTATTAATAATCACACAAGCCACAGACTTAAAAAGAATAAAAGGGAAGTTGCTTGCTCAAATTAAAATAGCCTTGCTGTAGGAAACAGCGAGAGCCCCCTCACCACAGTTTTAGTATAGTTATAGAAAAGAAGCATCCATTGCACAAGCAAACCAAAAAAAAAAAAAAATCTTTGACAGGTAACATCAAAGAGCAGGAAACAGAGGTTGAAGAGCTGTTGAAGCAATAAACGCAGATGTACTTAAATATAATATTAGAAGGAAGGCCTGGAATCAATCATGCAAAAAGAAGAAATGTGCAAGATGACAATCCAATCAGGTTCTTACCAGGGCTTCATTATCTTCTGCAATTTCTGATAGCGTCTGTAAAATTTAAAAACTTCCATGTGAGGAGATACATTTTAATACAAAAAAGGACAAGTTTAATAACATTCAGGGATTGACACATAGTATAAAGGACAATAAATAACTGGCACTTATTCAGAAAGGAAATAGTTCAATATTTGGTGAAGGAAAAGAAAGGGCTTTAGTTAATTCAGAATATCTTTTAATTACCTGGCCTGAATACTTGTTTTAAGAAAGAAAGAAAAAGGGAAAAGTTTCCAATTAAAAAATAAATTGAGCATAGATCCTTTAGATCCTATTTATCTTTTCATTATCAGTGCCTGGACAGCCTAAATTACTGTGCGTAGTCTTATAGGTTTCTTTGATACAAAAAGAGTTCATGATAATAATACACTTGAGACATCTTCTGTCTTAAGGTTGCTATAACATGAAGTCGGTTCTCAGAAAACTCATTTCTTTTACTCCCTGTCTACATTACAAACACAACTCAATCATAGAAGACATGGCTAAAAATTTTGGTGTAGATGGGAGGTAACTGAGTTGAAATCCTGAACGGCCCAGGACATAATCCTGGCCCTGCTGAAGTAATTAGCAAAACTCCCACTGACTTCAGTGGGGCCAGGATTTCATCCTAGGTTTTTAAACATGGCTACAAGGACATGGTGAGGTCATGTCTACACAACAGCTTTAAGCCACATCGGAATTAGTTTCCCTGAGTTATAGCTGTAGTATGCGGGCACAGACTAAAGGTGGGTCTGTGCTTCAAATGTAGGTTCAAATTCCACACACCTAAATTTATAGGTATCCAGATCCAGAGTGCAGTATTAACCCATTTGAGGAAAGCAGGCCCCAGCTGTGAAAAATGTACATATGGGTTCAGATTCCAAAAGTCTGTCATCAGGGGGTTTCAGTTTTTTCCAAGCTCTAATTCTACCCTTCATGATAACATCGCCCCTGTAACAACTTCCAAAACACTTGGTGCCTATTTGTGGAGGGTGGTTTATGTACCACAGCCGTGAGGGTTTTGTTTAGACATTTCCTATTTTTTCGGAGACATGCAATACTGCGCAGCATTAGTGAACCAGAAATTATGGCATCATATTACTATATTTAGGAAACTGCAAGCTGAATATTAAGTGGAGGGAAGAGAGAAAAGATAATAAGGAACATTTCGAAGTCACGGTCCACTAATCATGATTTGCAAATCATCATCCCAGTAATAACCAGCTCCAGAAGTGCTGATTATGCCACTAAGCAAGCTAAGGTAAAGAAGTTATGAATGGTGAGATTGGCATCCAAAAAAATAATAATCCTCACTGAATCCAAAGAGCAAATTCGCCTTCTTCACCCCAGTTATATTCCTAAATCTTGTATGCCAATTGTTATAGAGAACTCTTAATATTTGCAGATCTCACTACCCTATCTTTTTAATCCTTTCTATCCTTTCTCTGGGGGTAACTTTGATTTGATATAACAATGTTCTCCAGCATTTGTATATGGATATACCATATCACAAGGTCTGAATTAGTCCAAGGTACTTGGTCAACCAGTTCTGTTGGCCTTACAGTGCATTCCCAACTTATTCTACAGTCATCCTCTAGGATAAGGAAGGCAATTTTCTATGATGAAATGGACCAGTTATTCACATGGGGCCAAACTTGCACCGTTAGCTATTGATTAAAAAAAAAATACAGTGAAGTCAAATTTATGTCATAAGGGGTGTTAGTTGGGTCAGGATTGGGACCATCGTCATCTGCTACTTTGCTGCTTCTTCTGATGAATGCTAACATCCTAAGTGCTTTCAACCAAACACTGTCCAGTTCCATGCAGTAATATTTAGAACTTCAGTAAGGAGAGCTTTGATGATATACGCAGCAATAATGCAGGATTACCTCGCCTTCTTCTACCTCCTAATTTGGAAGCGTATGGTTTCTCTACATAAACAGTATGCTGTATGTTCTACACATACTGCATCAGCGTGTTGATTGTCATATACCATTTTTATATTATATCATCTCACAAGTCCAACATATAAAACATGATATTTACATAACATTCATATACAACTTTTCTTCTATGTGGTTTCCCCATTTCAGTCACTCAGGTAAGTGGCTCTGGGGGAAGAGTGAAAATTGAGTGCCTTCTTGAGATAGCTCACACTCTGTTCCAAGCAGGGCACTGCAGGAGAAATACTTTGAGACACTTATATTAAAGAGTTACATCCTAGAGCAGTGTTTCCCACACAGTTGGTCCTGTCCCACTGTCTGGCCACGGGAAGGGTTTAGGTAGGTCACGTGTCCCAGTGGCACTGACCTGCACTCTTACTTCCCCTGGGCAGTCACATAGAGAGTGGGATCCAGGCAGCAGCAGCACAAGGGAAGTACTTCCAGATCCCACTCTCACGTCCTTTGGGCAGCAGCAACCCAGAGGTAGCAACTAGACCCAGCAAATGGACAGTCAGCAGGGAGTACTGAGCATCACTTCTCCATTTATAAGATCTCCAGATATTCATACAACTCTCATCAGTATCTGAGCACCTTCCAACGTGTCTCTCCTGATTTTCTTCCTTCTGGTCCTTCCTGAAATATAGGGGTTTTGGTGGGGGTGGGCGGGAGGTGTTAAGACAAATGTGTTTTGCATTTAGTTCTGAAAGTAGTGAGGGGTCATTCTCATTTGTTGAGGGAGTGAGTACCATCACTGAGATACTGTTCCTGTTAAAGTTCTCTCCCCAACGTGATTCCACCTACTGCTCACCAGTTTCATCGTTCTAGTAGATTGTATCTCTGGTGGCAACTCATGGTTATGGAGAGTGGGGTGGTCTAATGTGGAGGAGTCAGAAAGAAGATTTTGGATTACTGTATCACAGGTGTCATCCATGTGGATGTTGGAAGTCTACCATAATAATTAGTTTTGTGAACTTCATCACCATGTCAGACTGCATCTCTAACAATTCCTCTGGGAAGGCTTCTGTGTTTCAGTGTTTGTAGAGAAGTATGAATTTGGAATTCCTAACAACCTATGGGCACACTTAGCTACCATTACCGAGGAAAATGGAGTTCCTGAGGTGATGGAAAACCCTTCTGTCAGTGTAGGAAGAATCTACACTATGGCACTACTACGACATAGCTATAGCATCATAGTGTAGGATTCCTGTTTGAGAGAAATCTTCCTGCTTTTCAGCCTAGATGGGAAGAGAATGACTACTACACTCAGAAGTTTGTCCTCCCTAGATATGGCCATGTGGTGGACAGAGGATCCTGGAGAGTTGAGGTAAGCCAAAACTGTCAGTCAGCCCGGTTTCTGTAATGACTCACTTGATTTGGTCTGCATCACTCATAAAGTCACATATGGCAAAGATCTTATTGATCAGGAAGTGGATGAGGTCCTGATATTTGTCTTTTCTGGGTATGTGCTGTTTGCTGCTTGCACTGGAATGGATAGTAATAATGCTGTATTCATACCTCACAGGAGGGTTGTGAGGGTAAATTAATTAATGTGTGTGAAGGACTCATAGTATACTGATGAGCAGATAAATCTATCTATCCTATCTATCTATCATACCAGTTTCCATAAAGGAAAAAACTCAAAGTGAATGCCAACATAATGTAAAAGAGCGAATAATGAAAGGTTATTGGTTTAGACATTCTGCTACCACAATATGTTCAGTGTTTGGCCTCGAAGGAACTTTGTGATAAATTTCTGGCCAAATCCCAAAAAAACAGCAGTTCCATTTGGAATTCCCCAACCCACACAAATTTAATTCTTGCTGAAAGTGCATTGTAATATATGCCAAGAGCAGCTTCCAGCTGAGACAAACTTAGCACAGCTCCTACTGGGTCAACTGCCTTTTGGCTCACGTGGTAAGATTGCTGCCTATGAATCAAAAAAATAGTCCTAGTCTGAGGGCTTTTCTACACTTGAAACACTGCAGCTGTGCCGCTGTACTGCTTCAGTGTAGACTTACCTACAGATTGCTGCCTATGAATCAAAAAAGAGTCCTAGTCTGAGGGCTTTTCACTGCAGCTGTGCCACTGTACTGCTATTGGCTGTCTACACAGGGGGTTAGGTCAGTTTATGTCGCCAGGCGTGGAGGGGGGGGATTTTTCGCACCTCTGAACAACACAGCTGGGTTGACCTAACTCTTTATTGCAGATCAGGTCTCAGCTGAGGTAATCTACAAGACACACAAATGCTTCATCTACGCTAAGGAGTTTTTGTGAAAATTTCACACCACGGGTAATGCCAGTGCAGCTCTATTGGTGTTAGCAATATCAAGAGTGTCTGTTTTAGCCCGTCTCCCGTGGCTGACAGGGCTTCTACACACTACCACTTATGTCAGTACAATTTATGTCGCTCAGGGGTGTGAAAAAACCACCCCCCTCACAGGAGAGCTTCTCCAGCCAACATTGCTACCACCTCTCGCAGAGGTGGTTTTATTGTGCCAACGAGGCACCTCTCCAGTCGGCATAAAGCATTTTCACCAGACATGCTACAGCAGCACAGCTGCTTCTGGTGTACACAAGCCCTCAGTGTTTTTAAACACCGTATGTCTAAACATGCTTGCCTCCAAGCGAGTTTAAACGACACTGGGTTAATCACACCAGGCAAGGGACACGGGACTAGGAGCTTCATCTACAGCAGTGGTCTCCAGCACGACGCCCACTGGGGCATTTATGGGCGCCCGCCTAGTGCTCAGCAGGGGAGAGAAGCCGCGGACCCGCGCCTGCCGGGGACAAAGAACTCCAGGGCTGCAGGCTACGGGCGCTGGCGTTCTCTGTCCCTGGCAGGGGCGGGGCTGCGGCTTCTCTCCAGCTTCTCCGGGGCTACAGGCGTCAGTGTTCTCTGTCCCTGGCAGGCACCAGACCATGGCTTTTCTCCGGCTTTGAAGCCACGGCCCTGCCTCTGCCAGGGACAGAGAACTCCGGGGCTGCAGGCTGCGGGCGCCGGTGTTCTCGGTCACCAGCAGGCGCAGGACCACGGCTTAAGCCAGAGAGAAACCGTGGCCCCGCACCTGCTGGGGATAGAGAACTCTGGGGCTGCAGGCTTCATTCTATGTTAAAGTAAGAATAATAAATATATTTGGACCAGCAGTTCAACAATGTTTTACTTTCTTAAAATGCATAAGATGAAAACTGTTTTTACAAAATAAATATCATAAACTCCTTAATTTTTCCTACAGGTAGATAAAAAAGAGCAAATTCACATGGTAAGGTGAAAGAGTAATTGCCAAATATTTTAATTAATACCTTTTACATGTAAAATTACCCTGAGAGGTGAAAACATTATTTAAATATAATGTTTTTCATATTATTTAATGTACAAATACAAATTGAAAAATTGTTGGTGCCCGCCACACTCTTCTGAAAACATACATGTGCTACTGGCCACAAAAAGGTTGGGGACCACTGATCTACAGTATGGCTCCAAGTTTGTGGAAAGCCAGTGTTAGGGCAAATTGAAATTTTTCACAAATTTTCCCTCATGTAGGCAATAGAGCAAGTTCAGCTACTGGATAGATGAAGGATCTGCTAAACCAAATTTAGTCTCTAGATAGATTTTCAGGCATAACATTAGGATATCTGCATTTTTGACATCAGACACGATTTAAATTCAAGGGGATAATTAACTGCATTTCAGAAATGTTTCTTGCTCTGCTAACTCTTAACATTTTTTTAAACATATGGTAAGATGTTTTTAGTGGCCACAACATCCCAGTTCCCGGAAAAAGCCTCCACCACATACAAAACAAATGATACTTAAAAAACCTATGCAACATGAAATACGGTTGCCTAGCAGCCACCAAACCAATGAAAAATATTTAAGTAAGTAGGTGGGGGGGTTGTTTGTACCAATTCCTGTTTAATATCATGCTCACAATTTGATTACACTCTGATCAGGAGGTCAAACTAAGTAATAATTTGATGTTTGGGGGGAAAAAAAAAAGTCTACTATAACAGCAGCACTTCCACACTCATAAAAGCCAAACACCTTCAGAAACCAACCAGCCATGCCTGAGGAAAATTGCAAATCCTGTGATTTTAAACTGGTCTCATCATTTTCCTCAAATTTTAAGTTTCATGCTAAGAAACAGCCTGTTTTTTCTATTTTTCATTGTGAGGAGTGTTCAGAAATTTAAAGCCACTGCACTGGTTCCCTTTTCATCCTGTTTTACAGAAATCTGTCTCTTGTCAAAAAAAACAAAAAGCAAAGGTACAAAGTGTCTCCCTTCCCCCGCCAATTCACCTCAACGAGGCGTGAATATCAACACTTAGCTGGGGCCATTTAAATGCTAATGTTTTTAAGTATGGGCAAGGTAAGAAAAACAACACTGAAGTCTGTCCTGGGATCTACATGGCTACAAGTACACTGCACACAATTACACTGAAGTCAAGGCATTTAATAAAAAAGCACGATTTTCGGTGCTCTTCCGCCCCTTTTTTCAGGATGTGCTCTTTGCTGACTCAGTCTTTGAAGTGGGCTTTTCCTGTTGCATACAATGCCTAGGTTGGAAAGACACCAGGAAATAAAAAGGAAAAATTCCAAGCATTAAGCAACCTGGGAAGAAAAAAACAATCCAGGCAAAAACACTTTCCTGGTTTGTAGCAATTGTAGATGTAAAATGGGCACCTGGTTCTTTTTATTTTTCTTTTCTTCCACTACTACATCCCTATCATCGGGTGGGCAGGGGGAGAGGGGAGGATGGGGGGCTGGATATTGTGGTTTCCTTTGTGAGCATAATGGACCAGCAGCGTAGAAAGCACTCTTTTTTCCAGTGTTGCCAAACAACATAACCAAATCATAATTCCGTCTGGCAGTTTAGAGGGAATTGAACCATGTGTTACCAAATCATGCTCTCACTTGGACTTTGCAGGGCTTTAAGGATTAAAACAAGATTTGGTCCCATTTATATTTCCAGACGTGTTTTAACTGTGTTTGGAGATTCCTATGTTGAAAGTGTGTCACTTGACAGATTTTATAAAGAATGTAAGACTTTTACTTGCTGCTTTGGCTCAGGTGTCTTTTTGGCACACTGTGGATGAACATTCACCAAAGAGGGTAAGAACAGGAAAAATTCCATACTGATAATTTTTATATAGTTTTCCACTGATCTTGTACATAATACCATGTGAAAAGTGAGCTAAGAGGTATAATTTAGCACGGTCTTCCCCTAAACTAGGTCTTGAACAATATGATCTGTTTAATTTGTGCTTAATAGATGCACGATTGTCACATAGCTGCCAATGCTATAGCTGCATGAAGAGTATGTCTGACTTGCTCGTTGGAAGATTTCTCTCTTTTAAAAAAAATAAACAACATGAATAACAATTTAGAAATCAATTCAGATTAATCTGTTCTGGCTGCATTTGTGATTTCCAACAGGAAAAAGGCATAATTCCTCTAATGCAGCAATTAAAGCAACTTTCCTCCTCTTCCCTCCCTCCCACAAACCAAATACATCCCTATTCATGCAGCCCAGGTCTACATCAAAAATTTTTCCTGGCATAGCTATGTCAGTCAGGGGTATGATCTCTGACCAGCATAGCTGTGCAGGCAAGAGCCCCTAGTGCAGATGCAGTGATATCATAATAAAAGGTTTTGCTGATAGAGCTTATTTCACTCGGGGGGTGCTGGTTGGAATAAGCTACAGTACCAAAAGCACAAATAAGCCACAGTGTAAGCCACATCCACACTAGGAGCTCTTTGCCAGTATAATAAGCCAGTAGAGCTATGCTAGCAAAGCACTGCTAGAGTAGACCTGGCCCTAGATGCAACAATAAATTACACTTAGTTGCTGTCATCCTTATCCTATCACCCAGCTATCCTATCACATGTTGTGAACATAGTCCCTGGCATAGTCATTTTTAATATGTACAACTCAGAAACACTCTCTGTTCTCAATAGCAATGAAAAATGCTTTAGAACTATGCTGTTAACATAGTTGTTTCTAGCACAAAGGCAAGGTGGCCAACAGCAAGCATGCAAAAATCATGCATCTGGCCCCCAAAATCATGAGATTTATTTTAAAATCTCATGATTTTACAGCCATAGTAAAAGTGGGGTTCTTTTCATTTGCCTTCTGACTTTTCAGCCTTTAGTATTCATGTTTTCAAAAGAGCTAAAAAAAATTTTTTTTTAAAATATGAAAGCTGATTCCAGGAGCAGGGGCTTTAAGAAAACAACACTAAATAGCATGAGATTTATTATAAAGCAGGAGAACTGGTAACACCAATGCTATTTGCTAAAATACTGATTCTGGGCTGGATTATGGGATATAGTAGCCCAGGGATGGAGGGAGGGTTGTGGGTGGGAGACCACACCCCAAAAGGTGCAGCAAGGAGACTGTGTCTGGCTAAGGCACAATCTCTTTCAGACAATTCTGCTTCTATTTCCCAGAGTATAGGGATATTTTGCACCAGCCATTAGGGTAGCTCAGAGCCAGGCGGGGGCAGGAAATTGTTGCATGTCTTGCTTAGGGTGACCAGATGTCCCAATTTTATAGGGGCAGTCCTGATTTTTGCGTCTTTTTCTTATATAGGCTCCTATTAGCCTCCACCCCCTGTCCCAATTTTTCACATTTGCTATCTGGTCACCCTAGTCTGAAGTCACTTTTTGTGTATACACATGTGCAGTCCTTTTTGTGTATAGAGACCAAAGTCCTAGAGATGACTCGATACCAGAAAGCCTAGTGTTGGTAATCAGCACGCACTTGTTGTGGGGCATATGAAGTACCCACTTCTACAGTTCATCAGCATCTTAAAAGCAAATACAAAAACACTTTCCAATTTCTTGATTTTGTTTAGTAAAAATAAACAACATGCAGCATACTCAGAAAGCCTGAAAGAGAAGCAAGCTGAGCATTCTTACTGGAGCATAAGCACTTTGCCAGCTGCATCAATCAACCTGAGTGTGATGGACACAAGCAGTTTCTAGACTTGCTACCACTCCATAGCTACTGTAAAAAATATTAGTATTGACCAGATACACTTGCAGCTTCATTAGGGACCTGTCCACACTAAGATCAGACCACTGCTAGCGACAGTATTTTAATCTCAGCACACACAGCTCCTACGGCCCTTTTATTCCAAATGGTGTAGTGGTCAGGAAGGAGAGCTTGACAGAATTATGGTAATTACACAATATGAAATTAAAAAAAAATAGAGGAAGTTACAAAACTCTCCTGAATGTTTACTATCCAGTCTCCATTCACTAGAGAGTATGTAGCAAAATGACCATTTTCATTTTCTTGAACCAATGCACTGTATACATGCAGTATAAATAACATGTTGGGAAGTAAGTGGGAGACACTGATAACTCCTGTCAATGATTTTTATTTTAATTATACCAGATTAGTAAGACATGTACAGCTACCTGGAAAATCCAGGGGTATCCTAGTCAGTAAAACATGCAATCAGAATTATCACTGAAGTAATGGAATGAAGGACAAACCAGCCAGGTATAAATGGTACAGGACTCCTCATTGGTAAAAGTGGCATAAACTCCAGAGCTTCACTGTGCTTGTCTGCTGAAGGTTAACAAGGGCTTTTTCTTCACCACAGATGGACTCGTCTACACTGGCAATTTACAGCGCTGCAACTTTCTCACTCGGGGTGTGAAAACACACACCCTGGGGCACAGCAAGTTTCAGCACTGTAAAGCAGTGTAGACAGTGCACCAGCAGTGGGAGCCATGCTCCCAGCACTAGTAGCTATGCCCCTTGTTGAGGTGGAGTTTTTTTAGAGCTCTCCCACCACTCTGCCGTGACCACACAAGCCACGTTAAAGCACTGCAGTGTTGCCAGTGTAGACTAGCCCGAAGTTAGCTTAAGGTATAACTTGAGCATTGCCTCTAACTTGAGTTTCATCCACACACAAAACACTAATTCTAGTATGGTAGTGCTTTAAACTAGAGCTGGCTGATCCATCAGGAGATGTAGTCTAAAGCTCAAGTTAGCACAACTCATCAGCTGCTAGCACAACTACCCTATAGCATGGATGCAAGTGAGCTTTACTTGAGCAACCCTAGTCCTCCAATGCCTTCCCATAATTCCCCCAGACAGGGTCTCCCACAATTCACTGGAAATGTATTCCTAGAAGTCTTAGTGCCACACGCGAGTGAGTGGTGTACTGGCATAGATATGGGACCTCAAGTGTGATTTTGCAGTGAGGCTGCTCTCACTCAAGCTAGATTAACTCAAGAACGTGTAACTCAAGTTAACTCTGCAGTGAAGATTGATCATCAGACTCACAATGAAAATCAAGATGGTCAAGATTAAAGCAGAACAGGATGGCGTAAGAGAGACCAGGAGAAAGAGTGCATGTGTGTGCTAGGTTCAGAATTTGCCTTTTCCATTTTCACCAAAACTCTAAATTAAGGTTTTCTATTCTTGTGGCTATTAGGCATGAGTTTACCAGGGATTTACTGTATAAAATGACACAGTATAAAACTTGAACAAGATGCATTGTGCAGTGCAGATGTCCTTGCTCCGCAATTACTTTGACCTAACCAAACTTTAAAAGCAAAATCAGACTGCAATCACTCCAGTCACCACTGCTAATTGCAGAGGCTCCGATGAGCTAAACAAGGAGGAAGAATACACAGTGAGCAGTTGTAGGCCAACAACAAGTGAATCCATTGGAAACTCTTTGGTCCTGATTCTCTGCTCTGGTACACCAGTTTTAGGGTTTGCCTACACTAGGTATTTTTGCACCAGTGTACCTGCATTGATAGAGCTACCCTGTTGCAAACCTTCAGTATAGATATGATGCACCAGTAAAAGAGTGGCTTAGTGCAGCTTATCCCTGTTTGAAAGCCCTGTCAATGAAAGCCACTTTTTATATCGGTGTAGTAGATCTACACAAATGCCCAGCCTACACACAGAGACAAGGTGGATGAGGTAATATCTTTAATTGGGCCAACTTGTAAGAGAGACAACTTTCGAGATTACACAGAGCTCCATGTAAGCTTGAAAGCTTGTCTCTCTCATCAACAGAACTTAGTCCAATAAAAGATATTACCTCACCCACCTTTTCTCTCTAATATCCTGGGACTAGCACAGCTGCAATAACATTGCATGCAGCCTGCATATACACACACTTGAGCTTATTTAACTAAGAGTATGCGAGGGGACACTTAAATCAATTTAAACCTGGCTTATATTGATTTAGCTTAATTTGGTCACTAACCACCAAAGCTGAAGCAATATTAGCCAACTTAACAAAAAATTATTGAAAAGTTATTTTAATTAAACCAGTACAGCTTGTGTGTATAGATCACCCTAGGGTTTGTTCTACTCTATGTACATCAGTGTGTAAATCACTAGTATAGACAACTACTTATGCCAGTGTAAAACTGTTGTGAGGGAGTACAGAATCAAACCCTTTGTATCACTAGCTGGATTGCAAGCAGTAATCTAAAACATCCACATAGGTGCCCTTCTTGGTATCTGATAGAGTGACAGCAAAGCACTATCTGTAAACAGCACCTTTCACCCAAGGATCTCAAAAGCCCATTGCAAATAGAAACTATTAAAGCACTACTTAACAGTGTGATGTACCAACTGGTGGGGGGTCTATTTTGCACAAACTTCTAATAACTGCCTCAATCCTATGCCCATGAAGTTAATAACAGAACTCTCAGTTGCTTTAATGGAACAGGATAAGGCCACTTCACACTGGTAAAAATGGCTGACATTTTCCAAAAGCGTATAAGGCAGATGCCTAACTCCTACTGATTTGTAAACATCTTTGAAAATCCCTTGAAAAAACCCATCAAAAATTAAACTAAAATTAAAGACAGAAAATTAAAGAAAACAAAAGGAAGTGGATTTTTATTACATTGTATTAAAAAGTATAAATTTCAAAAAACAGTTATCAGTTGCCACTATTTTTAACAGGAACCTTAAGAGCAAAAGTTTAACAAATGAAGCTTGTTATTTCAGGGCAATCAAAACCTTGTTGATTCCTGGGCTTTGTGGCACAGAAGTGACTTGTGACTTCCTAAGATTTCCTTTTCCCTCTGGGAAAACAACACATTTCTACAAGGTTTCATGTGATTGCACAGATATTGTTTTAGTAGCAGAGGACTGTTCAGATACAGCTTTTCATTTTCTTATATTCATTTAGTTTTAGGAAGTGAGCAGTGTTTATTAATATTTCAAGCTAAAATAGTGTGTATGAGAGAGAGTGAGCTACAAAATTAGTGGAAACAAATGTTACAGTTCGAGCAAAATACTTACTCTGTGCCACTTTCGACCATCTGCGTTAGGAGAGAGATACCATCTAGATTTATAAACTCCTGGGCAAACGTAACATCCCGTGAGTAACTGGCTAAGTCTTTCAGTGCTTCTAATTTGGCATCCATACTAGAAGACTGGATCCTCTCATGGAGCTGCTGTGCATTTTGAGCCTCACCAGAGACAAAAGAGAAAAAAAAAACATTTAAAAAAACTCCTCAAACTCTTAGTTATAAATGTAATGTGTAAATGATATACTGGGGCTCCAAACTTCTCCAAATGGAACAGATTATTATGTGTATTGTGCTAGCACCCAAGAGCCCAGTCTTGGACCAGTATCCCTTTGTGCTGGGCACTGTAAAGAAACAAACAAACATTGAACAAAAAAACGACAGTCCATGGCCTAAAAAGCTTATGTACCCTTAATATGAAGTGTGATCCAAACAATAAAACTACCCCAGAAAGCAAAGTATACAAATGTAGTTTCTTTATAATTAGGACAACAGTTTTTTTCAATCTAAATTTACTCTATTCAATGCACTCTTCCATCACCTTTAAACAAAAATATATTATCCTACTCCAGATCTTATGCAGAGCGCACATGGTACTGATTTCTGTTTCCTCCGGTCCTTTCCTTACCTTTTTTCTTTTGCTTTTTCTCAGTTTTATATCCATAGTATTTGTATTTCCAAAGAATATGGAAACGATTTCCTCCTAAACTATATGATGCTATCACACATACATCATCTTATTCACTCAACTGAATCACATATTAAAAATATCCTGCCCATCAATGTTTAGCTCTCTGATGAGAAATAATGTGAAATCTGACAGGAACAGAAAACATAAAGAGCTAAAGGGATTTTTTTTAAATTAAATTGTCCAGAAGCCATGTAAATCTGTTTTGCATAGTTAAGCAAATACTTTAAAATACGTTAATCCCACATTTTCAGGCAATGCTCCCAGAATAACAATTACCTGAATACAATGTCCCAAATCTTCAGCTAATAGCTAACCAATCTTTCTGCTATTGATAGAGCCTTCCCTGCTGTACTCAGAGACTTGTAAAATTCAATTTCCTACAACACACTTATGTGCACTGACTGAAGCGTGAATCTGAAGCAGTAGACCATTAGGAAACTGAATTAGTGGTAAGGCCTGGCACAGTCACTCTCTTTGATATTATATTTGCACTAGGGAAAGTTGAATTTGTTCTGTCTGACAATTTCTTTGCTATGTAATAATTATTCTACACCAGCAAGGAAAATGGCTTTTCAGTAGGTGCTGTGAATATCCAGGATTGAATGTAAAAGTGAATATTTTTAAACCAGGAGAGATCGGAAATAATAAAAACCAATATGTACTTTATAAATAAGCTTCTATTCATTAATTTCAGAATATTTGATAAACATTAATAAATTAAACCTCTCAACATCCCCGCCCCCACAGATGAGTAAATGAAGGCACACACAGACGTTAAGTGATAAGTTCCAGAGTGGTAGCCGTGTTAGTCGATATCAGCAAAAACAACGAGGAATCCTTGTGGCACCTTAGAAACTAACAAATTTATTTGGGCATAAGCTTTCATGGGCTAAAACCCACTTCATTAGATGCATGGAGTGGCTAAATAGACCCCCAGTGGATCGATCACCACAGCGTTGATCCACAGTAAGTATAGACGTACCCTTAGCTACAGTGCTTAGGGGTGTGCAAAACTCACACCCCTGGGTACTGCAGTTATGACAACCTAAACCCCTGGCACAGACTGGCTAAGTTGACAGAAGCATTCTTCCGTTGACCTAGCTACTGTTGCTTGGAGAAGTGGAGTTACTACAGTGAAGGAAATACCCCTGCTGTCACTGTAATATGCATATGCACTACAGAGTTACAACAGCACACCTCTGCAACTGTGGCTATGCTACAGCAACTCCCATAATGTAGATAAGCCCCCGGTCTCCGTGACTGTTACATCTGGGAAGGATGACTAGCTGCCAGCATGGAAGTTTTGCAAAACATTAATATTTCTCAGAATAAATTTTACCTCCATGAGTTGTTACCCACTCTAGAATGGACATTTTGGAGGGTTTTCAAAAGTACTACGTCAGCTCAGCTGAAGTCACTTTGAAAATGGTTTCAAGGACATCATTAAGCATGTTATTGAAACAAACAACCCCCAAAATCTATTTAGAAGACCTTCACTATTGCTGTGCAAAGAAAGTCACAGACTAGGATGTTAGGGTCCCATCTACATAGATATAACCAACACATTTGACAAGGATCATTAAAGGCAGTTACAAGACAGGTCAGTTGGTTGTGTGAATGGGGCTAGATGATGTCATAACCGTGCGTTAGTAAGAGTGGAGATCTAGGCTAATAGTCCATCTACACTGCAAAACTACTATGTTGGGGGATCACATGGTAACTTGATAATGTCCTGATCATGTTTTTTTATGACAGTTTGGTCTTGCCTGTGTGGATAGGACCAAAAACAGTTACAGAAATTTGCTGCAGCCTCATAAAGGCCAAGTTTTGCCACTGACTACAGTGGGGTCAAGATTTCACCCACGGCTGTAATAGTTCTATAACATGGTTGCAATATAGTTTGGTCCTTTCTACACAGGCTAGCCAAATGATGTAACCGAGCTATGATATAATAGCACTTAAACTCAGTTTTGCCTCTGTAGATGGGAACTTACTCATGTCCTCGACTACATTTGTCTACCCTAATGTTAATGCTATACCAGCACTAGTGTCAGGACCGGCTCCAGGCACCAGCTTAGCAAGTAGGTTCTTGGGGTGGCCACTCCGGAGAAGGGCGGCACGTCCAGGTATTCGGCAGCAATTCGGTGAATGGTCCCTCACTCCCACTAGGAGCGAAGGACCTCCCGCTGAATTGCCACAGATTGCAATCGTGACTTCTCTTTTTTATTATTTTTTTGGGCTGCTTGGGGAGGGCAAAACAACTGGAGCCGGCCCTGAGTAGTGCAACAGCAAAACATTTCCTGAAAAATGAATGTGGACAAGGCTTAATAGGCCAAAGGTCAAAGTTTCTAGGCAGTGGTGCCTATGGTATGTAAAGCAACCCCCTGGAAGTCTGTGCATCCAGAAACCTGCATTCTTTCTGCCATCTGACGAGAGAAGAACTGGTACAGGCAGATAAGTTCTTGATTAGAAAATAAATATTTTTCTTAGCAAAAATATTGGTAATTGTCTCATGTGGCATTTGGCCAAATGTAATGTTGGCGATTGGCATTACGTGCCACATGGATGAAAATACTGCTGCACTGAATAACACGTAGTCCTCAAAAATCTCCTAGTTCTTGTTGTCATAGTGCTCATATGTGCTCTTACAGAATGCATGGTCTTGCTGAACAATGCATTAAAATGACACCCAGATGATGCATGCTGATTGGTTACCAGGGTGTTCTTTTAATGATTTATAATTCATCAGTGGATGGACAGTAGAGAGCATTGCTCATTAAAGAACTGTAAAGTTGGCTGCCACATATCTGTTCTTATTAAAATATGATCCATGTAGGAATAAAAAATAAAACCCTTTTGAGAAATATGGGGGGAATTAGCCAGAACACTGCTGTTCCAGTAAAGTAAGGGTTGTATTAAAAGCTCTCCAGTTTAGAAGAGGAGGAAGCAGAGGAGGAGAACAGGAAGCTTGTAAAATGCACTCTGTCAAAGCTGGAGTATTTCATAAGGCCCTCAAGAAGCCTAAACTATCCATCTAGTTTTGTGGAAAGGCCAGCCAGGATAGGTAGGCTGCACTGTCTGAACTGCAGTCCTTGAAAGCAGAGACCGCTTGACAGGATTGTCAGCTTTAAAAGAAAAAAGAAATGATCTAAATCCAAGATGGGAATTTGCATAGAAAACCCATCAACCCTTTGGTTAGGAACTCCTACAAAGGGTTCTGCTGACTGCTACGGAAAAACTAGCCACTGTACACTGGCTAAGTATTCCTTCTGGCAGAGGAGAATACTTCACAGCCTGTATCTTTAAACTTTCCAAACAATTAACACACATACTTAGGCCCTGTCTACCCTGGCAAGTTTCTGCACAGTAAAACAGCTTTCTGCGGTGTAACTCCCGAGGTGGACACACTGCCAAGCCCCTTAGTGTGCAGAAACGGCGTAGCTGCAGCGCTGTAAAAAAATCCACCCAACGAGCGGCGTACAGCTTTCTGTACCAGGGGTACAGCACTGTGGTGTCAGTGTAGACACCATGGTAAAATAGCACTGTGATTGGCATCTGGGAGGTGTCCCACAATGCCTCTCTGGTCATCGGTTTGAACTCTATGGCCCTCCCTGAGGTGACCAATCATCCCCACCCCATAAATTCCTTTGGAATTTTGAAAGTCTCCTTCCTGTTTGCTCAGTGATGCGTTCAGTGGTCTCAGCACATCTTTCCAGGTGGGCATGCCTACTTCACACACCAGGCAAGCTACTGGACCTCATCGGCATATGGGGAAAGGAGGCTGTCCAGTCCCAGCTGCACTCCAGCCGTAGGAATTATGGTACCTACAGACAGATTTCACGATGCAAGATAGAAAGGGGCCATGACCGGGACACACTGCAGCGCAAGGTCAAAGTGAAGGAGCTGTAGAACACCTACCACAAGGTGCAGGAGGCAAACCACCGCTCCGGTGCTGCACTCACCAGCTGCCGGTTCTACACAGAGCTGGACACAATACTCAGTGGCGACCCCCACCTCCACTGCAAAGACCACTGTGGATACTCTCGTGTGCCAGTCAAGAGTGGACCAAGCCAGAAGGAGGAAATCTTGGATGAGGATGTGAAGGGGGACCCAGAGGCAGAGGATGACTACCCTGGAGGAGGCTAGCCAGTCACAGCTGTCAGAGCTTGGCAAAGCGCAAATAGGAAAGGATGCCCCTAGTAACTGGATTTGATTTTGTGACTCACTGAAGCAAGTTGTTGGGGGTAGAAGGGTTGCAGAAAGCAGTCTTGTCTCTGTATGATGCATGTACCACCACATGCCTAGTTTGAGTGGTGGAACAGGCTGTTGATTGACTCCCTCACTTCACAGGAATCTGCTTCAGAGATCTCCAGGAAACTCTACTAGAGATACTGGACCATCCACTGTCGCAGGTTCTTTGGCAGAGCTGTTTTGTTTCTTGCCCCATTAATGGTAACTTTCCCATGCCACTATGCCACCATGGTTGGGGGAGGAAGAGGGGAAACCATTGTTGCACACAGGCGAGCCGCATAGAGCCAGGGCGGAATCCGCAGTCTTGGAGAAGACTCTTCCTTGATTCTCTGCTCACCCTCAGCAGCGAAACCCCCCTTCACCTTCCCACAACTCTTAGCGGCAGAAGACGAAGAATTGCTCTGTGGAATGGCTGCCCAGAGTGCACCGCTCCCAACACCATTGCAAGTGCTGCAAGTGTGAACACTCTATTGCGCAGGCAGCTGACAGTGTGAACACACAACAGGAGTTTCCCTTCAGCACTCTCTGAATGGCGCTGTAACTCCTGGCGCTGTAACACTGCCAGTGTAGACATACCCTAAGGAGGTTGCAGAAATTCTGAATCCAGACAGACATTCTCAAACATTAATGCACTCTGGGTGAAATCCTGACCCTACCGGCTTCGACAGCAAAACTCTCATTGATTAAGCTCTTCAGGGCAGGGACTCTTTTTGTTCTTTACAATGCGCAGCACAATGGAGTCCTGGTCCACGACTGGAACTCCTAGACATTAAAGTAATACAAATAATAATAATGGCAAAAATCCCATTGACTTCAATAGGGCCAGGATTTTATTCTTTGTCTTTTACGACATAACTTAAGAAACATATCACGAAATACAAGGTAGTGTACATATTTCAGCTTGCCAAGCAGATACATTAATCATATCATTCCCATTGGTATAAACAAAATCAGAATGTCTAATCCCCCTAGAATAACAATGTGCACAGACCATTAAGAATTAATCTAGAGTATTTTACACCAATAAAACCAAGGAAATTCAGTGTTTAGGCTGCAACTTCCTCCATAACACAACCCCATCATACTCCAGAAAACAGTGGATGATTGGACATGCTATATAATCTGCATTATATGCAAACAAAATCCAACAAACCACGTGAGACCAATCAACATTCTACTTCAATTAAGCAATGAAATTCAACTGAAGGCTGCATGGGCAAATGGTTACCATTTTTATAATAATATTTAGTAATTAGAACTTATATATGCAAAGCCCTGTACAAACATAATCCACAAAAGAGCTCTGTGAAGGATCAATAATAGTCATTTAAAGATAACAGACCTGTGAGAAGAGAATATACTGGTCCAAAGCTACAAAGTGAGTCAGTGGTAAAAGAAGTTTGTGTGCATTCAGTAGCTATCTATTAAAATTTTAGAAACACACACAATCTAAGGGCTTGGTTTTAGGTTTTTCGGTTATACTTACTATTTATAACATCACCTTGGAAACTTGAAAAATGAAACTTTTACTCTTATCCTAAAATAGCTTCTCCCTTCATCTCATGCAGAAAAACACACCAAAGTAGCTCATTATTTACTATTACAGGATTATACAGGACTGCTGATTAGTTTTTTTTTTGTAAATATTTAATTCATAATTAAAAGATACCAATGATTACAAACTTGGGCTCTAATGAGTAGCCCCAGTAAAGTTAAGTTTAGTGTTTGCAAGATCAGGGCCTCAGGGTCTTATCCTCAGCATTTTCCTCATTGAAAACATTGGGCCTATATGCATAAGCAAGGACAAGAGATGGTCAAAAAAAGATCGACAATCTCTTTTTTGTGTGTACAATAATGTGGTCTAGACACCCCAAGGGGAAAACAGGTGGTCTGAACCCCAAAGAATATGCAGCTGGATCAACTGGTTGTATACCACGTTATTGTGTATAAACATATATCAAGTAATGTCTTTCATGAAAACTTGCAATGTTCCGACTTTGATGGTCGCCAGGAGATGGCTATACAATTTACACTTATAAACATATGTATGTACATATGTGTAGAAAATTTTAATTGTAATCATGGTGCAACTGCAGCTCCACCTCACACTAGCCACGGGAAGCAATCAGGCAGGGAGGGGCACCTCCCAGGCTAACTGTTTACATGAAAATAACTCCAAGCACCTAGCGTTGTACAACCAAGGGAAAGGCAATGATGGACCATTAAAGTTAATGGAAAGACATAGAAACGGAAAAGAAAACCCCAGGCCTTGGCTACACTCACACTTTATAGCGCTGCAACTGGGGTTTGAAAAAACACCCCCCTGAGCGCTGCAAGATACAGCGCTGTAAAGCCTCAGTGTAATCAGGGCAGCAGCACTGGGAGCGCGGTTCCCAGCACTGCACGCTACACCCGTAAGGGATGTGGTTTACATGCAGCGCTGGGAGAGCTCTCTCCCAGCGCTGCCGCTCTGACTACACTCACACTTCAAAGCGCTGCCGGGGCAGCGCTTTGAAATTCCAAATGTAGCCATACCCTCAGTCTTGGGCCTTGGCTACAGCATGAGTTACAGCGCAATAAAGCAGCCCTGGGCGCCCTCGCTCACTCTCCATCCACACTGGCAAGGCATGTAGAGCGCTCTGACTCCGCAGCTACAGTGCTGCTGGTACTCCACCTCGGCAAGTGGAATAACGTTTGCTGCTTCCCCGCTGGAATGCTGTGGCGCCAGTGTGAACAAAGTGTTGCATTACTGTGCCGTGATCAGCCTCCGGAAACATCCCATAATCCCCTTAAGTCAAGTGGCCACTCTTGTCATTGTTGTGAAATCGGCTGCAGGCAGGGCTGGCATTTCCATTTAGGCGACCGCCACGATTTGGGGAGGCGGCATTTTGCCGCCCTCGGCAGCAATTTGGTGGCGGGGGGTCCTTCCACGCTCTGGGACGGTGGTGGCTATTTTGCAGCGGGTCCTTCACTCGCTCCGGGACCTGCCGCCAAAGTGCCCCAAAGACCGGGAGCGCGGAAGGACCTCCGCGCTGCAGAATTGCCACCAACGACCGGGAGCGCGGAAGGACCCCTACCTCAGGCGCCAAAAACCCTGGCACCGCTCCTGGCTGCAGGAATGTGGCGGAACAGGCTGTTGATTGACTCCCTCACGTCAAGGGAATCTGGACAGAATGCAGCACTTTCCCTACTACGCTCTATGAAGGCAGCTTTAACTCACAGCGCTCTACATCTGCAAGTGTAGCCATGCCCTTGGAAAACTAAGGAAAGAGGCAGTTTCCCTCTCTCTGTATCCATAGTTCCAGAGAAAGAAAAAAAATGGCAAACCTTGTGAAAAGAGAAGGGGTTTATTACGTGAGAAGGCTATTCAGAAACAGAAGGCCAGCATCTAAGCAGGGTACTGTCCATGAAACACTGGACACCACTACAACAGAGGGCACTCTGGAAAACTATTAAGAGGCAATGGGTAACTTGTTTTAGAGAAGGGAATTTAGCTTATATAGATGTGTGAAGACTGAGATTGTGTGTTTATGGTTACAGTCTGTGTAACTTGTATTTGCTTTTTCTTACTATTTCATCTTTGAATCTGTGATCTTTCTATTATATAAACTTTTTGTTTAGTTTTACTCTACGCAGGTCTCTGTTGTGCAGGCTTGGTGGAGTGTGCAGCCCCAAGTGGACTGATAACTGGGGGCAAGTTTCACTCCTTTAGGGTGATGAACCAGAAGGGAAAAGTCCAAGTGTCCGGTAGTTAAGAATTTAAGGGAAAGATCTGGGAAGACTCAGGACCAGAAGAGCTATTGAGGTCATCTTGAAATAAGTAACTAGGTGGGTGGAAGCCATGGGGAAACCTTTATGTCTGTAGGCTGGCTACTCATGTCAGAGCTCTGAGCCACAGTTGCATAGCATTAAGGCACCCAAAGTTACAGGGCAGGTGATGGTCTGGGTGAACCCCAAAATATCACAACATGATTTTCGAAGACATTCATGAAAAAAATGTGTTTGTATTTGCAGAAATGTTCAGAGAAAAGGATAATTATTGTAAATACTTGTGGGCACGTGTATTTTCACAATGATACTTGTGCAAACGTGTATTTGCATGAGTATTCATGCTGGACATGTTAATGCAGGCATCCTGAAAGCTATTTGCAGGTTCAGGAGTCATCCAGTCAGGTAGCCAAAAAAACAACCTTATGTGACAAAGGTGGCTAATCCCACATCACAAATAGCATATTATTAAAAGCTAGTACAGGGATCAGTAATTATGGTACAGTTCACAAGCAACCCATATGTTTGCATAAGCCATTAGTTTAATAATTTTGAACAAGATAATACACAGATGTCCAATGCTGTTTGTGAATAATTAATTAACTGATACAGGGACTAGTCACTTAATCTGTGTGCTGCTAATATTTTACCTACCTCTAGTAAAGAACAGTCATTAGAATAAGGGTTTGCAGGATCTGGTATATAAAATATACACATGAATGTTCACAAACAGTAGCAGATGCCATTCTGCTTACTGCATGGGAGGACAGACAACTGTGCTTTAGGAATATTTTCACACTATACTATGATTAAAGCTCACTGATCCATCTACACACCCATCATTAGAACAAAAAAATCCCAGAATGGGCAATCCCAGACAAACTGATGTTTCACTCTCATATAAATTCATATAAAAAGATAAATGCTGGATAAGATACATAAATTAATTCCATAGAAACATAACTGGGCATGGGGGAAAATGTGTCATGTAAAATGACAAAAGTACTATATAGTGCATACCGAGATATTGAGGAAGATAACACGAGAGTCAAGATAAATAGGAAAGATAGAAAGATGAGAGCCAAGATAATATGAGAGAAATTCAATCTGTACTCAAGTAACCTAGGAGACAGAGTGTGCGAGTGTTGTAAAGAAGCAGCAAGGGGAAGCATTGTTTAGAGAAAAAACACTCCTCAGAGAATAACGAGACATGAACTTTGCAAACAGATCTGAAGAAACAAAGAGACAGGTCAAATTCCCAACAGATCTGACAATTCACATTCACAAAGTTCCAACTCAGTGAAATTTCAAATAGGCAAGTCGTAAATCTCTAAAGGAAACCGTTTATAAGGGATTTAGCTATGTGCCAGTAATTGCTGCATTGCAAAAGTGATGCTATAATGATTTAGAGAAAAAAAGCCAAAGTCTAAAAAAGAACAAGTACTCTAAATCTGTGATTGTCATAAACAGATAGTTAAGGGTTAATAGAACAGGAGTACTTCATGTCTGTACTTGTAAAGGGTTAACAAGGTCAGTGAGCCTGGCTGTCACCTGACCAGAGGACCAATCAGGGGACAGGATACTTTCAAATCTTGAGGGAGGGAAGTTTTTGTGTGTGCTGTTAGAATTTGGTTGTTGTTCTCTCTGGGTTCTGAGAGTGACCAGACGTGCAACAGGTTTCTCTCCAATCTCCCTGATACAGGTTCTTATAGATTCAAAATAGTAAGTATTAGGTGATAAGGCGAGTTAGGCTTATGTTTGTTTTCTTTATTTGCAAATGTGTATTTGGCTAGAAGGATTTTAATTTGTACTTGTATACTTAGGCTGGGAGGGTATTCCCAGTGTCTATAGCTGAAAGACCCTGTAACATATTCCATCTTAAATTTACAAAGATAATTTTTACTGTTTTTCTTTCCTTAAATTAAAAGCTTTTCTTGTTTAAGAACCTGATTGTTTTTTTATTCTGGGGAGACCCCTGGGGACTGGGTCTGGATCCACCACGGAACTGGCGGGGAGAAAGAAGGGAAGGGGGAGAGAAAGGTTAATTTTCTCTCTGTGTTAGGATTACTTTCTCTCTCAGGGAGAGTCTGAGAGGGGGAGAGAGAAGGAGGGGGGAAGGTGAATTTTCCTCTCTGTTTTAAGATTCAAGGAGTTTGAATCACAGTAATCTTCCAGGGTAACTCAGGGAGGGGAAGCCTGGGAGAGGTAACGGTGAGGGAAAGGGTTTACTTTCCTTGTGTTAAGATCCAGAGGGACTGGGTCTTGGGGGTCCCCGGATAAGGTGTTGGGGGGACCAGAGTGTACCAGGCACTGGAATTCCTGGTTGGTGGCAGCGCTACAAGTACTAAGCTGGTAATTGAGCTTAGAGAAATTCATGCTGGTACCCCAACTTTTGGACGCTAAGGTGCAGAGTGGGGAATTATACCATGACAGTGATAATTAAAAGAAAACACACTGTACTTATACTTAGGGTTTCGGATTTAATTTAGAAAGAAAAAAACAACCCTCGCTGTCCCACTTTCAAGTGTTTCTGGCTGTAGGGGATAAAAATCAGGAACTCACACCTGGAAGTGAAAGCACTGTGTAAGGGTGGGCATTTGCCCATGGAAATGGAGGTTACTTACCTGTAACTGAAGGTTCTTCGAGATGTGTGATCCGTACCTGTATTCCACACGTGGATACACATGAGCACCATGTGCCTGAGTCCAGAATTTCTTTCAAGCAATGTCCATTGGTCTATATACATGTTGTAGGTCTCTTCATGCTCCCATCTGAGGGCATAAAGGGTGGTGCTGGCCAACATCTCTCCAGTTTCCCATTCTTACTGCAGTGTACCCAATCCACAGCAGAGGGGACAGAGAGTGGGGAGTGGAATACAGATAGGGACCACGCATCTCAAAGAACTTCCAGTTACAGATAAGTTGTGATGTGCATTCCAGATGTAAGAAATTAACAAGTAGTCGTCAACGTGGGGGTGGGTTCAGTGAAACAGAAGTGATAGCTGAAGGTAGCACTGCTGTCCCCACAGCCGTATCCACAGTTGAGATTGTACCATGATATAATGTCTCATGAAGGTATGCAAAGAGCTCCACATAGCTGCCCTACATATTCTGGTCTGAGTATGTCTCTGAAAGATGCAGCTGAAGTAGCTTGCCCCCTACCCCCACCCCCAGTGGAATGAGCCTTTATCCCTTTGGGGATGGTTGGGAGGATGCCAATTAGTTGGTAACAAAAGGTGATGCAACCCAAGATCCGTTTAGAAAATCTCTACATGGATATATATTGACCTCTTGATCATTCTGCTATGGAAACAAATAGTTTAGGTGTCTTCTAATCTCCTTTGTTCTTTGCAGATAAAATGCCAAAGCCCTCTGGAAGTCTAGAGAATGCAGTCTTCTTTCTTCTTCCAAGGCATGTGGTTTAGGAAAAAAACACAAGTCATCGGATGACCTGACTCAACTGAAATACAAAAACTACCTTGGATATGAATCTTGCATGGAGGTGTAATGAGACCTTTTCTTGATAAAAGTTGAGCCAACCATAAGTACTCCCAGTTCACTGACTCTTCTTGCCGATGTTATAGAAAGGCAACCTCCATGCACAGACGTGTCCTAGAGCATATAGTCAGCGACTCAAAGGGAGTGAAAGATGATAGAACAAAATTGAGATCCCACTGAGATACAAACTTCACCACTGGTGGAAAGGTTCTGAGAATGCCCTTCAAAAATATAGTTGTGACAGGGTGTGTCAAGATCATACAGTTATCCACTGGAGGATGGAAAGTGCTGATTGCTGCTAAATGAGCCTGCAGGGAACTCAATGCAAGATCCAAAGATTTATGGGTGAGTGGATACTCTAAGATATCAGGGATTCCAGCAGAGTCCAGAGACAAATTGTGTTGATGAGCCCAAATGGAGAAACACTTCCATTTAGCTGAGTAACAGCTTCTTGGCCAGTTCACAGTGCCCCAAGGTCAAACATATTTAATGAATGTTCTCTTAAATAGGGGCTTCTTAAACGTTTTAATGGAATGACCACATCCTAAATTCAGTCTTGCTGACTTGCATCTCACCCTGCCCATCCACTATTAAATGGCTGACTTCCTTTTCCATTTACAATAGCATGCCATTCTGGTGACAGCTAATAATTCCGTAATGGTAAAGCAAGTTTATGAAAGCATTAGTGTATTTTTAGGTGTATGTAGCATAAAGGTTTTGTCCATTCTGTAAAATTACACAGCTTACAATTTGCTATTCACAGTGTCTCATCCACAAGTTCTGTTGTTCTCAGCTGGAAACAAGGAGGAAGGACAGATATGTGGCTAGCCAGTTTCCCGGGGCAAACAACATGGGCTCAGTGGGTCCCAAGCCCACAGATTGGAAACCTCTGCTCTGTCTACCTTAGGTACTTATATGGTGCCCATTATTGTAGTACCTAGAGAACAAAGATTTTCTTCTAGCATGCATACATGGAAAGGACTATTAATTTGTAAATTCTGAAGACTACAAAAATGCCATTCATTAGCAACACCCCAATCCTTTAAAAAAGTCCCCCAAACCAGAGCCACAGTTTTTAAAAAAATGTAAACATTTGAGAATAAAACACTGGAAATGGGTTAAAAATAAAAAAGTGAATGCTGGAAACTAAAAGGTACCGTGGCTCCAACATGGAGTTGATGGCATGGGTACTTTTTGAGGAATTATGCAAGGGGGTTGTGTGGTACTCTTTGCTGACACATCAACACAGATTTTGCTTGGTTTTATGGGATTACAATTTTAGGCAACAGGAATGTCAGGTCCCCCTTTTCAATGGGATCGATGTGGATTGGTTTTCCCTGAAAACCACAGAGATTGGGAGATGTTGAGGAAGTCCCCACCTCGCCTCTTCCTGAGGCATCCCAGGAACGGGGGTTAGATTCACAGGGAAGCCTGAGCCAGCCTATGAGACCAGGTAGTTTCCTAGGTATTAGGTTGTCCTGGGTTGAGGCCACAATACAGCTTGAAAGTAATCCAGGCTCTGAGAGGGCCTTGCTCTTAAACTGTTGTTAAGCTTTGGGAATGTGATACTCTGGAGTTGAGCATGAAAAAAAGAAGGCATGTGATGGAGAGAGTACTTACTGCCTTCTCTCTTTTTACTGCTGCTGGACAGGTCACCTTGTGAGACGTTATGCTCTCATGGAACAAATAACGTTCCATTTGCTTGCCCCAAAATTCCAGATGTCTATCTGTGTCCTTGCTGGGCCCTTCAATTCCCTATTTCTACCCCAACATATCTGCAATTTTGCTATTTGCATGCCCAGTGTCTGGTAACTGCAAACATCAAGTTGAGTGGGGTAGGTGTGAACAGAGAGGTCTGCATGAGTTGGTGAATTACCAATAAGATACGGAGCTTTTCATTTCTTTACTACAGCTTAGAATCCAGGCTAGATTTCCCTTACCTGAAAGTTACTAAGCGGTTCAGTGGCCTATGTGAAATAAATTATTGGTCTCGGTCCAGGTCCTAATAGACATCACAAAGCTTCCTCTGTAACTGGCACCCCTTTTGGCAGCCACATCAGAAGCCAAGGATTGAATGGGCAGGACCTTTTTCATCCCTAGATTTGATCCCATCAGAACAGAGTTGTGGTTGTTTAAAGGAGTTACTTTGCCTGGGGATTGTAATTTCCAGAATACCACATTGAATCTGCCATGGCTACCATAACCAGACAAACTCAGGTAAGCTGTTTTAGTAAGAGAGTGCATTGGTGAGGCAGGATGGAGAGAGTTCTATTGCTGATACCTATGCTGTGGATAAACACAGGCTTTCAGTATGTGGCAGTATAGCTGAGAGCCCAGAAATGGGTCATGATGGGGATCTGGTGGGTCCCACCCACCAGCTGAGAGGAAGTGGGATAAAAAAATGCAAAATTTCACGGTCACTAGGAACCTGAAGAGGAGATAAGAAGGAGCAGTTCACTCAGTCCTCCTCTCTCTCCCACTTCTGTCATCCCAATCCTACCACATGCCTTTAACCCAAACATAGTAGAGCTCTCCCCATCCTGTCCTCCATCTTCCCTTCCAGCTCTGAACTTTGGAGCAGAGACAGTTTCTCTGATGGAGGCATTGGTGCCATCTTAACAGACTGGAAGTTGTGACACCTTGGAGATGAGTGCTGTGTAAATGGGAGAATGGGAGGAGAGGAGGGAGGAGAGAGATTAGACAGAAGTACCCAGCAGCACCAATCTAATCCACAAGCCCCACACCCAGCAATACCAGCCCTCCTCCAAATAAGTGAAAACCCTCCAAATCCCACAATCCTTTGTAGTTGGACTGTGGGATACAGTAGATCATGGGCAACATTTTACACCATTTTGAGAGTCACAGACCCCAAAAAATAGAGAACCACTAATTCTCAGTCCCTTTCATGAGCTTCCAAATTCACTACAAGAAAAAAATTCACAGTAATCACCTCAACCAAACCATCATTATGGGAGACTGAAAAAGTTTAATGAGAGCGAACAGAATGGTAACTTACTGGAGAGGTTGTTAATCGAAGGATGGCTCCATTTTTAATTTCATTGCGATTCTGAAAGAGAAAATCCAAAAAGGTTTTATTCCCTCTAATTACAATCAGCTCACACAAAAGGTGCAACGTTCACAGGATACAATGCAACATTAAACCAGCAAAAATGCTTTGTCTGTGTAAGTGGGTGAATGCCTCCCCACTGCATAGTACGGTAAGATACGCGATTTCGCCCCTTTTTATGCAAATTACCCATTGTTCAAGCAAGAAATACAAACATATATATTGTTCATATGAATTTAACAGATTTGAACCATTTTAAGAATGACTTCATATTTTGCAGAATTTAGCTACCATTGGCAATTTCTAAATATTTCTTTGAAATATACTATAATAGACATAAATAACTGCCAGTAATGTCTGGCTCTAATCTTGTGCTGCATAGCTGAGGAGTTTGTAAGATTGCTGAAACCTATCATTAAACATCTGCAGCATTTAAATGTTATCCCACTGGCTCTTCATTTTCTAGAACAAGAACATGCTGACAAGCCACTGGAACCAGCCACTGAGCTCTGCCATCACTATTTTGCATCCACCCTCCAACAAAGATGCTGAAGGGTTAATAAGTCAAACTCCATCACTAATGTTTGCAAATTCAAATATACCACAAGTCATTTCTCACATAGTTGGCAGAAAGAGAAGGGATAAGATATTTTCTTTTCGGTAAGCTCATATAAAATGTTCAACTAAACTAAGATGCCTGCAGGAAGCTAAGAATCTCATAAAAGATTTTGAAAGAGTATGGGTTAAGCCAATCTCCTGTCCCAACAATCCTCTTAAAATAGAGATTCTAAAGCCCAAGGCTGCCTGTAAAGTACTACCAAACATATTACAGCACATTTGCCTATGTAGCACCTGACTCAAAACTAAATTGATGTCAAACTCCCACTGTACTTCAGTGGCCTTTTGATGAGTCCCAAAGTCTCATTACTACCAGTTAATTACCATGGTATTTTGTAACAAGCTTTGGGATACCTCCAGCGTAAACCCAAATTCTGTTAACACTTTTATGTTTTTCTAAAAGATATGCTCTAGTTCAAACCGGAATTTTTTTTTTTTTTTGATAAATTCTATGGCCTAAATTATCACAGTGGTCACGTCTGACTTCAGAATCTGTTAATCTCTTACTTTGAGACACTGTTTTAACTTTTTAAAATGTTATATTTTAAATGTTTGTTTTTTAAAAAATCCAGCAACGCATGATTAATCAATCTGAGGTAAGAGGTAAAACAGTGACCCTGAGTTACTATAACTTCAAAATGCAACAGTTGGATTGAAAAGAATAATATCATCATTTTATCTATTTCTTTTATGAGAATACAGAGCACCAAAATGTACAAAAGAGGAGAACATTACAAATTACTGCAGTGTGGAGTGTTCCAAAGGTTGAGGGCTGGGGAGGGTGGACCTTTTTTACCTTTAAAAAAAATTCCCTAACTCTCCCCACCTCTATGCAGCTCAACAACAAAATATTATAAATAAGATGTATCCTGGTTGAAGCCAAGGTAAGTAAACTGGTCACTAAATAAGGTCCAGTACATGGTTTCTCTCCTGGTATTCAGAGCCATTCATGAGACGGGCTCTAGCTATATCAGAGAGATCACATCTTCATCCACAACATAAATGCAAAACTAATTTCTTCAATGTTGCTTTCTCCACAGTAATATTTTCTCTCTTGCGCGCGCTCTCTTTTCTCTCTCACACACACCCATAAACAAACATCCCTATTTCTTCTGCAGTCTTGGAATGGGAAGGTTAGGTTTGGGCGGGGAGGCGGGAGGAGGGAAGATTAGTCATGTTATTTCTAGTTCCAGGCTAGGTACTTGAAAGCTACTCAGATATTATAGTGTTGGGGGCCACGTAGATTAAATAGATAGATTAGCTAAATATTTGCCTAAATAAATGTCAGCCCACATTATGTAGAGTTGTACAGAAAAAATGAACCATAATGCATAAGAAGTGCCAGGAAAGATTTTGTTTTGACCTTCCTGCCATGTTCATTTATCTAGCTGGGTTTATACTAAGATTTTCAGACCCCAAATTCTCAATAGGCAGTGGAAGTGGTAATGTATACAAGGCTCAGACATTTTTTTTTTAATCACCAAACCATCACACCTTGCTCAGAGTAGAGTAAAGTAACACTTTCCTGCACTACAGCTTCCATCGGTTTTATCACTGTGAGCTGCTCTCATTGAGAATTAGCAGTCTATAAAATCCTTCTGTAGACAAAGGTTTGAGGAAAAACAATTATGCCCTTTTATTTGAATGCACCCAAAGCATCAGTTTTCTAACACAGTAGGCTAGCAACACTTAAAAGGGGTTAGCTTCTCCCCAATCAAAAATCCAATTTTGTTTATCTATTCTAAATAATGACTTGAAAAGTCTGCAAGGAAACAATCTGTAAGCACCCAATTAGACCACGAGGATTTTTTACATTAACGGCATGGTGCAGTATTCAGTATGCCAGTTAATTTGAACAACATTTACACACAGCTAATCTGCTCAGCAGTAGAGAGACTGTATCTAGGGTTCTTATTCAGGATAACAGAATGTCATTTAAACAGAACATCTTGGATTCTGGCATTCATGTTCAGAATACAAGGGTCATTGTTATTTAGGGTAGGACATGCCATTATCATCTAGGATGTAAAAAGTCCATTTGTTTTCCAAGGTATATGGAGAGCCCTCCCACCAATTTCTGTTTCAGACAGACACAGCAGATTCATAAACAATACAATCAAGATGATGTCCTGTGTTAGAACAATAGCTTATTCCTGGGCAGTGAGGAGCCTACTTCAGAAGAATATGCTAAAGCACTTCAATATTCTACAGCAGCCAGTCAGATTCTTTAAAACAGTCACCAGACACTAGGTGACAGTGATGTCAGTGCCACAAATGTAGTAACTTTTCTACAAAATAATAATCTGGCAGGAGATGAAACTCTCAAGCTTCCATTTCACTTTCAAGTGTTCTTTCCAATAGTACCACCAAGCATGTAAACTGTGACTCCAGCCAGTAGAATCAGAAGCAACCAAAGCATGGACTGTTGTAGGGAGGGGGTTAAATGGGGCCCAGCCAGGACCATCATTTCTCCCAGCACCTCCCTGGACCTGGAACTGTGCAGGGCAGATTCATTCTACTCTGAGGCATTAGGATCCCGGTGGTAGCTCCCTCCCAGTCCACCTCCCACTAGGTCTTGGGGGTCAACTGCAGAGAGTGCTGCATAAATAACCAAAGAAGGTACCCCTGGACAAATTCCAGAGAACTTTCTATAGTTTTGACTGGATTTTCTCATCCATCACCATAAAAACAAAATTTGAAAAGGAGCATTTGTGGTTAATTAATTATTTGTACTGCGGTAGCATCTAGGGGCCCCAGTCATGGGCCTGGACCTCATTGAGCGAGGCACTGTAAAAAAAAGCTTTGCTCTCTTGCCCTTCCTTTCCTTCTCTTGCATTAGCTGTGGGATTCCTTTCTCTCTCCATTCCCCTCCTCCCACAGGTGCTGAGCACTCAACCTTCAGCTGAAGTGCATGAGTTGTGGGTGCTCAGTACCTTGCAGTATCAGGTTCACGACTTTCTATATGCCTTCTCTCCAGTTCTGTCAGCCTTCACCACCGCCCACCCCTCTTGTCTCCTCCTCAGTTCACCTCCTCCTTTCCCCACCGAAAAAGTTTTTAAGGGCACCTGGTCTCAGCTTTTTTCTGGCGTCCTCTGATCCCCTTACCCTGCTCATACTGTTTGATGGTGGTGCTTCTTGCATCTGACACCGCTACTGGATTGTGCTCCATCTCAAAGCTTTGACTTTATTTATCTTTCCGCTCCCTACTCTGCCCAAAACACAGGCACCACGGACACATCAGACTTCTGATGAACTAATAGTGTTTAAAAAGTGGGCCCAGGATCATTAAGAGAGTCCCCTAACCATGGATAGGGATGAATGTATATTCATTTCAATTCCAAGACGCCATCAAAACAGTCAAGCCAGCTAAGCAGAGCTTTGCGGGAAGGACACTTAAGAAAACCTAGCAAGCAAGTAAAAAGTTAAATGTGTCATGTAGCAGTCCTCTCACTTTTATAATTACTATATCCACTGATATGCATCACGATGTGACTTGCTGTAATTGGTTGAAAGGGAATGTGCTGGGGATGGTGGTTCATTTTAAAAAAACAAAACCAAAAAACATATTTGGGGACGGTTATTGTGCTCAACATTTCATTTATTTTTAGATTCAAACAAATTAGACATGGGTCTGTCTAAGATGGCTCTTTCTTAAACAATAGTTAAGCAATCCAAAAATATTTTAATCACATATTTACATCCAAAATAATTATTGCTTCTTCATTTTTGCAGTGTTTTAAAAACTTACTAACCTTTTCTCCTTAAATGCCACGAAAGCGTTTCCATTTTTAGGATTATGAGATATATTTTAGTTCCCATCTCTGTAAAATTTTCTTTGTCCAAGCTGAGCACATTGCAAGTAGTAAACAAATATATACATCAGGCCTGCACAACATGTGGACCGCATGGGCACACTGTGCAGTCCGGGGAGGATGAGTAGGTGGGCTCACTGTGTGGCCCGCGGGGGGTGAGTAGGTGGGCTCATTGTGCGGCCCGCAGTTGGTGAGTAGGCAAGCAGCGGGTGAGGATGGGGGGCTGAAGAGGCAGGCGGGCAGTGGCGGGGGGTGAGGAGGTGAGGGGGCTGAGGAGGTGAACGGGCAGGCAGTGGCGGCGAGTGAGTGGGTGGGCAGTGGCGGGGGCTGAGTAGCCGAGACAGGGGGGGTGGGGGGCTGAGGAGGCGAGTGGGCAGGCAGTGGCGGGGCGTGAGTAGGAGAGCTGGGGGGTGGGGGCTGAGGAGGCAAGCGAGGAGTCAGTGGGTGACCTGTTCTACTGATATGGTCTGGCTCCCATCCCCTCTCCAAGGGCTGCAGCTGTCTGGAGGTGCTGCCTTCCATGCCTTCCTCATTCACACCTCATCCATTCAACAAGGCAATTGATTACAAAGTTGGGGGAAGATCTTATTCTACTTCTAGCAAAAAGACATTTTTCTTTTACCTTAATTAGACTACCTTAGGGGCCCGCTATAACATATTACCAAGGTTTAATACTGCTGTTTCGGTGGGGCAGCGCCGGGGAAGGAGGGTTTGTTTCTGCGGGGCAGGCAGTGCTCGGGGGGTTCAAATAAAGGCAAATAAAAAGAACACTAAATCTATTCTTTCTACATAATCTCATGATTTTTGGTGAGCCTGACTCATGATTTTTTGAACATTTGGGGTTGGCAATACTGGATTCCTGAAAGAGGGGATTGTCTGTGTCCTGTTTAACCACCTCTGTTCAAAGGCTGGTGTATACACAGAGTGAGAAGATATCCAAACTTCCCATCACTGATTAATCCTCCAATAGGAAGGCCCTGACATTTGATATTGCTCGCTCAGCAGAGGGGTGATTATATTAATAGTAATAGAAGTACATTTTTAAACATGTATTTTTTAAAGATACCAAAAGCAGTTATTTCTGACAGATCTCTAATATGAGGGTGAGTGTGCTATGTACAGCAAATTGTTATAGTTAGAAATTCTATAGTAGGTATAGAGGTAATAGTCTATTCTATTATTGGAAAAGTATTTTTATCATTTAAAAACACTGCCTCCTCTACAGTCTTGTTAATTCAGAGATTTGATTCAGGTAAGCTCCATAGAGTTCAGGTCGTGTACAGTGTCCACTTATTCTCCCAAGGTCAGTCATTGTGGTATTACACACACAGTACAATGTTCCATTTGTGAGAATGCTCAACAATATTTGCCGATAACTTAGTTCTACATCAGCCTAGATAAGACTCTCCTAAAACGTTATGGGACTATGAGGTCTAGGGGGGGAAAAATCATTCTAGCAGACTGAATTTACAGACATTCAAATTTAGAGTATTACATTTAATGCTTTGGCCAATGTTATTGAAATCCCTGCTGATCACTTGAACTGAGGCAGTCTCTAACGACTTTGGCCAGACTACACCTGCATTCAGTATTGGCCCACAAAGTAACAGAAAAACGTACACAAATTCAGAGAGGCAAAAATGATCAAGCAGCTGCAGAGAATGACTTATGAGGGAGAATTAAAAACTAAAGAAGTTGACTCTGTACCTCAGATAGAACCCTGGAACCCCCATATTCACCACTGTGATATGATTATGATATGTTCAGTACAAAGTATGCCTTCTCAGGTATCATTTGAGAAGTCATGATCTGTAAAACATTACCATCTTGGGGCGGCAAGCAGGAGCAAAGGGGGAGAGAGTCAGGGGTGCACAGCGGGCCCACCACAGTCCCAGACTGCACACCGGGGGGATTTAGTCACATAGAGTGTTCTTAGGGACTGGCTTGCTTTGGCCTTGTTTTAAAATGGGATTAGCTTGATTTTTGGCTTATTGTGAAAGTAGGGGTGCTTATTTACCGCGTGAAAGTTGGCAACTGTGCTAGCCTTTCAGTGGCAACAAATGAGCAACTAACACTGGTCAGAAAGGTTTCAGAGTAGCAGCTGTGTTAGTCTGTATCTGCAAAAAGAACAGGAGTACTTGTGGCACCTTAAAGACTAACAAATTTATTTGAGCATAAGCTTTCATTGGCTACGGCCCACTTCATCGGATGCATAGAATGGAACATATAGTGAGGAGATATATATACACACATACAAAGAACATGAAAAGGTGGGAGTTGTCCTACCAACTCTAAGAGGCTAATTAATTAAAAGAAAAAACTTTTGTAGTGATAATCAAGAGAGCCCATTACAGCCAAGAGGTGTGAGAATACTTGACATGGGGAAATAGATTCAATGTGTGTAATGTCACTGGTCAGACAGGCGTTGATGGCCCATCAAGAAGAATCCACTCTCCCAGAGACTCTTCAGAGAAGCACTTACACAATGGGGGCTACCTAACCTCCATGTCACAGCAAGAATCTCTTTAGCACCTGGAAAGTATAAATGAGGGTCAATGACATCACCACTTGGCCTCCCTCTTCCTCCATCTCAACACCTGAAAGATCATTTGGAAGACAAAGACTTTAAACTGGGAGAGATTAATCCCAGGCTGAGAAAGAAATTCCGCCTGTGTAAGAACTGTAAACTGCCTGAAACATCCAGTGGGGTGAGAAACTGCATGATTCAAATCTTGCTGAGTCTGTAGAATTTAGACAATTTTATTTTTATTTCTTATACAACCAACTTTGATCTCTATGCCTGCTATTTATGATCACGTATTAACTACAGAAAGATAGATTTTAAGTCTGTTTCATATTTTACCTAAAACCAAGTGGTTTTGGTTGAAATACTTAGAGAATCTCAGCTCAGGTTAACAAGGGCTGTTGCATGACCACTACCCTTTGTTGGCATGGCAAACTAATTAATGAGCTTGCAATGTCCAAGGCCATTTTGAGCCGTGTAGGATAGTATATTCCTGAGGTGCAAGGCTGGTGCTTCTCTCTGTATAATTCATGTGGGTCTAGAGAGCATTCATGCAATCTAGCTGGGTATCGGTCTCCACATGCTGATGGCTGAATGATCACAGTGCCTGGAGGACTTTGCTGTTTATCACTGGCATTGAGAGAGACAACCCGGGCTGGAGAGTTAAGGGGGCACAGTGGTCCCACAGTTCCAGATTGTACCCCGGGGATCCTGGCACATATATATTCATGCATAACATTAGCACCATATAGATGATGATAATAAACAACTAAGTAGAGAACAAAACTGTATCAAATATTTTAAAAGATGCAAACACCAAGGAGAATGGGTTGTTTTATAGGGTGGTACAAGAAAGCATTATAAATGGGCATGATGGAAATTATGATTTTTTTTAAGGAAAATTTAGGGTGAACAAAAAAATTCTGAGAAGTGATCTCTCAGACTGCAGAATAGTCTGGCAAAGGAAGTAGTGGAAACCCCACTGCTTGAGTCATAAACTGGACAAAGCACTAGACAGTATATGCCAGGAAGTATATTACAGGGAATAATGCTGAAATGGCAGAGGAAAGAACTAGATAACCTACCAAGTTACTTCCATCTCTAACTTCCATGCTGTCTCCCACTTTCATATTATCTATAGATGCTAAGGAAGTGCCAGGCTAAGCATTAAATCAGAAACCCCTGCTATTCAGCATGTTTGCTTACAACCCAGGGGAAAGAGATTAATACTGAAATGAAAGACTAAAAACTACAAAAGGTTCGTTTCTTGTTCTATCTTTTACAGAACCTCCCACACACAGCGCTTACAATGGTACGGTGAAATTTCACCAGAATATACAATTACAGGTTCTATTCAGAGAAAAATAGGTCAGGAGCAAAGGCACCTTTCAGACAGACCGAATACTGGTTACTTAACTATACTCTGGTTCACAAACAATAAGAACATTCCATCTGTAAATGGAGCAAGGGGATGGGTGGGGGAGGATGAAAAGCCAGGTGAGGACTGCATCATTTGCAAAACAATACAGAAGTAAAACGTTCTCAAAATAAATGGTGAGAAGCAATGCCTGCTCCATTTTCAAATGAAAATGAACTGTAGGAGGCATGAAAGAAAAAAGAAGTGGGGCATCTTCACAAGTTTCAGACATAAAAGTTTAAAAGCAATGGAAATATGACTGAATAAGAATTGACTGTACTCAACATGAATGAATGAAAGTTCTCAGCATTTAAAGACAAGATGAAAGTTACATCAGCTTCATCAATGTGTGTTGAGTTGTAGCCACTAGCCAGAAGGACATGCAGCACATTAATGACTGCAGATTAACCACTTTTTCCTCCACTTTTATGATTGTCTACAAGTTTGCACCAATTGAGTTACACTGGTGCGAACTCGTATGTACACAATCAGAAAAAAAGTCATTTGACAAATGACTTGTTTTGGTTTAGTTTATGCCTGCTACTAATCAATTTAAATTAAACCCAAATAAATTCAAACTCAGGCCATGTCTACATCTAAAATTTTGCAGCGCTGGTTGTTACAGCTGTATTAGTACAGCTGTATAGGGCCAGCGCTGCAGAGTGGCCACACTTACAGCAACCAGCACTGCAAGTGGTGTTAGATGTGGCCACACTGCAGCGCTGTTGGGCGGCTTCAAGGGAGGTTCGGGGAACGCGAGAGCAAACCGCGGCGAAGCTGGTCTCCTTTCCCGGTTTGCTCTCTCGTTCCCCGAACCCCCGAACAAGCAGGTCTCCTTCCCTGCGGTTTGCTGGGTGGTTCGGGGAACGCGAGCAAACCCGGGAAAGGAGACCAGCTTCACCGCTGTTTGCTCTCGCGTTCCCCGAACAAGCAGGTCTCCTTCCCTGCGGTTTGCAGGGTGGTTCCGGGAAACGCGAGAGCAAACCGCGGCGAAGCTGGTCTCCTTTCCCGGTTTGCTCTCGCGTTCCCGGAACCACCCAGCAAACCTCAGGGAAGGAGACCTGCTTGCTCGGGGTTCGGGGAACGCGAGAGCAAACCGCGGCGAAGCTGGTCTCCTTTCCCGGTTTGCTCTCGCGTTCCCGGAACCACCCAGCAAACCTCAGGGAAGGAGACCTGCTTGCTCGGGGTTCGGGGAACGCGAGAGCAAACCGGGGAAGGAGACCAGCTTGATTACCAGAGGCTTCCTCAGGTATGCTGGGATACCTGCTTATTCCACGGAGGTCAAGAAAAGCGCTGGTAAGTGTCTATATTTGATTACCAGCGCTGGATCACCAGCGCTGGATCCTCTACACCCGAGACAAAACGGGAGTACGGCCAGCGCTGCAAACAGGGAGTTGCAGCGCTGGTGGTGCCCTGCAGATGTGTACACCTCCTAAGTTGCAGCGCTGTAACTCCCTCACCAGCGCTGCAACTTTCTGATGTAGACAAGCCCTCAGACTGTATTTTCACAGCCTTAGTGCACAAGTTTAACTAAAGGTATATCTTCAGTGCAACATTAGCCCAGGGAATAGGTAACCAGGTCTGAGCACCCAAGATAACCTAGGCCAGATGTGAGCAGACACAGTGCAAAGCCCTACTCAACTCATTGTGTTCTCATTGATGCTGCACTTACCTGTGTATTGTGGGAAAACGTGTTTGTCCTGAGCACAGAGGGGAAACTGTGGGAAGACACTGGAGGACTATAGCAATGTGACAGTTTTCAGAATAGCAACCGTGTTAGTCTGTATCCGTAAAAAGAACAGGTGTACTTGTGGCACCTTAGAGACTAACAAATTTATTGGTGGCAATTTTGAAACAGAAAGACTTCAAAAACAGACTCCAAAGAGAAACTGCTGAGCTTGAATTGATCTGCAAATTAGATACCATTAACTCTGGCTTGAATAGAGACTGGGAATCGCTGAGTCATTACACTACTTTATCTTTGTCTTCATGATAACTATCCTTACACCTCTTGACAACTGTTTGTAATTGACCATCTTGATTATCACTACAAAAGTTTTTTTCCTGCTGATAACAGGTCATCTTAATTAATTAGCCTCTCAGAGCTCCTATGACATCTTCTCTGTATGTGTGTATTTTTTATATACATACATTCTTCTTCTATGTTCCATTCTATGCATCCGAAGAAGTGGGCTGTAGCCCACATAAGCTTATGCTCAAATAAATTTGTTAGTCTCTAAGGCCATGGCTACACTAGAGAGTTGCAGTGCTGGTGAGGGGGTTACAGCGCTGCAACTTAGGATGTGGCCACACTTGCAAAGCACGGCCAGCGCTGCAACTCCCTGGCTGTACACCCGGTCGAGCCTGGGGTGTAGCGATTCCAGCGCCGGTGATCCAGCGCTGGTCAGCAAGTGTGGACGCCCACCAGCGCTTTTATTGACCTCCGTATCCCAGCATACCTTTTAAGCCTCTCTGGTAATCCTGCACACTCCACTGCCCTGGGCTCAGCTGACCCCACCTTTAAATGCCCCGGGAATTTTAAAAATCCCCTTCCTGTTTGCTCAGCCAGGTGTGGAGTGCAATCAATCATTCAATCAATCAGCGACCATGCCTCCACGCCCCAGACGAGCCCCAGCATGGAACAGTTCCGAGCTACAGGACCTCATCAGTGTTTGGGGTGAGGAAGCTGTGCAAGCACAGCTGCGCTCCAGCCGGAGAAATTATGATATCTATGGGCAGATATCACAGTCCTTGATGAGAAGGGGCCATGAATGGGATGCGTTGCAGTGCAGGGTAAAAATTAACGAGCTACGCAGTGCTTACTGCAAAGCCCGTGAGGGAAATCGCCGCTCGGGAGCTGTCCCCACGACCTGCCGTTTTTACAAGGAGCTGGATGCCATACTTGGGTGTGACCCCACTGCCAATCCTAGGAGCACGATGGAGAGTTCAGAGCAGGGAGAAGTGGGAGAGAGTGTAGAGGAAGCCGAGAGTCAGGCTACTGTGGTGGAGGGAGACACCCCGGAGTCCCAGGAGGCATGCAGCCAGGAGCTCTTCTCAAGCCAGGAGGAGGCTAGCCAGTCGCAGCAGCTGGAAGTTGCTGGTGAGGAAGAAGCAGAGGATCGTGCTCAGGATAAGCAGATTTTTATGTTTTGGGAGAGGAGGGTTTTGGTTATGGCTGCCTGCATGCATGCCTAAACGTGGAATAGCCCATTGATTTGCTCTATCACGTCTCTGTAATCTGCCTCGGTAATCTCTTGAAAAGTTGCAGCCAGAGCGTGGGCAATGTGCTTTCGCAAGTTTATAGGGAGAGCCACCGTGGTCCTTGTCCCAGTCTGGCTAACTCATCTGATCCACTGTGCAGCGAGCGGTGGGGGTACCATGGCTGCACACAGGCAAGCTGCATAGGGGCCAGGGCGGAATCCACACTGCTGTAGAAGACCCTCCCTCTCTTCCCAGGTAACACGCAGCAGTGATATATCTGGCAGTAGGAAACCCTGTTGAGAATTTAGGGATACTTGAGTGCAGGGCGCCAGGTTCGCGGTCCCCCCTCGCCAGCAGGTAGCCAGCCCCGCGGTGCGCTCCGGTCTCCCCACCCCCTTCCAGCAGGTAGCCAGCCCCGCGGTGCGTTCCAGTCTCCCCACCCCCTTCCAGCAGGCAGCCAGCCCCACGGTGTGTTCCGGTCTCCCCACCCCCTTCCAGCAGGTAGCCAGCTCCGTGGTGCGTTCTGGTCTCCCCACCCCCTTCCAGCAGGCAGCCAGCCCCACGGTGCGTTCCGGTCTCCCCACCCCCTTCCAGCAGGTAGCCAGCCCCGTGGTGCGTTCCGGTCTCCCTACCCCCTTCCAGCAGGCAGCCAGCCCCACGGTGCGTTCCAGTCTCCCCACCCTCTTCCAGCAGGTAGCCAGCCCCGTGGTGCGTTCCGGTCTCCCCACCCCCTTCCAGCAGGTAGCCAGCCCCGTGGTGCGTTCCAGTCTCCCCACCCTCTTCCAGCAGGTAGCCAGCCCTGCGGTGCGTTCCGGTCTCCCCACCCCCCTTTCCAGCAGGTAGCCAGCCCCACGGTGCGTTCCAGTCTCCCCACCCCCTTCCAGCAGGTAGCCAGCCCTGCGGTGCGTTCCGGTCTCCCCACCCCCCTTTCCAGCAGGTAGCCAGGCCCACGGTGCGTTCCAGTCTCCCCACCCCCTTCCAGCAGGTAGCCAGCCCTGCGGTGCGTTCCGGTCTCCCCACCCCACTTTCCAGCAGGTAGCCAGCCCCACGGTGCGTTCCGGTCAGCCCCCCCGCCCTTCCAGCAGGCAGCCAGCCAGCCCCACGGTGCGTTCTGGTCTCCCCACCCCCTTCCAGCAGGCAGCCAGCACCGCGGTGCGTTTCCCCCACCACCACCAGCAGGCCGGCAGTTCCGCGGACCGCCCCCCCGCCAGCAGCTCGCCAGCTTCATGTTCCCTACTGTCCCCTGTGCAGGCCACCAGCTACCTCCTGTACCCAGTGCAGATAAACCCCAGTGAGCCATCAGTCAGTTAACCCTCCCAGGTGAAGTCGGGGCAGAAACACTCACCCCATTGCTCGCCATGCCTTGGCTTCCCTGGCCTCTCTGTGTTATGTTAGGTATGTGGGAATGATGCTACAAAAAGTCTACAAACTCCTTCACTGTGTGATAATAAACAATGTAGCCTCTGTGTATTACATGTTTCTACCTATATTTTTTTTAGTGACCTTGACTAATGCAGCCGGATCACCAGCCTCACATCGGTTGCAGAACTTGAGAAAAAATCCACGAAAATCAAAAGAGGAGTTGATCAAAGCAGTTATGAATCACTACAACAGAGAAAGTAGGAAGACGCAGGAATGGAGAGAGAAAATGTATAAGTGGAGGCAAACACAAAGAAGGAGAAAGGAATTGGCTACCAAAAAAACCTCAAAGCAGACGATAAGCCTCCTGGCTCGCCAAACTGACTCTTTCGAATCTCTCGTAGCCATGCAGGCAGATCTGTACCGTGGTAACCCACGCCCCTCCCAAAGCTCTCTTTCTTGTTCCCCAGTATTTGCACAAAACACCTTTCTCCAGCAGCCAGTTTCTTATTACCCCCAGCTGCCCCCAACACCTGTACAATCACCTACCAGCCCTGATAACTACAATTCTTACTCTGTGCACTCCACCCCCATTACCCTGCAGCATAGTAATCCTGAAGTGCAGCAGACATTGAACAGTAATCCAAACAGGACATATTCAAACCTCTGAATGTACAGTCCACCACCCTAACCCCTCTGGCCTGTTATGTACTGTACTTTGAATATAGGATTTTATGGCTTTTACAATACTTTTTATTATTGCAGGAAGTGGTAAATACTGTACCCCAAGGTAGAAAGGAGCACAGCAAAGGCACCAAACATTACTGTTGGCTCTCAGCATCAAATTGCTCCCTTAAGGCATCCCTAATCCTTGAAGCCCTTTCCTGGGCCTCTCTAGTAGCCCTGCTCTCTGGCTGAGCAAACTCATCCTCTAGGCGTCGAACCTCGGAGGTCCATTCTTCACTGAATCTTTCACCCTTCCTTTCACAAATATTATGGAGGGTACAGCACGCGGATATAATAGCGGGGATGCTGCTTTCCCCCAAATCTAGCTTCCCATAAAGACACCTCCAGCGGGCTTTCAAACGGCCAAAAGCACACTCCACAGTCATTCTGCACCGGCTCAGCCTGTAGTTGAACCGGTCCTTGCTCCTGTCAAGCTTCCCTGTATACGGTTTCATGAGCCAGGGCATTAAGGGGTAAGCGGGGTCTCCAAGGATCACAATGGGCATTTCGACGTCCCCTACTGTGATCTTGCGGTCTGGGAAAAAAGTCCTGGCCTGCAGCTTCCTGAACAGGGCACTGTTCCGAAAGATGCGTGCGTCATGCACCTTTCCAGGCCATCCTGAGTAAATGTCAGTGAAACGCCCACGGTGATCCACAAGCGCTTGCAGAACCATGGAGAAATACCCCTTGCGATTAACGTACTCTGATGCCAGGTGGGGTGGTGACACAATAGGAATATGCATCCCATCTATCACCCCTCCACAGTTAGGGAAACCCATTTGTGCAAAGCCATCCACAATGTCCTGCACGTTCCCCAGAGTCACAGTTCTTCTTAGCAGGGTGCGATTAATGGCTGTGCAAACTTGCATCACCACCATTCCAACGGTGCACTTTCTCACTCCAAACTGGTTCGCCACCGATCGGTAGCTGTCTGGAGTTGCCATCTTCCAGATTGTAATAGCCACCCGCTTCTCCACTGGCAGGGCAGCTCTCAATCTCGTGTCCCTGCGCCGCAGGGTAGGGGCGAGCTCAGCACACAGTCCCATGAAAGTGGCTTTTCTCATCCAAAAGTTCTGCAGCCACTGCTCGTCATCCCAGGCTTGCAGAACGATGTGATCCCACCACTCAGTGCTGGTTTCCCGAGCCCAAAGGTGCCGTTCCACGGTGCCGAGCACGTCTATTACTGCCACAAGTAATTGAGTGTCTTGAGCGTCAGGCATTTCAATATCATCGTCTGACTCCTCACTGTCACTTTGCAACTGAAGGAATAGCTCCACTGCCATGCGTGATGTGCTGGCAACATTCATCAGCAAGGTCCTCAGCAGCTCAGGCTCCATTTGTAACAGAAATCTCAGAAATCACGCTGCAGACTCACAATGGCGCCAAACTGCTCGGAATGTGTAGCAAAGCACCACGGGACGTTGGAATAGGAAGCGGAAAGACCCGCACACTTCCTTCCCCTTCCCACAAGCCACAGCGCCAAAATGGGACGAGGTGCTCTGTGGGATAGCTGCCCACAATGCACCACTCCCAACAGCGCTGCAAGTGCTGCAAATGTGGCCACACTGCAGCGCTGGTAGCTGTCAGTGTGGCCACACTGCAGCGCTGGCCCTACACAGCTGTACAAACACAGCTGTAACTACCAGCGCTGCAAAACTGTAAGTGTAGCCATGGCCTAAGGTGCCACAAGTACTCCTGTTCTTTTTATAAGAATGTGAGTGATTCAGCCTGCATCCCTTCTGAAAAGCAGGCAGGTTACCAGTCCAAATAAAAGAGGAACCCGGGCTCTAACCCACAGCCCCAGCCAGCCAACAAGCCTTGGGTTAAAGCACCACCAAACTCAACTGAGAGATCTGTGTGTGGATGGGAGGAGGGTTAGGACCAGTACCTAGCTAAGAGCCCAGGCTAACTGCAGAGAAGACATACCCTAAATCAATTTCAAAGTTTCTCTTAAATGAAACTTGTTCAACATTGTGGAACATCACAACTGCTAAACACCAAGTGAACATAGGTCTGGCCCACAAGGACGCAAGCAGAATCAGGCCCTCCACCGCAATACCATCATATGTAGAAATACAAATGACTCATTATTATGGGCTTGATTGTTACAGCTCTTGCTCAGACATGTAGGGTAGTAAAGAAGAATATGGCACCTCTCTATAGTATATCCACCCTTCCCCCTTACTCGCCTGCTCAAGATTTTGACTCTAGCCACAGGGGAAGGAAAGGAAGACAAAGCAGCTACACATTCCCTATTTCAAGTAAGTTCATGATAAGGGAGCGGAAAGTGAAAAAAGAGCTTTCTCCCTACCCGGCCTTTCACCACTTGCCAGCCAAAGTTCTGGCCGGGCACACTGCAAGGAGTAAGCTGCACCAGGATAAAGGAGCAGGAGAAATTTGTGACTGATCCTGGATGGTCTTCAGCTGTTTTAACCCTCTCTGTTCCTTATGCAGGGCCAATGGTAAAGTTCCAACCTAGACTTGTATCACTATGTAAAATTGCACTTTAAGAACCAGCGTGGATAAACATCTATGATTATCACATAATCACATTCTTTTAAATTAACTTTAACTGATTTTTTTCAAAATAAACCTATTTAAAATTACATTTAAAATTGACAGCTATGTTAAGACCTAAACTACATATAATCTATTAAAATCAACTGAATTAAATACCAAAAATAATATTAATCAGCATATATTTGCTGTCAAATTTTAAAGAAAGTCAAACATTTGACGTCAATGGCTGAGCACCTGGAATACCAATTGTTGAAGTGCTAAACAAGCTTTTGACAGCAACAGACTCTTTTGCAGGTGCAGAAAGAGTATTTTTTACTTCAGTTTATGCAACTAGTTAAGTTCAATGACTAGTTCATTCAAAGTTAAAAACCCGCTGGGATTTGGAAGAGCAGGAAAACTTGTTTTCCTCCTCCAATATATGAATAAAAACTAGCTGAGAAAGATCTATAGGTTCTAAAATCTTGACAATCATGGGGACCAGAAATAGGGTTCCCAACTTTCTGATTTTAGACAATTGAACACCCTTGTCCCGCCCCCTTGCCCGAGGTCCCACCCAGCCCCACTCCTTATCCAACCCTCCCCCTATTAACTGCATCCCCCCCTCCCTCTGTCGCTTGCTCTCCCCCCACCCTCGCTCACTTTCTCAAGGGTGTGGCAGGGGGTTGGGGCATGGGAGGGAGTGAGAGCTCTGGAAGATGGTCAAGAACATAACCCTATGCTCAGGTGGAGGGAGCATGGAGGGAGCACAGGCTCCAGGAGGGAGTTTGGGTGTGGGAGGGGGCTCAGGGCTGGGGTAGGGGTTCAGGATGTGGGCTCTGGGTGGCGCTTACACCAGGTGTTTTTTGGAAACAGCCAGCATGTCCCTCCAGCCCCTAGGTGGAGGCGCAGCCAGGCAACTCTATGCACTGCCCTCTCTCACAGGCATTGCCTCCACAGCTCTCATTGGCCGTGGTTCCCAACCAAAGTGAGTTGTGGAGCCAGCGCTTGGGGGGGAGAAAGGGAAGTACATGGAGCCTTCCTGGCCACCCCTGTGCCTAGGGGCCGCAGGGACATGCCGGTCGCTTCTGGAAGCCATGCAGATTCAGGTAGGGAGCCTGCCTTAGCCCCACTGCACCACTGACTGGACTTTTAACAGCATGGCCAGTGCTGCTGACCGGAGACTCCAGGGTCCCTTTTCAACTGGGCGTTCCGGTTGAAAACTGGATGCCTGGCAACCCTAACCAGAAACCATGAGTTCAATTCACTAATTAGAGAATACTTCCTTTGTTTAATAAATTAGTTTAAAATTAAATACAAAAGCACGTGATAAACTTCTTCTCTTATGTATCCAGCACATTTAAGGTAATTTCATTTAACTGATAAAAAATTAAAATTCTGGTTTTATCCATTTTTAACTGATTTTGAATTTCCATCCAAATAAAAGATTGACAAAAATTACAAGTAAAAATTAACCATCATCTAGTATACAACAAATGCATCACTCATTTTCTAACGATTAAAAATGTAAAAATTAGTAATCAGAACAAAAGCTGTATGATTGCTTAAATAAATGTGTATGGCTATAGTGTGTCCTTCTAGTTAGCAAAAAGAAGCACCATATTTAGCATAAAGGCTACATTTAATTGCAAATCAAAGTGTTTTAATGGCTACCAAACAATGACAATCAACCTTTCTTTAGGAAAATAATTAATTAGAAATACAAAACATGATTAATATCTACAATTTAAATCAAAGTTTCCTGCATGCTCACTTAAATAATGATTAAAACTGATTATTTTAATTACTTTGATTTAAATCAGTCCACTCTAATAAGAACTACAGCCACCACCACCCCCGTCTCTCCCAAAGTTTATAAGGGCTTTTTTTTTTTTGTACAACACCTAGCATGATGCATGACTGGGGCTCTCAGTCAGTACAATAATACAAATAAATAATAAGTCTCAACTATTTTAAGTACCTCCCAGTTACAACAAACCTTTTAAAAGGATTGCAAATAACTGAATAAAACCAATGAAGAGGTTACTTAAAATACTAGTTAAATTTTTGTGATTAAATTTTGGCATTATATATAGGTAACTTACTTTCTTCTTACTGTCTTCATAACTTCCTACATTTTAATAAAAACTGCTATCACGTGCTTCCTTTTTTTACATTTGTATTGTATTTAATTTTTTCCCAAAAAATAACAACAGAAAACAAAGCAAGAAAAACAAAATAGTAAAGCAATGGGCAGGGAGGGAAAGAAAAGGAAGCTATTATGCTCTTTTGTGGCATAGATTTAAAAATGTTTTATTACAGGCCACACCAAAACCTGGGACCCAAACATTTCTGGCTCCAAAGCCTTTCTTTCTCCATTTGAACCATCTCTAGTAGGAATTCTGGCTGACCTGCTAAAACTTTTCCCTTACCACTGATTGAGAAGGTTATTGTTAATCTTTTACACTGATTGCTCCAGTGGCTCTATTTCATTTTGTTATGAAGTTAGAAAAGCCATGTGAACAGAGAGCCATTTGGTGAGTGTGTGGTTTTAAGGTGACATGAGGAAATAAAGAACAGTTTCAAAGCTAGGAATTCCCCCGGGGACAACCAAGACACAGATGTGCTGTTCATCATATGAAAAAGAAAATATAATTGTGAGCCATGTGTTAACAGTTCCATGTTCATAACATTTTCACATCAAAATTTCCTATTACACCTCTACCTCGATATAACGCGACCCAATATAACACGAATTCGGACAGAACGCGGTAAAGCAGTGCTCCGGGGGGCCGGGCTGCGCACTCTGGTGGATCAAAGCAAGTTCAATATAATGCGGTTTCACCTATAACGCAGTAAGATTTTTTGGCTCCCAAGGACAGCATTATATCGAGGTAAAGGTGTATTTGGAACCAGTATTTAACTGAAAGGCCATAAGTTAACAAGTGACCAGCTCATCAAAGATATGACCTGCACATAGACTTGTGAATATCTATACAGGGACAGTTAATCTTTGCCAACAGTGCAAAACATTAAACTTGTGCTTTAGTGACGGCCTCTCATAAGAGGTCTGTGTGTCACTCAGCGGAGTTAAACTGCTCACTGCTGTGACCCATCTATTCTTCATTAGGCTACTAGCTTCACTGAAGAACACAAGGTTATCATGACCGCTGGCATTTTCCCTGCATTGACGTTCGAAGCAGCATCTTACTAAGCAAAATATGGGGAGACCATGTAGAAGTGGACCAGGTAGAAGTGGCATGTATAATCATCTCTTTAAAGCGTGCATCCAGCAGCCAGCAGTAAACTGTGAACAACATTAATAAAAGTCACAGACGTGTGAGTAATACTGGTGGCATTTAATGCTCTTCTCAGTTATTTATGTGACTCAGAGTCAGACACACTACATTTTTTCAGCATGGAATAAACAAACTCATCAAAATCTTTCTTGCAGCACAACCCAAAATGTTCTAAATGACAGTCTCTTCCCACCCAAAGCATGAATTAAAAGCAACGAAAAGCTAGCAAACTTTCTTCTGAACCAAACAGAATGAGCCCAGAGCAAATCTTCTCCAAGATAGAAATACGAAACCCACCAAGAGTAGAGGTTAGAGCTGAGCAGCCTGTCGAAATGTACTCCTGATTCTTTTCTTCAAAACAGCCTGTGTATTTCTCAAATTTTGCTTCTTAGAAACCTTCTCTGCACATTACAGTACTTATGTGTAAACAGTCAAGTTCAGTCGTGCCTCATTCTCTGGAAAATGTGTGTCACAATAAATGTGATGGGCAAAACATTCCCATTATATTATTCAGGAGGGGAGGAGAAATATCAGCCATTTCCTAAATTAGTTCATTCAATAGTTTCCCCCCTGGAAGCCTTTGAAGTGTCTACTAATTTGAATTTTAAAAAGAAAAAGAAACAAGAGGAAGGAGGGAGGTCCTGAAATGAACTGAGGCATGCTCAAAAGGTTATCTGGTATGACTATGGGTATGTCTACATCTACAATTTTGCAGCGCTGGTTGTTACAGCTGTATTAGTACAGCTGTATAGGGCCAGCGCTGCAGAGTGGCCACACTTACAGCAACCAGCGCTGCAAGTGGTGTTAGATGTGGCCACACTGCAGCGCTGTTGTGCGGCTTGCAGGGGGGTTCGGGGAACGCGAGAGCAAACCGCGGGGAAGCAGGTCTCCTTCCCCACGGTGTGCTCTCGCATTCCCCGAACCCCCCTGCAAGCAGGTCTCCTTCCCCGCGGTTTGCTCCAGTGTTCCCCGAACCCCCCTGCAAGCAGGTCTCCTTCCCCGCGGTTTGCTCTCGCGTTCCCTGAACCCCCCTGCAAGCAGGTCTCCTTCCCCGCGGTTTGCTCCGGTGTTCCCCGAACCCCCCTGCAAGCAGGTCTCCTTCCCTGCGGTTTGCAGGGGGGTTCGGGGAACGCGAGAGCAAACCGCGGGGAAGGAGACCTGCTTGCGGGGGGGGGTTCGGGGAACGCGAGAGCACACAGCGGGGAAGGAGACCTGCTTGCGGGGGGGGTTCGGGGAACGCGAGAGCACACCGCGGGGAAGGAGACCTGCTTCCCCGCGGTGTGCTCTCGCGTTCCCCGAACGCCCCAGCAAACCGCGGGGAAGGAGACCTGCTTGCAGGGGGGTTCGGGGAACGCAAGAGCACACCGCGGGGAAGGAGACCTGCTTGCCGGGGAGTTCGGGGAACGCGAGAGCAAACCGCGGGGAAGGAAACCTGCTTGATTACCAGAGAGGCTTCCTCAGGTATGCTGGGATACCTGCTTATTCCACGGAGGTCAAGACAAACGCTGGTGAGTGTCTACACCTGATGACCAGCGCTGGATCACCAGCACTGGATCCTCTACACCCGAGGTTCGACCGGGTGTACGGCCAGCGCTGCAAACAGGGAGTTGCAGCGCTGGTAATGCCCTGCAGATGTGTACACCTCCTAAGTTGCAGCGCTGTAACCCCCTCACCAGCGCTGCAACTTTGTGGTGTAGACAAGGCCTTAAACAGTTAAATGAAAAACTGTATATATGATCTGTATATATTTTTTAAAATAAATTTACGAGCAGTCCCTGGAGACTACTAAATTTAGTCTTTCTAAACACTTTACTGTGTCATCAAAGCTCCCTTCCATTTTTTCAGTTTGTTGCAGGAAGGGAAGGAGTGGAGTTTATTAAACAAAAGAAAAATAAACTTAAGTCCCAACTGGAAATACACGAAACAGCTCTTTGACAACAGTAAAAAAAGCATCTTCTGAACTTAACAGAAGTCCATGCAACCTGGGATAAAAACAAATTGCTTTGTATACTGCACAATGCCTTGTACATTTGATCGCCCAAACGCTGCTCAGTAGAAAGGATAGCCTCATAAGTAAATGCACATGCTAGGAAGCGCTGCAGTCACAATTACTGACTATGAGGAAGATTCTTTGTGATTATGTTAACACCTTCAGTTTGGCCATCACCATTGCCAGGACACAGACACTGAGAATGGTGTTTGAAATTAAAATGGGTTTCAGAGTAGCAGGCGCATTAGTCTGTAGCCGCAAAAAGAACGGGAGAAATTAGAACAGACAAGAACACCAAGAAAGTCAGTCAGCATGTACACAGTGGAAAATCAAATTTCAAAAATATCCATGTAAATCTCTTACAGTCTATATCCCAGTCAGATATCTCTCTATTTATAAACATGGCATAAGACTAGAACTGGTCAGAAAATGGGTTCTTGTCTACTCACCCAGAAATGTTGACTTTTCAGAAAAAAATCCAAAACCTAAGTATTTCAGCCAAAACCAAAAATATTTTGATTTAGAAATGCCACTGTGCTGCCTCATGAAAGTTGTCATTCAGGTGCCTCGTGCTCCCATTCTCCTCTATTGGCCAGGTTCCCAGGTTAGACTACATCTTCCATAATGCACCATAGTCTTCCTAGGGAACAGGAAGTGCATCATGGGAGATGTAGTCTATCCGGAAAGCCCAGCCCACACAATAGTGAGGGGACACAAGGCACCATGTCACATATCCGAATCAAAACATTCCAGAAACTTTTCTGGCTGTCAAGTGTTCCATTTTTCAATGAAAAATTGAATTTTTCTTCGGAAAGAAGACTCTTTCATTTGGTCAAAACCGCAGATTTTTTACAAAAAAAATGTTGACAGAAAATTTTAGCTGACCTACATAAAACCCAGCCAAATCATTTTCATTACTTATAATGATCAGTTTAACACTTTGACATTGATTAAGACAGTATCTAGAAATACTGGGAATCACTTGGGAATTTAGTTACATTCTTTTCCTGTGTGCAGCCCAGTTAGCCTCATAAATAAATGCACATGAAACTAATGGGAGTCTTCCCACTGATTACATTGAATTCTGGATCAGGTCCTTACTGTACAGGTTAAGAGTACTGCCTTTGTAGCAACATACCAACTGCATTCTTTAGGCCAAATTCATCTCTGCTGTCATTTCAGTGAGCTCAGCAGAATTACACTAGACAAGGAGTGCAAACCTTTGAATTGTTTAAATGAGTGCATCACGCTTAATTAGTATGCTTCCCAATTTTATTAGAGTTACAATTAATTACAGTCTAAGCTCATGCAATTACATGTTTTTGTGAACTGCCCATTGCCATGGCATCTGGCCCCCAAAACAACTTAAACCAACATCACACATGCAAAGCAGAAGTACAGCATGTAGCAGGGAGGTGGCAAGTATTACACAGTCCTTGCAGCTCATTTCTACTAGATCAGCCACTTAGAAAAAAGGGAAGTGGTGTACTGAAGCTTTCTTTAGCCTTCCACAAATACTGTACATCTTACATGTTTTAATTTCCTCTATGCTGCTTCCCAGTGAATGTGTACGTGCACAAACATCAGCAGCAGAGGGACTGAATGTCTGAAGACTAAATGAGCTTCATAAACATCAAGACCATGGGCACCATCAGAACTCTTATTTTACATTTTAAAACCAATTACCACTGTAATTCTGAAAACAAGGAAACAAATTTTAATGAAAAAAAGTCATAAATAAGTGCTAATTTCTCACTAACGTTTATGTTCATAGCTAGCTTATGCAGTAAGTTAACGTTTATTTTGTGGCCCTCTGCTCTCCCTCTGAAACTTGGACTCTTCCATGTAGTGAGGTTCAAAATATGACAGCACCTCTAGCCCCTTCAATTCACCCTGCCTATCTTTTCTCTCTCTCTCCCCAACCCCTCCGCCAAAAAAAACCCTCCAAAACAAAAAATGTTTAAATAATGGAAAGGTTTGCACACAAACCAATATAAGACAACAAAATTCAGAGATAAGATTAACTGTATCCTCAACTGAACTGGCTCCACAAAACACAAATATATAAGATCGGTGTGTGAGGTTATGCATCACATTATAACTGCCTTATGAAAGGAGACTCAAAGAGCTTGGCTTGTTTAGCCTGGCCAAAAGAAGGCTGAGGGGGGATATGCTCGCCCTATATAAATATATCAAGGGGGTTAACGTTAGGGAGGGAGAGGAATTATTTAAGTTTAGTACTAATGTAGGCACGAGGACGAATGGGTATAAACTGGATATTAGGAAGTTTAGACTTGAAATTAGACGAAGGTTTCTGACCATTAGGGGAGTGAAGTTCTGGAATAGCCTTCCGAGGGAAGTAGTGGGGGCAAAAGACTTTCCTGGCTTTAAGACAAAGCTTGATAAGTATATGGAGGGGATGTTATGATAGGATCGTTAATTTGGGCAATTGATCTTGAATTACCACCACACAGGTCTGCTCAATGGTCTGCGGGGAGATGTTGGATGCGATGGGTACTGAGTTGCTGCGGAGAATTCCTTCTTGGGTGCTGGCTGGTGACTCTTGCCCACATGCTCAGGGTTTAGCTGATCGCCATATTTGGGGTCGGGAAGGAATTTTCCTCCAGGGCGGATAGGCAGGTGCCCTGGAGGTTTTTCGCCTTCCCCTGCAGCGTGGGGCACGGGTCGCTTGCTGGTGGTTTCCCTGCAGCTTGAGGTCTTCAAACCATTTTTGAGGATTTCAATAACTCGGTCCTGGGATAGGGGTTGTTATAAAATTGGATGGGTGGGGTTCTGTGGCCTGCCTTGTGCAGGAGGTCAGACTAGATGATCAGATTGGTCCCTTCTGACCTATGAGTCTATGAGTCTATAATACTTCGTTTATGATAACAGTTCAGGTGGAAATTAATTCCTTGCCAAAAAAGGTGAGTTCAGCAAATATTTTTTTGTCTCCGCTGATTTTATATTGTCATGGGTTGGGCTACACCTCATTGAAACTGCTCTCAAAAACAAAGTCCTTCATTTAGGACAGTTATAAGAAGCCATTGAGCTCTTTTATGGAATCAGAGAGCAGAAACAAAAAGGACCTCCAACCAAAACACTGGCATATGTCATCACCCAAAACAAAGGCACTTGCGAGGCTGCTGAGGAATTTCAACTATGTGGGCAGAGGGGCTTCACTGAGTATTGTTTTAGCAGAAGTGTGTGCTCTGTGCTGAAAAAAGCAGGAGAAAGACCAAAGAAGAAGGTAGAATAGCAAGGAAGCACCAGACGTGGAAGCACTGGAAAAAAACTAAAATCCTGAAAGCGTCTAGCAACTGTGGGCAAAGTCAAAGAAATTGCCCCCTTTTTGAATTCTCCTGTATCCTAGCAGATAGGCCTTTGTACATAAACAAGCAGGATTGTATCAAAGACAGAACTGGCTGTCGTCAATTGACTATCATCGATTTCACCTCCTAATGGAACCACTATGCAGGATACTGAATTTTAGCTAACCACTCAAGCCAAAAAGAGGTAACAATATGTAATCCTCCACATAATTGTGCTTAAGTCTAAACAGGGTTAGATGGCACAATGGTAAAAATGCCACTGATGCTACCATTGGTGCAACTGCACCACTGATGGCAAACAACAGGACTATACTTTGCCTCTAAACAGGGCCAGCTCCAGGCACCAGCTGACCAAGCACGTGCTTGGGGTGGCACCTTAGGGCAGGGAGGCACTCAAGGTTTTTTTTTGGTTCCTCAGGGCAGCGCTGGATGGTTTTTTTTTTTGTTTCTGCGGCCTGGCGCTTGGGGGGGGCTTCGAGTGGGGGGGCACTTGGGTGGCACGGGGCACCCAGAGGGGCGGGGGCTTGGCGCGGTGCCCGGGGGGGGGCGGGGGCTTAGAGCAGCACAGTGCTTAGAGGAGGGCGGGGGCTTAGAGCAGCACGGCGCTTAGAGGGGGGCGGGGGCTTGGCGTGGCTCTCAGAGGGGGGGCAAGGGCTTTGGGTGGCGTGCCGCTTGTGGGGCGGGGCTTCGGGTGGCGTGACGCTTGGGAGGTGGGGCTTCAGGCAGCACAACGCTCGGGTGGTGGGGCTTCAGGCATGACAGCGTGGGGCGCCCAGAGGGGGAGTGGGGGCTTAGAGCAGCGCGGCGCTTGGAGGGGGGCAGGGGCTTGGCACAGCGCCCGGGGGGGCAGGGGCTTGGCGCGGCTCTTGGAGGGAGGGCAGGGGCTTTGGGCGGCGTGACACTCGGGGGGTAGGGCGGGGCGGCGCTCTTCTTTTTTGCTTGGGGTGGCAAAAAAAGTTAGAGCCAGCCCTGCCTCTAAATTTGAAGTGCTATCATTTTTATTTTTCACCGATTTTAGTGGCAGTGAAGTAGCCCTAAATTTGAACAGAAATTGCTGCAATTAATCGCTCTCAGAAATACTATTTAATTAAGAAATAAATTCAGTACATTGACCATCCTTGCCTAATGGGAAGCTTCACTAAAAAAGCACTCAGATATTTCAATTACACTCCTGTATGTAGAATTATGTTATGACAGTGTTTCCAGCCAGAGTTTAGATGACACAAGCCCGACCCATTACAACCTGGTTGGTCCAAGTACTCCAAAATCAAAATTTAAAATTAAAAATTTCCTCTAAATTAGCTTCAAAACCAGCCTGTTAGTGCAAGAACATTTGAAATAGAATATGCAAAAAAGTCATGTCAAGTGGTTTACCTACCTTTTCTGTGATATAGAAATTGGAACTATCAGCATGTTGCAGTGCATAATATTCATGGTTCACAAGAGACCACCTTAAAAATATGAAAATATATGATAAGAAAATGAAAGAGAAAAAAAGAAGCTTCATTACTGGTGTTTAACATTATCAACAATCAAGTGTCCATCTGTCTCACGTACTGTCCTATCTATAGATTTTTCAACATGTCCACTCAACAATGAGAAAAAACAATCATACATCCAAGGAGAAGAGAGAAAAGTACAAAACACCCACAACTCATTTAATGGAATATTATTCCCTTTCTTCTCTCCTTCCCCTGACAATTTGAAATGGAGAGCCCTCAGCTTGACCATTGAGTGACAGAAACAATGCAATAATATATTCTTTCAAATCCCAAGGTTTAAAACACAAAAATAAATCTTCTGAACACCTTCCATTACATTAATATCAAAGTTCAATATAAAGCATTTTATGAAAACAAAATTACTTTATTACAGATAAATCCTAAATGGCAGTTACATCATAGTCAAAAATCGAACAAATAAAAATTCCAGAACAGCCCCATCCTATCAACACTACTACGTGTAGTTTCCACTATAACAAGTAGAATAGACTGAACTCATTACAACAGATATGTGCCTATAACATCAGGCCATTATGCTGGAAAACTCTCTGGGCAGGGAGCTTGTCTTGGTGACTCTTACAGCACCAGGCATACAGATGCTCCTTAACAAATAAAAAAACAGTACTACAAAAATCTATATGCCTTTTACTATATTTTAGCTGTAGTTTCATTAACTTTAAACTAGTTTCTGTCCTTCTGTGTCACTAGTTAAAAATTAATTAAAAGAGCATTTTTTGCAAACATTAAACATGCTGTTTAAATATTACAATATGACAGTTTCTTATTATAACAGGTTATGTTTAACATTTCACTTCTATGCTGCTTGTTCCAGCGATTAGGTATTTGCACAACAGCCACCAGGCTTAGAAACACAATTCACAGTTTATGTTTCTTGATTTGTGAACTGAAAGAGATGCTCAATAAAGTGGTTGCACTCTACAGTTAAAACTCATCTCTAAAACCCGCACTTAAGGGGTGTGTAGGTTTTGTGATGGCTTTCTGCACAGAAATGAGTTTTACCCCTTAATAAAGCACAAGTTAAAGCACTTTTTAATTTTCCCGGTACACAGTTTTCAGATTGAATTTAGCTGGCCAGTGGATTTTGCAAATTCTAAGGGCATGACTACACTTGCATATGTAGAGTGCTGGGAGGTAAACCAGCCTTCGGAGACGGCAGCAGGGAAAACGCTGCAGTGTGTTTACACTGTCAGCTGCAAGCGCACTAGCATGGCCACATTAGTAGCTCTTGCAACGCTCCAAAGAGCAGTGCATTGTGGTAGCTATCCCAGTGTGCAAGTGCCTGCAGCATGCTTTTCAAATGGGCGGAGGGGAGGGGATGACAGGGAGTGTGTTGTGTGTATGTGGGGGGAGAGAAGGTGTGTTTTGGGGCGCTGAGACTGTGTCAGCATGGTGTCTTGTAAGTTCAGAAGCAGCAGACCCCTTCCCTTCCCCCTCATCACACACACACTCACAACAGCAGCATTCCATACTAATGGCTTGCTTTGTCCCAGAGAAGAGAAGCATGCTGGTTGTCAGAAATGGAGCTTTGAAAGGGGATATCCGCATGCCTGCAGCCGATTTCAATACAATGAGAAGAGTGGCCACTTGACTTCAGGGGATTATTGGATGTTTCCAGAGGCCAATCACAGCACAGTAATGCAACACCTTGTCCACACTGACACCCAGGCATTTCAGCCAGGGCACAGCAAGCTTTATGCTTCTCGTGGAGGTGGATCACCAGGAGCACTCCAGCTGCAGAGTCCAGGCACTCTACATGCCTTGCCAGTGTGGACACATCGGGAGTTAGGACACCCGGGGCTGCTTTAATGCACTCTAACTTGCAAGTGTAGCCAAGTCCTAAGTCTGAAAATAAAACCTTTTTGAAATCAACTTCAGAATTTAGGAAAGTCATCACTAGGGATATTTTATTTATCTTGCAGAAAATCTGTATGTCTGCTATTTATTTTATGCAGTGTTGTAGCTGCGTCAATCCTAGGCTAGTAGAGACAAAAAGTGGGTGATCTTTTATTGGACCAACTTCTACCGGTGAGAGAAACCAGCTTTTGTGCTTACACAGAGCTCTTCTTCAGGTCTGGAAAACAAGGTTCCCCAAAGCTTGCTCTCTCACCAACAGAAGTTGGTTCACTAAGGGTATGGCTACATTTGGAATTTCAAAGCGCTGCCGCGGCACTGCTTTGAAGTGTGAGTGTAGTCAGAGCGGCAGCGCTGGGAGAGAGCTCTCCCAGCGCTGCATGTAAACCACATCCCTTACGGGTGTAGCGTGCAGCGCTGGGATCCGCGCTCCCAGCGCTGCTGCCCTGATTACACTGATGCTTTACAGCGCTGTATCTTGCAGCGCTCAGGGGGGTGTTTTTTCACACCCCAGTTGCAGCGCTGTAAAGTGTGAGTGTAGCCAAGCCCTAAGAGACATTACCACAGCGACCATTTCTCTCTGTTATTTATTTTAAGAATCAAAGGAAACATAGCATCTGAACTTACCCATCACAAACTTCTTTTATTATTGCAGACAATGGTTTTTTCTGATTAAAAAAAGAAGGCAAATTCACTGTTAGAACATCACATCAGAGCAATTAAACATATTAATTATTTCACTGGTTCAGTTCAATAATGCAAGCTAGTAGTACTCAGTTTTGCTTACTTTTTAATATTCAGCTTGATAACATTAAGAATTTTTGGGGTGTTCCAGGCAGCAAATTCACAGAAACATTATTGCTACACATTAGTGTGATGACAGCTAATCATAAATAGTTACGACAAAAAGATCAAGGTACATTTTGCCACCTTTACTCCTACAGCATCAACCACGCTTTTGTGGGGCTGGGGAAAATGAAGAGGTCTTCTATTGACACTATATCTCATGGCCTAGTAAAAGCAGAATGTTCAGATTTCAGCATGAGCATTTTTCAGGAATGATAGCAGTAAACAGTTTGATATTTTTTAAGCTGCATTTGTTCCTTCCAGATATCAGCTATGTGTGATGGCAAAACTACATTCTGATTAGGAAATTCAGAGAACAGAACATAACGTTTTCTGCAATTCTCCCTCCTGAATACATATTGCTTTCCTCCAATAAACCTCCACTGAAAAGCAGTAAGATTCCAGTTGTGTTAACTCTGCTTTGTTGTAAATATGCAGCACAACCATTCTGTGTGTTGCCACATAACTGACTACAGAGGGTTTTGTTCCTTCAAATCCCAAAATAGAAGGAACACTGTCTAGTATGGAAATGTTGCAACACCCTGAATGATGTTATAAACGTAGCACATGTGTTTCCCTAGGAAACAGTATTGTCTGGAAGAAATTAAGTCTTTGTCACTTGGAGAAAGGGGACACAACTCATTTCTAGAACACTACCGTTCCGCACCTCCTCATTGCTGGCTGGCTGCACAGAGTACAGTGTCGGCTGCTGCTTCTGAAAAAAAGATTATGGGTAAAATTTTCAAAAGCACCCAAGAGACTTAGCAGCGTAAGTCCCATATACTTTCAATGATTTATGGTATGTCTACAATACCAATTTTTTTCCAACACATCTTACACCAGCATAAAGCCACTGCAGTTAGTATATTGCTTGTGCATGCGCATATTTCACTCCCTGTGTCAGCACTGCACATACTCACCAGGAGCGCTTGTGTTAATGGACAGTGCAGGGCAACTCACCATCTTCCAATGCACTGTCTTTTGGGAAGTTTTATGGTGGGGAGAAATGAGTTGTGCAGGGGTACTGGGACTGCAGGGCCCAGTTACCATCATGCAACTTTCTCCACCCCATAATGCCATCTCTATCCCATAATTTTCATACTTAATTTGAAAATCCATCAAACCCAAGTGGGACTTGTCACTTTCCACCATCTCTAATAGAATCATGGAGCCTGCACTATTGTTCTGAATGTTGCAAGCACAGGACAAACAATCCAGGAGTACTTGCAGAGCCAGAAGAAGAGCCACGAGGAACATGATCATTTCCTGAAGGGCAGATTGCTGGAGGACAATTCAAGGTTGTTGGTGACATTCACAGAACAGCTGCAAATGGCGGACTGCTGCTTCTAGGCTCGAGAAATGAGCACTGACTGGTGGGATTGCATCGTAATGCCGGTTTGGGACGAGCATGGTTGCAGAACATTTGGATGTGCAAGGCAACATACCCGGATCTGAGTGCTGCTCTTGCCCCAGACCTCCAGCACAGGAACGCCAGAATGAGAGCTTCACTAATAGTGGAGGAGCAAGTGGTGATTGCACTGTGGAAACTTCCAAATCCGAAAGTCAGTGGGAAATCATTTTGGAAATGGAAAATCCATTGTGGAGGCCATTGTAATGCAAGTATACAGGACCATTAATCATTTCCTGCTACAAAGGACTGTGACTCTCAGCAACATGCAGGACATAGTGGATGAATTTGCACCTATGGGACTCCTGAATTGCAGTGGAGGAATAGATGTCATGCATATCCCTATTTTGGCACCAGACCACCTTGCCACAGGGAACATCAACAGAAATGGCTGTCTTCCTATGGTTATGCAAGCACTGGTGGATCACTGGGTATGCTTCACTAACATCAACATTGACTGGTCAGGGAAGGTGCATGATGCTCACACCTTTAAGAATACCAGACTGTTCAGAAAGCTGCAAGCAGGGACTTTCTTTCCATACCGGCGGGTTACCATTGGCAACGTTAAAATGCCAGTAGTGATCGCAGGGGACCCAGCCTACTCCTTACTCCCCTGGTTCATGAAGCTATTACCAGCCACCTCGATAGCACCAAGGAAAGATTTATCTACTGGTTCAGAAGGTGCAGAATGACAGTTGAATGTGCTGTTGGTAGATTGAAGGGATGCTGGCATTGTTTACTCACAAGATTGGATCTCAATTAAAAAAATATCCCAGTGGTTATAGCTGTCTTCTGCGTCCTGCATAGTAACTGTGAAGCAAAAGGGAAACGTTTCCGCTGGGGTGGAAGGTGGAGGTGGAGGGGCTCTCTGCTGAGTTTTTGCAGCCAGACACAAGAGCTTTCAGAAAAGCTCAACATGGAGCAGCACAACTCAGAGAGGCTTTGAAAGAGCACTTTAACAGCAAGCCACAGTTATGCATTGTGGAGTATTGTGCTCTACCTGCAGTGCGGGGGCCTGTTAGGAACGGTGCTTGGTGTACATCTATGAACAGAACACTGACAATGCCCCTATTAATTCTGTGGTGCTTGCTGTCCATTTATGATTATTACACTGTGTTTGTCACAGAGCCTCTGAATTGTGTCACACTGTACCGTAACAAGTCAGTGGGTGCTTTCACTACTGCCAGTCACTCAGCAGCATATGTTGTGAACTAATAAAGAGGAATTATTTTCCAAGCAATAGTTTAATTGAGTAACGAAAACATTTTAAAAAAATTCTGTGCAACTGTAACTCCGACAGACCCCGGTGGTCAGCGGGCTGGATCGAACCTGGAATCTCTGGAGCTTAGTGCATGAGCCTCTACAGCAGGGGTAGGCAACCTATGACACGTATGCTGAAAGCAGCACACGAGCTGATTTTCAATGGCACTCGCACTGCCCGGGTCCTCACTCACCTCTCCAGCACCCGAGTTCGTGCGGAGTTGGTATGGGGCACACAATTCTGTCAGAGACCAGACACCAATGCGTTGATCAACGGGCTCACACTATCCTTAGCTCTAAAAAGCTTTAGATTAAGTGTGGCCCCTTTATTAGGGGTGAGCATCAATATTTATACACAGAAGTAAACAAAGTGATTAACAAAAGATAATGGTCATGCATAATTAATCAAGATTTTACAGGAAAAGCAAGTTAACAAGTAAATGCATAGAGATAAAGGCTAATGGCTACTAGGGAAAGGGGGTGTCATGAGTAGTTTGCAGGTCAGTGCTTTGTTCAAAAGGGTTCAGGAAGGATTATGCAGAGACAGTCAGTCTGGGTGTGTTTTGGCTCCCCAAAGTTCACCAAAAGTTTAGACCCAACATTCCTCCATTTGTAGCTTTGAGATAACTATTAATCAAAAAGCTACACCCTATTTTAAGATCTCAAGGGCCGCTTGGCAATTTTAGCCTGGGCCAATTTGAAGAGAGTAAGGCTTTTAGCTGAAGTGGGAAAAGAATAAACTGACTTACATGAGTTTATGAGGGAGGGGACACACTGAATACAGCAACACAGTATTATAAGGACTACTATGGCCCCAACAACACCCACCAAGAGTTTTTTTTTTTTTTAACCCACCCAAATCCGGGCAGCCAATTTCATAAGGTTAAAATGTATTACTGGCACGCAAAACCTTCAATTAGAGTGAATAAATGAAGACTCGGCACACCACTGCTGAAAGGTTGCCGATCCCTGCTCTACAGCATGAAACTAAAAGCCAGCTGGCTGTTAGCTAAGGCTGTAGGGCAGATTCATTTTATATCTCTGTCTAAGTGGTCTCGGTGCCACTTGATGGGACAGAACACCACACTTAGAAGGTGTGTGGGTTACACAAGTTAAAAGCAAATACATTAAAATCTTAACAAATTTATAGAACAGAGCTTAAGGAAGGGGAAGGAACATTCATATCCATTTTTAACTACACATACATCATATGTGGTTCCCACAGTTCACTGGATGTGAAGATGTGGTTGTCTTTAATGTTCGCCAGTGTGCAGTGGTAGAGGTAGGGATGCGGCCCCAGATTCTGTGTTCAAAGTTGGGTTGGGAGTGTGTAGGGAGATGCTGTACTGTAGCTCTCCATGAACTGCAAAGGGAGGTAAGCCTGTGACTGTTGAGCCTCTAGGTTCACGTGAGTCTGCAGCATCTGCATTTGCTGCTGAAGAAGCCCCATTATGTCTTGGTGCATCTTCCTCTCCTCTTCCTGATGGGACTCCTGGGCCTTTCTCCATACAGTCTGCAATATTCACTCTCCAGACCCCCTGTTCACAATCTGATGCAGCACTGGCTTGCAGGATCTCATTGAACATGTCAGCTCAAACCCTCTTTTTTTCTCCTCCTCATCTGGGTCAGGTGTTTTATGGGTGTGGAGGGGGAACCCCTCAAGGCCACAATGGCAACAGCAACAGATAAAGCACACAGAGCTAACACTGTCAGTATAATCCCAATGGAAAGGCACAATTAAGATTCAGAACTCCCTTCCCTTGCTCCCCTAAAGTTTTAAACAAGACATGCTTATTGACAGTTCTTTGGACTGCTTCTCCATAGCACTACTCTCATGGTGAGTATGGCCTGTCAGGGGTGGGGGAAATGAGGAGGGAGGTGGTCAACTGCATGAAACTATGAGTATATGGCAATGGCACTGAATACTGGCACCATTTTCCACAAGCAATGGTGAATTTAGTTGGTATCTCACTCCTGAGGGTAACAAAGGTGCAGAGAGCACAGCTGCTGGTGGTATCCCAAAGCCAACCAGGACCCATATGTCATTAGCCTATTTATTGCAATGTTGCTTGCTGAAGTTACCATTGATTGGCATGGGAAAGTGTCCTGCTGCGGAGGAAGAAATAAGGCTGCCATCCCTAGAATCCTTCAGGAGAGGATTGCAAAGCACCCCCGTGAAAGTTGCATCAATATCTCTCAGGAGGACTCAAGGGACATTCCTGTGTATGTAAACAGTCTGCTCCACATGGCCTTTCTACTTAACTCTACAGGGAATGAAAAGCAAGTAACTCTATCTCTCTTTGTTGTACCGCTGCCTCTTCTAGTACAAGTAAATGAATGAAAAGTCACTAGATGTGTCCTGTCAAGTTGAGGGTGCAATCAAACATCACTGCAATGAAAAATACTTTTACACACTTACCCAAGTATCAGAGGGGCAGCCATGTTAGTCTGGATCTGTAAAAGCAGCAAAGAATCCTGTGGCACCTTATAGACTAACAGATGTTTAGGAGCATGAGCTTTCGTGGGTGAATACCCACTTCATCAGATGCATGTAGTGGAAATTTCCAGGGGCAGATATATATAAGCAAGCAAGCTAGAGATAATGAGGTTAGTTCAATCAGGGAGGATGAGGCCCTGTTCTAGCAGTTGAAGTGTGGAAACCAAGGGAGGAGAAACTGGTTTTGTAGTTGGCAAGCCATTCACAATCTCTGTTTAATCCTGAGCTGATGGTGTCAAATTTGCAGATGAACTGAAGCTCAGCAGTTTCTCTTTGAAGTCCGGTCCCGAAGTTTTTTTGCTGCAGGATGGCCACCTTAAGGTCTGCAATAGTGAGGCCAGGGAGGTTGAAGTGTTCTCCTACAGGTTTTTGTATATTGCCATTCCTAATATCTGATTTGTGTCCGTTTATCCTTTTCCGTAGAGACTGTCCAGTTTGGCAGATGTACATAGCAGAGGGGCATTGCTGGCATATATTACATCAGTGGATGTGCAGGTGAATGAACCAGTGATGGTGTGGCTGATCTGGTTAGGTCCTGTGATGGTGTCGCTGGTGTAGATATGTGGGCAGAGTTGGCATCGAGGTTTATTGCATGGATTGCTTCCTGAGCTAGAGTTACTATGGTGTGGTGTGCAGTTACTGGTAAGAATATGTTTCAGGTTGGCAGGTTGTCTGTGGGCGAGGACTGGCCTGCCACCCAAGGCCTGTGAAAGTGTGGGATCATTGTCCAGGATGGGTTGTAGATCCCTGATGATGCATTGGAGGGGTTTTAGCTGGGGACTGTATGTGATGGCCAGTGGAGTCCTGTTGGTTTCCTTCTTGGGTTTGTCTTACAGTAGGAGGCTTCTGGGTACACGTCCGGCTCTGTTGATCTGTTTCCTTATTTCCTCGTGCAGGTATTGTAGTTTTGAGAATGCTTGGTGGAGATTTTGTAGGTGTTGGTCTCTGTCTGAAGGGTTAGAGCAGATGCAGTTGTACCCATGTGCTTGGCTGTAGACAATGATCGTGTAATGTGCCCAGAATGGAAGCTGGAGGCATGAAGGTAGGCATAGCGGTCGGTAGGTTTTCGGTATAGGGTGGTGTTAATGTGACCATCACTTATTTGCATCGTGGTGTCTAGGAAGTGGACCTCCACTTGTAGATTGGTCCAGGCTGAGGTTGATAGTGGGGTGGAAGCTGTTGAAATCGTGGTGGAATTTTTCCAGAGTCTCCTTCCCATGGGTCCAGATGATGAAGATGTCATCAATGTAGCGTAGGTAGAGAAGGGGCGTGAGTGGACGAGAGCTGAGGAAGCATTGTTCCAGGTCGGCCATAAAAATATTGGCATATTGTGGGGCCATGCGGATGCCCATAGTGGTGCCACTGATCTGGAGATATAGACTGTCATCAAATTTGAAATAGTTGTGTGTGAGGATAAAAGCACAGAGCTCAGCAGCCAGTTGTGCTGTGGCATCATCAGGGATACTGCTCCTGACAGCTTGTATTCCATCTGTGTGTGGAATGTTTGTGTAGAGAGCCTCGACATCCATGGTGGCTAGAACGGTGTTTTCTGGAAGGTCACCCATGCATTGTAGTTTCCTCAGGAAATCAGTGGTGTCGCGGAGATAGCTGGGAGTGCTGCTGGCATAGGGTCTGAGTAGAGAGTCCACATATCCAGACAGTCCTTCAGTGAGAGTGCCAATGCCCAAGATGATGGGACGTCCAGGATTTCCGGGTTTGTGGATCTTGGGTAGCAGATAGAATAAACCTGGTCGGGGCTCTAAGGGTATGTTGATTTGTTCCGGTGTTAGTGTAGGGAGTGGCCTGAGTAGATGGTGCAGTTTCTTAGTGTATTCCTCAGTGGGATCTGAGGGAAGTGGCCTGTAGACTCTGGTATTGGAGAGTTGTCTGGTGGCGTCCTTTTGGTAGTCAGACCTGTTCATGATGACAACAGCAACTCCTTTATCAGCCTCTTTGATGATAATGTCAGGGTGATTTCTGAGGCTGTGGATGGCATTGCATTCTGCACAACTTAGGTTACGAGGCAAGCGATGTTGTTTTTCCACAATTTCTGCCTGTGCAGGTGGGCGGAAGCATTCAATGTATAGATCCAGACTGTCATTTCGACCCTCAGGAGGAGTCCATCTGAAGTTGTTCTTCTTGTGCTGTTGGTGAGAGGGTACCTGTGTATCAGTGCGCTGTTCAGTGTTGTCCTGAAAGTATTCTTTGAGTCGGAGACAGCGAAAGTAGGCTTCCAGATCGCCACAGAACTGTATCATGTTGGTGGGGATGGCAGGGCAGAAAGAGAGTCTCCAAGATAGGACAGACTTTTCTTCTGGGCTGAGCATGTAGTTGGATAGATGGATGATATTGCTGGGTGGGTTAGGGGTACCATGGTTGTGGCACCATGTGGCAGGTAGGAGTTTAGACAACTTACAGTCCTTTTTCCTTTGTAGAGAGGTGAAGTGAGAAATGTAGATCTCCTGTCTTATTTCAGTGAAGCCCGTTTGTATGGAAGTTTGGTTATTAATGAGAGTCTCCAGGTTGGAGAGCTCTTTTTTGATGTTTTCCTGTTTGCTGTATAGGATGCTGATCAGGTGGTTCCTCAGTTTCTTTGATAGAGTATGGCATAATCTCTCACTATAGTCTGTGTAGTATGTAGACAGCAGTGGATAAATGGACACAAATCAGATATAAGCAATGGCAATATACAAAAACCTGTAGGAGAACACTTCAACCTCCCTGGCCACACTATTGCAGACCTCAAGATGGCCATCCTGCAGCAAAAAAACTTCAGGACCAGACTTCAAAGAGAAACTGCTGAGCTTCAGTTCATCTGCAAATTTGACACCATCAGCTCAGGATTAAACAGAGACTGTGAATGGCTTGCCAACTACAAAGCCAGTTTCTCCTCCCTTGGTTTTCACACCTCAACTGCTAGAACAGGGCCTCATCCTCCCTGATTGAACTAACCTCGTTATCTCTAGCTTGCTTGCTTATATATACCTGCCCCTGGAAATTTCCACTACATGCATCTGATGAAGTGGGTATTCACCCACGAAAGCTCATGCTCCTAAACGTCTGTTAGTCTATAAGGTGCCACAGGATTCTTTGCCGCTTTTACACTTACCCAAGGTTCCTTGCCCTGCATCAGGCTCAGCCATTCTCGAATGCCGGGACTCACTGGACTGTGGTGGAGTCTCAAACTGGTCCTGGCTTGTGGCATAACTGGACCCCCTGGTCACATGTCCTCTGTCTACTCCTCTTCCTCTTCTTCCTCCTCACTGTTTACGCCAGAGGCCTGTGACTTGGGCTCCTCAGAGGTATCCACAGTGGTCATAGTTTCTCTGCCAAGTATGGCATGCAGCTCTTAGTACAAGTGGCAGGTCTGTGGCTCGGCACTGGATCGACTGTTCGCCTCCCTGGCCCTTCTGATATGCCTGTCGCAGTTCCTCCACTTTCATGCAGCACTGCTGCTGGTACTTCTCCTGCATCCCCTGTTGTACCCCTTCTCCTGCATCCCCTGTGCAATCTGCTCGCAGAAGTCCACATTTCTATGACTGGTCCATAGCTGTGCTTGTACAGCCTCTTCTCCTCACAGGCCCAGGAGATCCAATATCTCCTGTCTATTCCAGGCTGGAGCATGTTTGGAGTTGACATGGTCAGCTGGGCAGTTGCACATAACAATGGAGACCTGCTAGGTGTGCTCACCAAGCTAGACAATCAGGAAAAGTCATTTAAAAAATTCATATGGTTTTAAATGGCGGGGCAGGAAGGGAAGCTTCCAGGCTCCGTGACCTCTTTGCAGTGAAGTTCACAGGTGTGACCAGAGAGGTCACTGCTGGGCATTGGGATACAGTTTCTCTAGGACTGTTAGGGTTGACATAGGTACCGCACTGTCTACTTCCACACTGTGTTGACCTCAATACATTGACCATGGCTCAACACTTCTTGAGGAGCTGGTGTTACCACCTCAGAGTAATGCAGAGTTTATATCAATGGGAAACAAATTTAAGTGTAGACACATGCACAACCAGGTTGACACACGGTGATTTACGTCGATCTAACTTTGTAGTGTAGACCAGGCCTTAGGCTTCTATACATCTAAAAGCTTGTCTACACACAAAAGTTTTATTAGTATAGTTGAAGCAGTACAGCCCCCTAGTGTGGTCATATATTGGTATAACAATGTCAACCTTAAAATTTAGGTCAACAAAGCTAGGTCAGTCAGGAGTGTGAAAAATCCACACCCTTGAACACTGCAGCTATGCTGAGGAGCAGGTCAATGGAAAAATGCTTCCATCTGCCTCACTAATATCACTCAGGGAGGTGGTATTCCCACACCAACAGAGGGCTTGTCTACATCAGAAAGTTGCAGCGCTGGTGAGGGAGTTACAGCGCTGCAACTTAGGAGGTGTACACATCTGCAGGGCACCACCAGCGCTGCAACTCCCTGTTTGCAGCGCTGGCCGTACTCCCGTTTTGTCTCGGGTGTAGAGGATCCAGCGCTGGTGATCCAGCGCTGGTAATCAAGTATAGTCACTTACCAGCGCTTTTCTTGACCTCCGTGGAATAAGCAGGTATCCCAGCATACCTGAGGAAGCCTCCGGTAATCAAGCTGGTCTCCTTCCCCGGCTTGCTCTCGCGTTCCCCGAACCCCGAGCAAGCAGGTCTCCGTCCCTGCGGTTTGCAGGGTGGTTCCGGGAACGCGAGAGCAAACCGGGGAAGGAGACCAGCTTCGCCGCGGTTTGCTCTCGCGTTCCGCGAACCACCCTGCAAACCGCAGGGAAGGAGACCTGCTTGCTCGGGGTTCGGGGAACGCGAGAGCAAAGCGGGGAAGGAGACCAGCTTCGCCGCGGTTTGCTCTTGCGTTCCCCGAACAAGCAGGTCTCCTTCCCTGCGGTTTGCGGGGTGGTTCGCGGAACGCGAGAGCAAACCGCGGCGAAGCTGGTCTCCTTTCCCGGTTTGCTCTCGCGTTCCCCGAACCCAAGCAAGCAGGTCTCCTTCCCTGCGGTTTGCAGGGTGGTTCGCGGAACGCGAGAGCAAACCGCGGCGAAGCTGGTCTCCTTTCCCGGTTTGCTCTCGCGTTCCCCGAACCCGAGCAAGCAGGTCTCCTTCCCTGCGGTTTGCAGGGTGGTTCGCGGAACGCGAGAGCAAACCGCGGCGAAGCTGGTCTCCTTTCCCGGTTTGCTCTCGCGTTCCCCGAAACCCCTTGAAGCCGCCCAACAGCGCTGCAGTGTGGCCACATCTAACACCACTTGCAGCGCTGGTTGCTGTAAGTGTGGCCACTCTGCAGCGCTGGCCCTATACAGCTGTACAAATACAGCTGTAACAACCAGCGCTGCAAAATTTTAGATGTAGACATGGCCAGAGAAACCCCTTTTGTTGGCATAGGCTCTGTCTATAATACAGGGTTATGCCTACGTAGCTACACTGGAATAGTCTCTGTAGTCATGCCCATAGTTTTGCCTGTCTGGGAAGGGGAATGAGCTACGACAGTGTGAAAGTAGAATGAATTAGATTGTAAAAGTAGAATGGATTAAAGAAATGCTGTATGTTCTTTAAGCAGGAATGAGGAATGTTGAAATAAAGTTGTCAGGAAGAGAAACATTAACGTATGGAACAATGGGTCCACTTAAGCTAATGGTGGGACATTAGCAGGAGATCGGTAAGAGTTAATAAGGAAATAAGATATGTGTGTCTAGCCCCAGGTAAACATAGCAGTTCTGCTCCCTTTGTTATCTTGTTAAGTTCCCACCCTTTTTATCTGTATAAATAAAGTAGTTTAAGCCTTGCATGGCACTCACACATTACCTGGGTGTATTAGCAGAGTGCTTTGCTAATAAAACAGAGTGGTCTGACAAATTGTGAGTCCTAATTTGACACCAGCCTAAGGTGCCTTTATATCAGTACAGCTGCGTTCACACTAGGATCAGGGGGTGGCCGTGTTAGTCAGTACCCACAAAAACAACAAGGAGTCCAGCGGCACCTTAAAGACTAACAGATTTATTTGGGCATAAGTTTTTGTGGTTAAAAAACCCACTTCTTCAGATGCACACTAAGAGTTGCAGTTAGATAGCTATTTCAGTTTTTTGTTTTTTTAAAAAGACCCATAAATGAAATAGTTATACCAGTACAAATAACATCCGTAGACCAGGCCAAAGCCACTTTTGAAAATGGGGCTTTTGCCTTTTAAAGTTTTACCCTACCAGGTTTCATCTGCCCCTCCCACTATCTCAAACAGTCAGCTAAGGGCACAGGACTTTACATATGCGATATACTCTCTTATTCCTCCATGAATATATCTAGTTCTTTTTTTAACCCTGTTATAGTCTTGGCCTTCACAACAGCATCTGGCAAAAGAGATCCAAAAGGTTGACTGTGCGTTGTCTGACGAAATACTTCCTTTTATTTGTTTTAAACCTTCTGCCTATTAATTTCATTTGTTGACCCCTAATTCTTGTGTTATGAGAAGGATTAAGCAGCACTGCCGTATTTACTTTCTCCACATCAGTCATGATTTTACAGATCTCAGTCATAGCCCCCTTAGTTGTCTCTTTTCCAAGCTGAAAAGTCCCAGTTTTATTAATCTATAATTTCTATAATAATACCTGTAATATAATCTATATCTATTAATTTCTCTATATTGTGCCATAGTCACTTGGTTATATGAAATAATTTGATACTGAAACTCAAAACTTAAGAAAATAAAGTGGCAACAAGAACTTTAAGTAGTGGTTAAAAAGGAAGGCACAATAACCTAAAATTTCAAAAGTTGAAACAAACCGCCCTTCAGGCTTCTGCCACAGTGGGGGAAGGAGCATTACTATAGCACTGAAATCACTCAGTGGAACTTAGTTACCCATAATGAATCAATAAATGGGACCCTTCTGGGACAAAATTTTATCTTTTGATTTAGCCACTATCTAGCATCTACAGTAATTTGATACGTACTAGTAAAAGGGGCTTTACAAATTAACAACTTTACAATAAAAACTATTGAGATCCTAATTACCTTGACATCCTTCCCCTGAGGTGCCTTCCCTATGAATAACTCTGTGGACAAAATTCCTTTCCCCATTTCATACTATAGATTGTGACCAGTGCAAATGTTCACAGCTGTAAGCAATAGGTTGTTTAAAAACATGTGACAGCTGCCACAACTCCCTCTGTGAAATTGCTTCAGTAGAGTTACATAATTCATGGCTGCAGACAAGACTTTGGCAGACAACACATCCAAAGTGTCATGCAAATACAACAACGCACACTGCACAGAAGACATTCCTCTACTAACAAAAGAGTTATTTTCTTTGAAATGACAGATGGGTTAGCGACTAACTTCACTGTTCTCTCCCAAGAACTCCTTAATGTCAAGATTCCTCTGGAGCCTTGCTATTCAGTGCTGTATGAAGAATCTCTATGTTTGGACCAACATTTACAGGACAGTATTATTTAATTTATGTAGAATACTTTGTGATAGACAACAAATAGAAGCTATCTTATTTTTAACCATGAAAGAGAAGATAAAAAGCTCCTCTTCTCTCTCCAGAATCAATCCATTCCCCAGGCTATTCTAGTGTAACAGTTTGCTAGTCTAGCTGCAAATATTTACCTGGTGTCAATAAGGGGATCGTTGTTTTTTTTTTATTATTATTATTTTTATCTCAACCCAACTCCAGAATCAGTTTTACCGTATTCAAATACAACTTTTATTGGACTTACAGTTCTGAAAACCAAATGCATTGCAGGAGTGGGGGCAGGTTTAACCACCCCTTACAAGGACATTGCCCCAAATCTGACTTGTCTGTAGTAGGAGCAAAAATTTGTATCACTGTTCGGTTCATTTTAGCTTTTGCCTTCACGGGTGTCTTCAGGCATGTGTTAGCTCACACATGTAACAAACCTAATATAAACAAGGCAAGCTGTAATTTTAACATGTTTTAACTTGTTGAGGCCAAGTTTCATCCCCCTTCTCCAAGGGTCTACACTAGTGTTTCCCAAACTTGGGATGTCGCTTGTTTAGGGAAAGCCCCGAAGGGCTGGGCCGGGCCAATTTGTTTACCTGCCGCGTCCGCAGGTCCGGCTGATCATGGTTCCCATTGGCCGCGGTTCACTGCTCCAGGCCAATGGGAGCTGCAGGAAGCAGCACCCACGGCCCGCACCACTTCCTGCATCTCCCATTGGCCTGGAGCGGCGAACCGCAGCCAGTAGGAGCTGCGATCGGCTGGACCTGCGGACACGGCAGGTAAACAAACTATCCCGGCCCGCCAGGAGCTTTCCCTAAACAAGCAGCGTCCCAAGTTTGAGAAACACTGCTCTATACCAACCAGCTCACATATGAAAACTACAAATGTCTTGTATATGCTATAATTTTAACACCTTGTTTAACATGTTAAGAAAAAAGGTGTCTTTTAAACATCCACACAGCCTACATTGCTGGTTCAAACCCAATACATGGCAGTGATTGGAAGTTAGTTTCTAATGGCTGGTGACCTATGTATTATTAGACAGGGATTTAGGCACTAAAAAAAAAAACCACCAGAAAAAACCACCCTCATAACTGGCATTTTTGCACACTCTCAGCAGAGAATCTAAGGTTTTGTCTTCAGTGCATAGTTACCCCAGGTGATTGCTACGTGTGTCTGAGCACCCGAGTTTGCCAAACCAAGGTATGGGCATTCCTACAGAAAAACCCATACTGTGCCCTCACTAGTTCTGCACTTGCTCATGCGTGGGAGGGTGGGGTGGGGGATATCCCATAGTCCTTTGTAACTGAGAAGTTCTAGGATTCTCTCAGTCAATTTGGTCAATTGCAGGAGAACCTGTCTGTCCTTCAGGAGGATGTGTGGGAAGGCATCAAAGGACTATCAGCTCTTGAATGATTTAGCCTGCACCTCATTACAAAGAGGGCAGGTTCCAGCCACAGTTAAAGCAAACTCCAGGCTCTAACCCACACTCCCAGCAGGGCTTAAAGCAACTCCAAAACCAGGTCCATAGGTTTTTCTGGTTGGACAGTAAGGGGATTAAAGGTTTAAACCCAGGTAAGAGCCTGGGTTAATTGTGCAGTGAAGACATATCCTCAATTGGACAGATATAGCATCCAAAAATGGGTTTCCACTCAGGCCACCGTTGAACTACATCTCTCTTCTACAGTTCAGCGTGAGCTCATTTGTATCACTTTTGCCCTTGTTTGTCTTTGTTCTTGGGATAGACTAGGGATTCGGTTTTCCTGGCTGGCACCATTCAGCACAAAAAGCAAAGGAAAGCCTAACATCACTGTCATGGTATAATCCCCACTCTGAACTTTAGCGTCCAAAAGATGGGGTACCAGCATGAATTCCTCTAAGATCAATCCCAGCTTAGAACCTGGAGCGCTGCCACCAACCAGGAATTCCAGTGCCTGGTACACTCTGGTCCCCACAAAACCTTGCCCGGGACCCCCAAGACCCAGACCCTCTGGATCTCAACACAAGGAAAGTAAACCCTTTCCCCACCGTTGCCTCTCCCAGGCTTCCCCTCCCTGGGTTACCCTGGAAGATCACTGTGTGATTCAACTACTTGAATCCTGAAACAGAGAGGAAAATTTACCTTTCCCCCTCCTTCTCTCTTCCCCTCCCAGATTCTCTCTGAGAGAGACAGTAATCCTAACACAGAGAGAAATCAGCCTCTCTCTCTCTCTCTCTCTTCCCTCCTTTCTCTCCACCAATTCCCTGGTGAATCCAGACCCAGTCCCTTGGGGTCTCACCAGAATAAAAAAAACAATTAGGTTCTTAAACAAGAAAAGCTTTTAATTAAAGAAAGAAAAAACAGTAAAAATTATCTTTGTAAATTTAAAATGGAATAGGTACAGGGTCTTTCAGCTATAGACACTGGGAACACCCTCCCAGCCTAAGTATACAAGTACAAATTAAAATCCTTTCAGCAAAAATACAAATTTGAACTCCTTTCAGCCAAATACACATTTGAACTCCTTCCAACCAAATACACATTTGCAAATAAAGAAAACAAACATAAGCCTAACTCACTTTATCTACCTAGTGCTCACTATTCTGAATCTATAAGAACCTGTACCAGGGAGATTGGAGAGAAACCTGGTTGCACGTCTGACCCCTCTGAGCCCCCAGAGTGAACAACCACCAAACACTAACAACACAGCACAAAAACTTCCCTCCCTCAAGATTTGAAAGTATCCTGTCCTCTGATTGGTCCTCGGGTCAGGTGACAGCCAGGCTCACTGTTCTTGTTAACCCTTTCCATGCAAAAGAGATATAAAGTACTTCTGTGCTATTAACTTTTCTTATCTGTTTATGACAACCACTCTCCTGTTAAGTAATATTGAAGCCTATCCCAGGGAAACAGCAAACGCCACACATCTGGTTAAGAAAAGACATCACAAAACAGGAAAACGTAGTTCACTGTTGATCTCTACATCTGTTGGAAAATAAAATCTCAAGATGGTGAATACAGCATTCTGTTAATTATGAACACTGCTCCTGCTAACAAATTTTTGGCATTTAAGACATTTTTGGTTACTGTAATGCAGGAAAGGCTTATTCTACCTCATTCCCATTAAAACAAGCTCCACACATTACTGTCACATAACTGGGACTATAGATACAGAGGTCTAGTACTTTGGCGACTGAGACTCAGGGGACCTGGGTCTTCAATCCTCTGCTTTGCTACAAACTTCCTATGAGATGCTGAGCAAGTCTGTACCTCAGGTCCTCATACATAAAATGAGGACAAAAAGTACTTCACTTTTCACAGGGGTTTTACTCAGATACTACAGTAATGGAGGCAATATGTACCTGAAATAGATATTTGAAGGAACAGAGTACAATTCCTCTTGCCCGGGGGTTCTCAAACTGGGGATCGAGAACCCTAAGGGGTTTGCGAGATTATTTCATGGCAGGTCGTGAGCTGTCAGCCTCCACCCCAAACTCCGCTTTGCCTCCAGCATTTATATGGTGTTTAATATATTTTAAAGTGGAGGGGAGGATCACACTCAGAGACTTGCTATGTGAAAGAGAGCACCAGTACAAAGGTTTGAGAACCACTGTTCTTGCCTTTCATTCTGACCTGTAATTCAGCCAGCTTCCCATATCCCGCTGAAAAATGCACTCTCCACTTCTTTATCTCTGCTTCATTAGAAATGAGCATCACCCCAGATCATCTGCATTAGAGTGGTGAAGAAGTCACCAAATCTCATCCCTCTCTCCAGAAGCCAAACATATTACCAAAACAAAACACTCAAACACAGAAGGATGAACTCCTTGCTCCAAATCTTGATCTCCTATCAGGCCACAAAATGCCCTCACTGGCTCCTCAAGCACCCTGCTGCCACGAACTCTCAAGTACATAAGGGATGACAGGGAAAACATTTATAATACCCAAGTAAGGTATATGTGAGTGAGTTATAGCACTAGTCTCCCTATTACATAAGTATGCACTACAAAATTATACTGTAGTTACAAATGCTGCTTTAATAATTACAAAGCGGTGAAGAAAAACTCAGCTCTTCACATCTCCACTGTACAGGGCAACAAGCCTCTGAACATTGTAACAACTATGCGACTAGGACTGGGTTGCTGAAATTCTGGTAACTTACAATGGGAAAACGGCCTGTATGTGACTGTAATTTAAAAAACAATTGTTATTCTCTTTACTGATAGGATTCCAAAAGTCCTGGAGAGGGGTTATAACTGAATTATAAAGTGCTTGTGGATGTTCCAGCTGGCTAGAATGTGAATGTGACACCTTGTAGTTAATTCAGCCACACATACATCCCCAGGAATCTCATCACTATGCAAAAACGCTTCTCTTACATATAGTAGATGCTTAACTTTTAAAGGAGGGTCCTGCTGCTTCTAAAAGAGAACTGTACCAGCGTGTCTGTGTTCAGCAGCTTCTAGTTATGTCCATCCCTTATCTAAAAGTGCAGTGTCATCACCTGATATGTTGCAAATGTGAGGGTTATGCTGCAAGTTTTCAGTGGAAATTGTGGTGCCAACAAACTCTCAGCCATCATTTTGCCTTCATTCTTCTGAAAAATGAATCAGTGTGTGCTGCTGTAAGATTGCTTGTGTAGCAGTGTTATGCTGACAGGAGAGAGCTCTCCCGTCGACATAATAAAACCAGCTCAACAAACGGCAGTAGCTACATCAGCATGAGACGCACTGTGCACACAAGTGCTTACGGTGGCAAAACTTATGTCGGTCGGGGAGAGGCGTGTTTTTTCACACCCTGAGCAACAAAAATTTTGCTAACATAAGTGCTAGTGTAGACATGGTCTTAAAAAGCATCCCTGGGTATTGCCTATGCTGCTGATTGTGAAGGAAGGGCATTAGTATGGAAGCAATGCTCTATCAGGGACAGAAAGGGACACTTCTATGAGTGAGGGCTCCCTCCCAGGCCCACTATTGTAATAGTACAACAGGGTTTGCATACATATGGTTTTTTTCTAGGATGTAAGGCTGAAGAACAAGAGCCTTCAGCACTGCACCACGTACACTATTAAGTACTATTTAGTAGCATCCTATTACTGCACATCCTGCTAAGTTAATTATTACAGTGTTTGATTATAGCTAAACAGCCCTGGGGAGAGGGCTGTGGCTGGGGAAAGGGTGACTGGGGAAGCAGCCACAGCTTAGGCCATGCCCCAGTCAGGCCACAATTGGGTCTATAAAAGGGCTGTGAGCCAGGAGCTAAGGAGAATACTCTTTCTCTCTCTAGCTTTTGGGAGGGAAGGACCTGGCTGCCTGGGAGTGGAGCAGGGTACCTGAGGTGGAGCAGTACTGGGGCAGGGCAGAGGGAACTGGGGAGCTCCAGCCTAGCAAAATCCCAGGCTGCAAGCCGAGTTAAGGGCCCACAAGGGTACTAGAGCTGCAAGGGGCGGCCCAGGAATAGGCAGAGGCAGCTGGTCCAACTCCCCTTGCTGCTGAGTGGTTTACAGACTGCAGTCTGCCCCAGTGAGCAAGAGCTAGATGGAGATTGGCAGTAGCCATCGAGGTAAGGTAGGGATAGGGGGTTGGGGGCTCCCCTGGGAGGAGAGACCCAGAGCAAGGGGGTACTGTGGAGGACAGAACCTCTGGGCAAAGGGCACCGGGATCTGAGAAGGACATGGGGTCAGCGGCAGGCGAGACACCAGCCTGCAGAGGGCGCTCTGGAAAGCGCTAATTTCCCAAGACGACCAGCAGGAGGCGCCATACCGGTGAGTCTTCGCTCTGCCACATAGCTCATTAATTTTAAATGCCATGCTGTCTTACTGCAGCTCACCTCTACTACTGTTGCCCCCTACTCCATTAACTTCTGCCTCCTCTCCCCATTTAACATAGTAAACAAAGGGGTTATGTTTGTCAGTGAAGAGGTCCAGCCATGCACCACTGGAAGTTAGTTCACAGCCAATCAGAATGCGGTTAGAAAATCTGCAGCCAGACCCTAATAAAATTTGTCTGTAATGTTACTCTTATCCAGAATGGCTCTCTGCCACCACAGCTCTTCTAGCTCTAACCACTACAGCCCCACTAGAAGAAAGGAAATATTTTTCATCACCCATTGTAATTGAACAGTGATTGATTCCTGATGTTAACTATACTGTACATTCATGCACTGAATTATACATTGCATATTAAAGTATCTGGACCACCCTTTCCAAAAGATTTTGTTGTACCATGGCTAAGTTCCAGAAAAAAGAAAAGAAAAAGGCTTAATATAAATAAAATAATTGTTGCATTAAGTGAAACAGACATACAATTTCTTTATGTGTGCCACTAACAATCCCTTCTCGTATTTAAATGACAAGATTTTATAAGTGTTTATTTTCAGTATATGCGCTGTTTATTGCATTTCATTAAGGTTTGACAATGAAACTCCACTAGCCAGTTTCCACTTTACCATCAGTTTCATTTTCTGTTGTGTAAAATAAATAAACTTAAATGAATTGAAAAAAAAATCACTTAAATCATTAAAACATTTATAATCTGTGTTTAAAATCTAAGGGCCAGATTTGGGATGGTGTAAATTGAAATAGTGCCAATGACTTCAGTGAGCTGGTTTTAATGGAGCTGTGCCGACTTATACCGACTAAGGATTTGACCCTAAATTGGTGGCCTAAAATTACTTAAGAGTCTCCTTGGAAAAATATCTCAGTTGTCACTTTGATTGTGAAGTACAATACAGCAACTCCAGACATCTCAGAAAGAATGAAAATCCATTGACGTTGTGTTCTGCCACATTTATCAGCAATACTGGCCAAAAAAAAAAGCCCAAAACTCAGGAAACCACTGTGAAAAGTTGAGCTCGTTGACTGGGAAGTCAAGGCTTAGAAAAGGCATTAATAAAAAGCAATACATATGGTTCCTGTAATGTGATTCATTACATTGTGTCAGTAAGAAAACCTCACTTGACAGTGGTCCTGTCGCTTTTTCCAATTTTTGAGATACGTGAAACTAAATATTTTTTATTCAAGTTTCCTACTCATATGATTACAAATGTAAAATATTTTATCTGGATTAACTTCAAGAAGTGAAAAGGGATTCTCCAAGTTTATACCAGTGTAACCGAGAGCTGAATTTGTCCCCTTATTTAAAACATAATAATCTATTTATCAATCTGATTAATAACAGTGCAAACATACACTGGTAACCTGTCAATGACAGTTCTGGAGAGCTTTGTAATGCCAGTGGTTTACCAGGTTAGGAAGGAAGATTTCACTTGTCTTCTACATGAAGTATTTAAGAAAAAAACAAAAAACCCTCACTCGTGACAATGAGAGCGAGGTAACACTATCTGCTAAGCAAAAGTATTCAAACAATTTTCCGTCCTTTTTTCCATATTTTGGGCCATATTCTGATGTGTTCATTGGTGTTGCAGATTTGCTTTGATGTATCTAGCAAGTGATACACATTCCTTCTTTTATTTGAGTGTAATAAAAATTATATTATTAAAATGATATTTCACACATTGTACCCATCACCTGTGCACGTTCTCAGTGCTGCCCACAATTGCTTAGTTTAAGACTCACTTATACCAAAATGTGAGAGATCAGATATTTCCCATTACTACGTTTTAGAGAAGAGTAAAGTGATCTAAATCTTTTTTCACTTTTGGGACACAATGTTTAGAAGCGGGGTGGGGGAGCGGGGGGTGGGAGAGCTGAGCAGGAAGGGAGACAGTAAAATCCACCAAAGCTTGAAAATTTGAGGGTCCAAATTCGCAAGGATCAGCCCTAAATTTGATTGTGCATTGTGAGTTGCTTTCCTGGAACGGCCATCTAACTCTCCCAAGGAAAGTGTAAACTTAACCGATACCAAAAGTGGTCAAGTGCACAAATCTGAAAAAACTACAGAGATTTTTTTCTCTAATCTTTGTCAGTCATTACTGATTGATTGATATCAATAGCATTCAAAATTTGCTAGGTGTTTTCCAAACACAGAAGGCAGCACGGTCCCTGCAACAAATAGTTTAAGATCAAGTCAGTTGCATTCCTGACAACAAGACGGTCTTGTACCTTTAAAATACTACCTTGTCTTGCAAGAAAGAAATGTGTTTGGTGGGATTTTTCTTCTTGTTTCATTTATATAACCTCAGGGTTATTCAATGGACCTCACCCTGTCAGGTAGGTGGAGTTTTTAGAGCTTTTGGAGGCAGTATGGTCTAGTGGATCAGAAAATGGACAGTAAATCAGGAGAACTAATTTCTATTCCTGTCTCCATCACTGTGTGACCTTAGGTAAGTAATTTCACTTCTCTGTGCTTATTTCCTTTTCCACCCTTTGTCTGCCTTGGCTATTTACATTGCAAGCACTTTGGGGCACTAAGTATTTTACACAGCCCTTAGTACAATGCAGCCTCTAAAATCAGGCTGTTATTGTTCTGACCAATTTCCCAGTATCTTTTTTGTTGCAAATGCCAACAGACACTAGTCCCATTGTAGTATAGGGCTACCAGGCAAAAAATAGCATGAAACCGATCACAGGAAATGCAGAAGTTAGGACCCCCGTTTGGCAGAACATTTTCAGCATGTACTTACATTTCCTTCATTTCAATACAACAAAGAATATACTGAAGTGTTTGGATGCATCAGGACCTAGGTGCATTGGGGAAAACTTTCACGGGTTTTCTTTTGTATGAAATATTATGTACTGAAATAGTAATCTGCTTTTCACCCTGTGATATTCTATACAGGTAACAACCTGTATGGTTCATCTATTATGGCACACATCTAATATATTATGAAAAAGGCCACCTTTAATATTACTAATATATATGCCAATATATGATCTCAGGTAAATCCAAATAATAAAAAATACCACTCACGTAACATTTACGTATAAGTTATTTAAGTTTTGTTCCATATACATTTCCACAAAAGCTTTTCCCTCCATAAGTTTAATAAGTCTCTCTCTAAATACTGCCTTAAAAACAGTTTTACTGCACCCCTTCAGCTCCCTCCTACCACACCCCCAAACGAATGATGTATTTTCCTCCCAGTATGATATGTATTTCAGATATTTACTCAAAATCCCCTGGTTGAACAGGACACTGCCTATATGGCATCTGCGTAGAACCACAAAATTCTCCTGTTTGCACAATATATTACCATTCAGGTATCCAGACCTCAAAGCTCACTGCAGCTATTTATGATGGAAATATTTTGCATTTACCTCATGGTTTTTCATCTGTAGATCTCAAAGCACTTTGCATCAGGATTTAAGCATCCTTATTATAATTTTACAGATAGAAAAACTGAGGCACAGCGAAGTTAAATGGGTCACACAATGAGAAAGAATGCCTCTTTTAAACACCTGCTAAAAAACAAACAGCCAAACGTAGCAAAACACCAAACCGAGCAATACAGCCAGAAGGTTACACACATTCTATAAGCACTTTTTATAGGAAGCCATGCTGTTAAACATACAGGTGCCTCTAAGTAAACATATGTGTACACACTTTAATATAGATATCTATATTAGTACATAGAAATAGGTACTTACTTGATCAATTTCCATCAACTTGGGGAAGGCACCTGGCCATTCTATAGCCACCTTCACTATATCAGCAGGAGGCGGCATTGTAGATGCCGCTGTTCTTCAAAGCCAGTAAGACTGGACACTAAATATTGCAGAGAGTCTCTTTCATTCACACCTGCAGGGAGGGAAAGAAAAATACAGCAGTTCAGCCAGAATTCTAATGCTGCTTTCATTTCCTATATATTGCCTGGCTCAGCAGGTGCATGAAAATATGTCTGTGTCAGAGAGAATGCAAATATACATATAGCAAAAGCATAAACATAAAACAATGCCACCCCCAAAGCTAGCCAGCCTGTTAGAAAGATGGCTGAAGTACTGGAATGTACTGTGAATAATAGTCATGCATTGGACAGTTTTAAATAGAGAAACTATTTTTAAATGTTTTTAAATACGGTTAGTGAAAAGCCACAAACTACAAGAGGCTGAACATTACATTTCACTTCTGGAGACCCAAGGAGCCTGATTAAATTTACTGATAGAGCTTGCACTCAGCTCTCCAAAAAGAGAGATTGCCCAGGAAGTTATGGGCAGGAAACACTGTTTCTCTTAACTATAGCAATGATCTTCTATGTGTTCACAAATAGATCACTGCGCTATAGCAACCAGGATGTCAGGAGGAAGGCAGAATGCACAGCGTTTTACACACACACACACACACACAGAGACACCTCTCACCTAACAGATTCAGAGAAATCCGTGCACAGAAACTCCTTTCTAGAATAGAAACTCAGAGCTTGAATTTGCTAGTGTGTATGAATATTTATAGCATACGTTTATAGCATATGTAATCAGACAGTTTTATATGGTGTTGCTGCTGTGCAAAAGAATTAATAACAATAGGTTTCACAGCTAATGGTGTGAGATGTGACTTTTGAGGGGAGGAGAACCCAACTATCCATTGATATAGACGTTAAGTTTTATTTCTGTTTTATTTTTTCCTTATATGATGTAGCAAAGATTATCTTCAAGAAAGTCAACTGATACATGATTGTTTTCCTGAGTCTGCTGAAGGCAGCTTCAGTGCCTCTACCACAGCTTAGTGGTTGCAGATCAGGGACCGGCAGTAACCAAGTAATCTTTTTTCCTTAACCTGCATCCTTCATCCCACCCCTTGTATGTGACATTCACACTTGTCTGTCAAGTATATCATTTAGATTGTAATCTCCAAGTCTTCTATATGTGCTCAGTGAAGAGCCTTACACTCTTGTTGCTGCTATAAAATACATTATAAACAATACACTTGCCAAAAAGGACCCAAAAATGGAGGGCAGTCCTCTAGAAGGACAGCACTGTCCCACCCTCCTTCACAATAGAAAGGAGAGGTGCATACATGTACAGACACAGACAGACACAGTAGCCATGAGAGTTGAGAAGAAAATATAGAAGAAGGTGGAAGTTGGGAGAATTTCAGACACCTCATAGTAACAGGCAAGTACAAAAATGGAGTCCCTGAACACCCCAGTAAGAACTCCTGCACCCTCCTATACCAATCAGCTGTGAATGGGTGGACAAGCTTCTCACCAGAGCACTGCTCCACACCTCTTTAGGGGTGCTGTACACCTGCCCCACCCCCACTCTTTTTGATTTGTCTTTCTTGAGAAGGTTTAGTCCTCAGGATAGCGTCTGGCCAGTTTTTCAAACCCTGGATGTTCTATTATCGCATACGCTAAAAGGTACTAAGGGAACATTTCATGAGTGTGTTAACATTTCATTATTGCCAATGACAACAACATCGATATCAACAGCAGCAAAGAATCCTGTGGCAACATCAATATCAACAGCGTAACTATCACTGCATTGGCAGGGACAAGCACCATGGCAAAAACAGAATCAAAAGCAAAGCAAAAAAGACAATGGGTGGGATGGAGGGAGAATCATGAGGCTTCTTGGGGAAAAAAAATGGAAAAGTTTGGTGATATTTCTATCTAGGTACCTACAGAAACCTGTTGGGGAGGTTAGAGCAGGGGTCGGCAACCTATGGCACGCATGCCAAAGACGACACGTGAGCCGATTTTTAATGGCACGCTGCTGCCTGCCAGGACTCCAGCAGGCAGAAGGGTGCCATTAAAAATCCTGCCCTGCCCAACCTACTCTCCTCCACCCTCCAATCCCCCGCAGGTGCAGGTAGCAGAAGCATAGGCATGCACACAGGGTGGGCAAATGACCCCACTCTCCCGGAGTGGCAAGCCGCAGGGTCCGTGCTCCAGGGCCAGAGCACTGGGCCGAACGCAGCAAGCTGACGGCCCCTCCCCTACCTTTCCCCCCTCCCCTGGAGCCATGCCACTGTGCGCGCAGTGCTCTGGGGGCCAGGGCTGCGCACTCCCGCGGGGCAGTGTTTGGCTCCGCGGTGAGGCAGACACACTCCCTGCTCAACAGGGGCCCTGCCGCCACGTGTGCAGCTCTCTGAGGGGCGGGGTCCAGAGCCAGGGAAGTTGAATAAGGGGTGGGGGCAGTCAGGGGATAGGAAGCAGGGTGGGTTGGATAGGGGGTGGGATCCTGGGAATCCCGGGATCTGTCAGGGGCGGGGGGTGGATACAGGTCAGAGCAGTCAGGAGACAGGGAGCAAGGAGGGTCCGGAGGGGGGAAGTTGCGGGGGGTCTCTGGAGGGGGTGGTGAGGGGACAAGGAACTGGGGAGGTTGGATGAGTCGGGAGTTCTGTGGGGGCCTGTCAGGAGGCAGGGGTGTGGAGAGGGGTTGGGGCAGGCAGGGAGCAGGGAGGGGTTGGATGAATCGGGAGTTCTGGGGGTCCTATCAGGGGGTGGAGAGCGGTTGGAGAGGCATGGAAGTCCCGGGGGTCTGTCTGGGAGCAGGGGTGTCGATAAGGGTCGAGGCAGTCAGAGGACAGGTAAGGGGTAGGGTCCTAGGGAGGCAGTCAGGGGACAAGGAGCAGGGAGGCTTAGATGGGGATGGGGTCTTGGGGGGCAGTGGTCCCAAGAGGGGGTAGTCAGGGGACAAGGAGCAGGGGGGTTGAGGGTTCTCAGGGGGGCAGTCACCCATCCCTCTGCACTGAGCCCTGACCCCACCTCACACACACCCTGCCCTCTGCCCTGAGGCCCGCACCACCACACCCCCCCGAAACCCCTGCCCTGAGCCCTATATCTCCCTCATACACACCCAGCCCTCTGCTTGACTCCTTCACCCACTCAACCCCAGACCCACCCTGAGCACCAAACGGGAGCTCCTGCACACACACCCCAACATTCCCACCTGCACCCCTCGCACCAAATGGGAGCTGCTCTGGTAAGCGCCCCACACCCAAACTTCCTGCCCAGACCCTTCATCCCCAGCCTTGTTCTCAGTGCACTTCCACCCTCAGCTCAGTGCAGAGAGAGGAAGAAAATGGGCCAGAAGCAGGGAGAAGGTAGGTACCCACTGTGTGTGTGCAGGGCTGGGACCCCAGACTGGCAGCGGACTGAACGGGTCCGGCAGCCAGCATCCCAGCTGGCAGGAGCTGGCGGATGGAACCCCTGAGCAGCAGTAGGCTGAGCCACTCAGCCTACTGCCGGTCTGGGGTCCCGGCCCCACACAGCCCGCTGCCAGTCTGGGGTCCTGGCCACCGACCCCGCAGAGCTTGCTGCCGGTCTGGGGTTCTGGCTACCGGATCCTTGCCAGCCAGGGTCCCAGCCGCAGGCCCCGCTCAGCTCGCTGCAGGCCTAGGTGAACAGAACTCCAAGCCAGCAGCGAGCTGAGCAGGTCGGCGGCATAAGATCAACATTTTAATTTAATTTTAAATGAAGCTTCTTAAACATTTTGAAAACTTTATTTTACAATACAACACTAGTTTAGTTATACAATATATAGACTTATAGAGAGAGACCCTCTAAAAAACATTAAAAAGTATTACGGGCACACAAAACCTTAAATTAAAGTGAATAAATGAAGACTCAGCACACCACTTCTGAAAGGTTGCAGACCCCTGGTTTAGAGAGACCAGGATTAAGCATAAGCAATCCTGCCATGCACCAGTGGTGACAAGACACAGAAAGATCCACTTTTTTCTAACACCACACAAGGAATTAGAAAAGTACAGACAACAGTTATATACTGAATTTTATTCTCCTGCTCCCTACTTCATTGTCAAGCTTCTGCCTAAGACTTTCCCCAGCCTCCCTCTTCTCCCTGACTTCCTGTTACAGATTTAAAGAAACAAACATACCAATTTTATAAACAGGGTTGTAGAAGGCATACAAAGCACACTCCCCACTCCATACTTACATGTGAACAGGGGCGGCTCCAGGCATCAGCATGCCAAGCGCATGCCTGGGGTGGCAAGGCACGGGGGGCGCTCTGCCGGTCGCCGTGAGGGCGGCAGGCAGGTTGCCTTCGGCGGCATGCCTGCGGAGAGTCCGCTGGTCCTGCAGCTTCGGCGGACCTCCCGCAGGCATGCTGCCGAATCCACGGAACCAGGGACCTCCTTCAGGCAAGCCGCCGAAGGCAGCCTGCCTGCCGTGCTTGGGGTAGCAAAATACCTAGAGCCGCCCCTGCATGCGAACACACTTTGTAACAGGATGAGACATGGGACCAATTCAGTACAATCTTCTCCTCTCTGCCTATGGGATTTAAAGGGAAGGCAACTCACAGCCTGATAATCCCCTTGGCGGTCAAGCTAATTGTAAGGCCAGCCATGAAAGTTGGGAAAGTTTTGATTCATGATTATTTCTAAGCAAAATAACATAATCCAGCTGTAAATCTACAGGTAACATCGACTTATGTACAAATGGGGAAATTAACCCCTGATTTTACTTTATTGAATCCTGGTCCATCTTAAACAATCCTGCAGAGGTGTGAAAGTAAAACACATAGGTCGCCTTAACAACAGTTTTCCCTGCTGTTGTTCTTTCTTAAACCAAATTTAGCTTTGGAAAAAAACAAGACTCTGTGTTCCATTAATGGTATAAAAGAAAAGTCCACAGAGATTTTTAGAAAACACCTTATCTTGACTGATTTCTAATAGAAGTTGGTATAGAACAATCCTCTGCATAACCCGAATGTTGGAATCATAATCAGTTCAGCTGATGTAAACTGATGTTTGAAAAATTCTGACAAATGAGCTCATTAAAGTGCAAATTCTAAAAATTAAAGCTATAACATACAATGTATATTCCTTGAAGAAAGTATGGTGCATTTCAAACAATATATGTTGTCCTTTGGATGGTCTCCTATATTATCGTAATGAACTCTGAAGCTGGAAATCAGAATATCCCTCATGTAATGTGTTGCAAAATGCATGAGATCAGACACTTAAGCACCCAGTTTACCTACCTGGCTCTGAGGATTAACTCAATATACAAGCCAGTATAGCATAAACTCCATGACTGTGCCAGTGATTTATGAATTGCCCTTATTTATTTATTTTTTTAAACCACACATAGCAGATTGCACATGAAACACCGGATTTTGGATTTGTAAGAGATGAGTGCCATGAGAGAATGTAAAATAAATAATATTTTGCATTTCTATTGTGGCTTCTATGCAAAAAATCTCAATGCACTTTATATAATTAATATTTATAATTATCACTCTGTCCGCATGAAGTAGGAAGTATTATCTTTATGTTACAAATGGGGAAATGGAGACTTCAAGAGGTCATACGACTTAACACCTAAAAGAAGTCTATATATGGCTGAGAACAGAACTCTAGTCTCCTGACTCCCACTCCTGGGTTTCATCCACCAAAAAAAAACAAACCAAAAACCTCACCGCATTTCCTGTCTTTCACATGAGAGAACTAGTGGTCAAATATTAGTGCAAGCTCACTTCACCAGCAAGAAAATTAAAGGCGTTAAGGATTCAAAACCAGCTTGCATTTGAGAATTTATTAAAGTATTTGATGCTTTCTCAGGATGCCCACAACTGTGAAGCACCATGTTCTCCCTCTCCTCCACACTGCACCACCTCTGTATGTGCGCACGCACGTGAGAGTGTGTGTGCATGTATGAGAGAGAGAGAGAGAGAGATTGATTTGCTGAGGCTAAACTGAGTGTCAGCTCCCTTTACACCTCCAATCTGTTAACCACTCAAATAATCTCCTCTGAGCTTTGCTAGCCTTTACTTCGCCTTGCAGGTTAACATTTGGTGTACCCCAGTCTCCGAGCTCCTCTGATGCATCACCATGGAGCGTCCAGCCCCAGTCACTGGGCACTCACAATAACTCAGCCTTATGGTGAAGAACAAGTGTGTAGTAACTCCCAGGTTTGCTATTCTCAAGGAAACAGCCAGAGGTGAAAGTAAGCCGACACAGTATAGTATGGCGTACTGACAAGAGCCAGTACGCTGTGCCGCACCGCACTGGCTTCTGCGGCGGGGATTTAAAGGGCTCTGGGCTGCCTGTGGCTCCGGCGGCCGGGCTGGGGCCGGATTTAAAGGGCTCAGAGCTCCCCGCGGCTGTGGGCAGCCCAGAGCCCTTTAAATCCCGGCCCCAACCCAGCAAAGCTCGGGTTTCCCTGCAGCAGCCAGAGCCCCAGGTCCTTTAATTTGCCCCTGAGCCCCGGGGGGCTCCCAGACACCTCTTCAGCTGGGATCCCCTGGTTGATTTAAAGGCCCTAAGGCTCCCACCCACAGCCGGTGCCCCAGGGCCTTTAAATCTTGAGAAGCCACAACTCTTCTGTTTGAGGCCATGCCCCTTCCGGGTGAGGCCACGCCCCCCTGAGGACTCCAGCAATACCAGTAAGTCCTGTAAGTTACTTTCACCCCTGGGAACAGCGTACACACAGTTTCACTGGCACAACTCAGGATCAGGTCCTTTATCACACCACAGAGATATAGTTATAATGAAAGAATCAAATTTATTATCAAAGATTAAGATACCAAGAATGGATAATGGAAACAGAAATGATCACATACAAAACACAAGTATAGCACACTTCTTGGAGTCTAAACTTGAGGTTAACAGGCTAAAATCCAGGTCTAAAGCAATTTCTCACCCAGGACTGGTTGAGATTCCATTTTCATGCATATAATCATCCATTGCCGTTCCTGTCCCTCAGTTATAGTCCAAATATACATCTGCAATGCACTCCCCAAAAAGGCTTTTTTTCCCCCCCTGCTGTTCTCCTCTTCCTGTTAAATCTGCATTTAGCTACACTGGTGCTTGTGAATGAGACAATGTTCAATTTACATTTCAACAGATGGATGAATAAACATCTCTGGTCTGGCAGAAAACCTGTTTCTCCACTCTGCTAGGGAGTAACACCTTGATACAAATTTTAAGAACACATTGTAAGCACACAGACATAAAACACTTAAAATATCATCAGTACATACATCAATGATTAGCATGATCCCAGCCTCCCACTGAAGATTCCACATGACACTCTTTACAGATACTATGACAGCAATGTGTTAGGTGTAGCAAGTTTGTCAGGCCTGACAGGAGTTGCTGACACAGAGTACAGGTTTCAGAGTGGTAGCCGTATTAGTCTGTATCAGCAAAAACAACAAGGTGTCCTTGTGGCACTTTAAAGACTAACAAATTTATTTGGGCATAAGCCCACGAAAGCTTATGCCCAAATACATTTGTAAGGGTATGGCTACACTTACATTTGTGCAGCTCTGGGAGTTACAGCTGTGTTTGTACAGCTGTGTAGGGACAGCGCTGCAGTGTGGCCACACTGACAGCTACCAGCGCTGCAGTTTGGCCACATTTGCAGCATTTGCAGCGCTGTTGGGAGTAGTGCACTGTGGGCAGCTATCCCACAGAGCACCTCGTCCCATTTTGGTGCTGTGGGTTGTGAGAAGGGGACGGAAGGGTGCGGGTCATTCCGCTTCCTGTCCCAACGCCCTGTGGTGCATCGCTACACATTCCAAGCAGTTTGGTGCCATTGCGAGTCTGCAGCGTGATTTCTGTTACAAATGGAGCCCGAGCGGCTGAGGACCTTGCTGATGAATGTTGCCAGCACATCACGTTTGGCAGTTGAGCTATTCCTTCAGCTCCAAAGTGACAGTGAGGAGTCAGATGATGATATTGATTTGCCTGACGCGCAAGACGCTAAATTGCTTTTGGCAGTAACGGACGTGCTCAGCACCGTGGAACGCCACCTTTGGGCTCGGGAAACAAGCACTGAGTGGTGGGATCACATCATCCTGCAAGTCTGGGATGACGAGCAGTGGCTGCAGAACTTTCGGATGAGCCACTTTCATGGGACTGTGTGCTGAGCTCGACCCTACCCTGCGGCGCAAGGACACGAGATTGAGAGCTGTCCTGCCAGTGGAGAAGCGGGTGGCTATTGCAATCTGGAAGATGGCAACTCCAGATAGCTACCGATCGGTCGCGAACCAGTTTGGAGTGGGAAAGTCGACCATTGGAATAGTGTTGATGCAAGTTTGCACGGCCATTAATCGCACCCTGCTAAGAAGAACCGTGACTCTGGGGAACGTGCAGGACATTGTGGATGGCTTTGCACAAATGGGTTTCCCTAACTGTGGAGGGGTGATAGATGTGACGCATATTCCTATTCTAGCACCACCCCTCCTAGCATCCGAGTACGTTAATCGCAGGGGGTATTTCTCTGTGGTTCTCCAAGCGCTTGTGGATCACAGTGGGCGTTTCACTGACATTTACTCAGGATGGCCTGGAAAGGTGCATGATGGACGCATCTTTCGGAACAGTGCCCTGTTCAGGAAGCTGCAGGCCAGGACATTTTTCCCAGACCGCAAGATCACAGTAGGGGACGTCGAAATGCCCATTGTGATCCTTGGAGACCCCGCTTACCCCTTAATGCCATGGCTCATGAAACCGTACACAGGGAAGCTTGACAGGAGCAAGGACCGGTTCAACTACAGGCTGAGCCGGTGCAGAATGACTGTGGAGTGTGCTTTCGACCGTTTAAAAGGGCGCTGGAGGTGTTTCTAGGGGAAGCTAGATTTGGGGGAAAGCAGCATCCCCGCTGTTATAACCGCGTGCTGTACCCTCCACAATATTTGTGAAGGGAAGAGTGAAACATTCAGTGAGGAATGGACCTCCGAGGTTCGATGCCTAGAGGCTGAATCTGCACAGCCAGAGAGCAGGGCTACTAGAGAAACCCAGCACAGGCTTCAAGGATTAGGGATGCCTTAAGGGAGCAATTTGAGGCTGAAAGCCAACAGTAATGTTTGGTGTCTTGCACGGGTGTGAAGTGTAGTGGTTACAAAAATTTGCTGTGCCTGTTTTTCCCTTGGGGTACAGTATTTCTCACTTTCTGCAATAATAGAAGATGTTTTAAAAGCCAAGAAATCATTTATTCAAAATACAGTACATAAAATGGCAGGGGGGTCGGGTGGTGGACTGTACATTCAGAGGTTTGAATATGTCCTGCCTGGATTGCTGTTCAATGCCTGCTGCACTTCAGGATTAATATGCTGCATCGTGATGGGGGATGAGTGCATAGGGTAAGGGTTTTAGTTCTCAGGGCTGGTAGGTGAACATACAGGTGTTGGGGGCAGCTGGTGGTGGTAAGAACCAGGCTGCTGGAGAAAGGTGTTTTGAGCAAACACTGGGGAACAAGGGAGAGAGCTTTGGGAGGGGTGGGGGTTAGCACGGTACTGATCTGCCTGCATGGCTACGAGAGACTGCATATAGTCCTTTTGGTGCGCCAGGAGGCTTATCAGCTGCTTTATGGTTTTCTTGGTAGCCAATTCCTTTCTCCTGCTTTGTGTTTCCCTCCACTCATGCATTTTCTCTCTCCAGTCCTGCAGCCTCTTACTCTCTCTGGCATACTGATTCATAACTGCTTTGACCAAATCTTCTTTGCTTTTCCTTGGTTTCCTCCTCAAGTTCTGTAGTCTTTGAGCAGGCTGTGATAGGGCTGGAGGATTCAAGGACACTGAAAAAAACAGAAATAGAAACATTTATTACAGAGGCTACATTGTTTATTATCACAGTGAAGGAGTTTGTAGACTATTTGTAGCATCATTTACACATAGCAAACATAGCAGACAGAGGCCACAGCAGCGAAGACATGGCGAGTAGTGGGGTGAGTGTTTCTGCCACGACTCACCTGTGAAGGGGAACTGCTTGAGTCAGGGCTCACTGGGGTTTCTGTGCATTGGGGAAAGCAGAGAGCAGCTGGGGGGTACCTGCACTGAACACCACCCCTACAATTGCCACAGCAGTTACTCCTCTGTGAAGGGGAACTGCTTGAGTCAGGGCTCACTGGGGTTTCTGTGCATTGGGGAAAACAGAGAGCAGCTGGGGGGGACCTGCACTGAACACTATCCCTACATTTTCAACAGGATTTTCTACTGCCAGATATATCACTGCTGCGTGTTACCTGGGAAGAGAGGGAGGGTCTTCTACAGCAATGTGGATTCCGCCCTGGCCCCTATGCAGCTTGCCTGTGTGCAGCAATGGTCCCCCCACCCCTCGGAGCACAGTGGCGCAGACGCGTTAGCCTGACTGGCACAAGGACCACGGTGGCTCTCCCTATAAACTTGCGCAAGCGCATTGCCCACGCTCTGGCTGAAACTTTTCAAGAGATTACTGAGGCCGATTACAGAGACATGATAGACCAAATCAATGGGCTATTCCACATCTAGGCATGCATGCAGGCAGCCATAACCCCTACCCTCCTCTCCCAAAACAGTTCCATCCTAAAAATAAAATCTGCTTACCGGGAACCCGTTCCTCTGCTTCTTCTTCACCAACAAGTTCCAGCTGCTGCGACTGGCTACCTTCCTCCTGGCTTGAGAAGAGCTCCTGGCTGCATGCCTCCTGGGACTCTGGGGTGTCTCCCTCCACCCCAGTAGCCTCACTCTCGGCTTCCTCTACACCCTCCCCCACTTCTCCCTGCTCTGAACTCTCCATCGTGCTCCTCGGATTGGCAGTGGGGTCACACCCAAGTATGGCATCCAGCTCCTTGTAAAAACGGCAGGTCGTGGGGGCAGCTCCTGAGCGGCGGTTTCCCTCACGGGTTTTGCAGTAGGCACTCCGCAGCTCCTTTACTTTTACCCTGCACTGAAACGCGTCCCGTTCATGGCCCCTTAGCAGCATAGACTGTGATATCTGGCCATAGGTATCATAATTTCTACAGTTGGAGCGCAGCTGTGACTGCACAGCTTCCTCACCCCAAACACTGATGAGGTCCTGCAGCTCGGAAGTGTTCCATGCTGGGGCTCGTTTGGGGTGTGGAGGCATGGTCACTAATTGATTGATTGATTGATTGCACTCCACACCTGGCTGAGCAAACAGGAAGGGGATTTTTAAAATTCCTGGGGCATTTAAAAGGCGGGTCACCTGAGCCCAGGGCAGTGGAGTGTGAAACGATGAGCAGAGTGGCTGAAAAGATATGCTGGGATACCTCCTAATACCTTGGAGGCCAATAAAAGCGCTTTTGGTGGCCACACTTGATGAGCAGCGCTGCATGACCAGCGCTGGAATCGCTACACCCCAAGCAAACCAGGTGTACAGCCAGCGCTGCAACCAGGGAGTTGCAGCGCTGGCCGTGCTTTGCAAGTGTGGACACAGAGTGAGTTGCAGCGCTGTAACCCCATCACCAGCGCTGCAACTCTCCAGTGTAGCCAAGCCCTTAGTCTCTAAGGAGCCAGGAGGACTCCTCGTTATTTTTGGTGACATAGAGTAGTGAACCCTTCATCAATTGGGACCAATGGGCCTCCTCTGTGTCACAAAGACTACATCTGCACTAGAAGTGTGACAGTGGCAACTGCGCCACTGTAGCGCTTCTGGTGAAGACCTCTAAGCCAACGGGAGAGAGCTCTCCCTTCAGCATAATTACTTCACTTCCCATGAGAGGCGTACCTATGTCAGTGGGAGAAGCTCTTGCACCGACACAGCGCTATCTACACCAGCGCTTAGGTTAGTATAATTTATGTCTCTCCGGGGTGTGGATTATTCATCCCCCTGAGCGACATAAATTTAACCAAGTAAATTCTAGTGCAGACAAGGTCAAATTGCCTTCTATATTTTTGATGTATAAAATATTCAAGAATCACATGGATCTGGGCCAGGTGACCACTTTGGAATCAATCCCAGAAAAGGTTTTTCCTCGGCCTTGCTCAAAGAATGCCCTGGTGCAACCAGCTGAAGACATGTGAATAAGAAAACATCACTCTTCATGAATCTCTCCAATAACAGGTAAGCTAGCACAGAGTGGAGTCACACCAAACTATACAAATCTGCCATTTATAAAGAGGACGCATGACCTGCTCTTGGGATCTTACATAACCACATCTTGTCAAATCTAATCAGTTTCCTCTGCTGAGTTCAAGAGGCCAAGGCAAACAAAAACTTAGGCCACGTCCAGACTAGGTATTAAAATCGATTTTAGATACGCAACTTCAGCTACGGGAATAACGTAGCTGAAGTCGAATTTCTAAAATCGAGGTACTCACCCGTCTGGACGGCGCGGCATCGATGTCCGCGGCTCTCCGTGTCGATTCCGGAACTCCGTTCGGATTGATGGAGTTCCGGAATCGATGTAAGCGCGCTCGGGGATCGATACATCGCGTCCAGACTAGACGCGATATATCGATCCCCGAGCAATCGATTTTAACCCGCCGATGCCGCGGGTTAGTCTGGACGTGCGCTAAGTGGCAAATTTAGCTGAAAGGTCCCCCAGAGACCAAATCTGATTAACAATTTTAGAAAGATAATCCAACACTAGATTAATATACCCAAGAGAGTTATTTCTGGATTTAAACTGCAAGTCTGAACAGCCAACTCTGAGGAGTTGTAATATTCTTCTCTGCTGTCTCTGACAGAAGGCCAAATAGTGCACTGAAGCCAGAGCATTGGATTTAAACTTTATATACATACAGAGGCTTTCCTGCTTCTCCCTTTGCTTTGGTTATGCTCTCAGTGCTATTCACCTCTGAACCTGAAAACACACACAGTTCCAAGAGACCCAAGTCCGTAACACTCACAGATGCTTTGACACAGTGCAAGACAAAACCAGTTCAGGATCAGGATTGCAGCAGCTGAGGGGGCAGGACATTTACCTCTGTGGAAATGCCGGCTCAGGAACCTTTTGCCCCTTCTCTGCCTTCGCTCTGATCACTGGCATTCTAATATACCCGCTCATAAGGTCTGATCCAACTTCCACTGACTTCAGTGGAAAGATTCCCATTGTCTTCAAAGGGAGTTGGATCAGACCTTTGATTTCCAGAATAGGCCATTTCTTTGACATCACATTGACAGATCCACATCAATAATCCACACAAGAGGAACCTGCAGTCCACTGTGTGTTCAAAAAACACCACTTCTTCCATAATCTGTGTTTCAGGAGGGACTTGCATGAAAGGAAGGTGATTGTTAAGTACAATGGCAGGGGGAGAATTTCTGTAGTCAATGAGACTGTTTTGGAGAGATTGAGGACGATGAGTTACTTATCACTGGGCTGATTTGCAGATAATTGTATTCCTTCTTCCCACCCCCATGCTCACAGCACTCTGACTTTCCAACACTACTACATAGATCTATTCTGTGGAGGATATATGGATGTGATGGGGTGTTCACACCCACACTACCCTGGAAAGGGTTAATGACACACAGAGGGGGCAAAATAACCTGATAGGCCACACCTAAGGGAGGATTAGGCTTTGTAAGCAATTCCTGACTGAGGATAGAGCTCCCCTGATCAAGAGGGACTGGTATAAGTTCAAGCAGTGAGGGCAGAAGGAGGAAACCAGCGGTCCCCCTCTGGGCTTGGAGAAGTAAAGAGAGGAAACCCAGGGAGAAAGAAGTCCTGACATCCTTGCTCTGAGGAAAGGGTTTACCCAGAAAGGTGGAGAAGAATGCCAATGGGAGGCAGAGTAAAAAGCATCCCCAAGGAAACAGCAGCGAGGTTAGAGATGGTCAGAGCGTGGCTCCTGATTGTAAGGTCCCTGGGTTGCAACCTGGAGTAGCGGACAAGCCTGGGTTCTAGTACCACCCACTGGGAAGGGGTACAAAATTGTTGGAAAGGTCAACCAATTAGCAGATTCATAGGGATGTTGATACCCTGGAAGGATGGACTATATACTCACCTATCCTGAAGGCTGAGTCACAAAGAAAGAGTACTCAGAGTCCTGGAGAGTAAGAGAGGCTATGGAGTGAGTGAGCAACAGAAGGAGGTGCTAGACCAGACGAGAGCTGATCCCCAGCCCCAGCAGTGAGAGAGCCCTGTTACAATCATCAATATGTTTTATAGGCATGCTTTTAAAAGACATTCAGTCCTAAACTAGAGACAAAGGAAGGTTTCAAAGTGTGATGTAAAGGTGACCTGAGATTTAAAGATGACGAGATATCAGATGGACCTGTACTTTTGGGGAGGTTGGGGGCACTGTTTTTGTTTAGATGTTATGTATAAAGAAGGCCTGATAGATTGGGGACTTGAAAGAAAAAAAATTAACACCCCACCCCCCACTTTTTTTTTTTTTTTTTACATTGAAATTCATGTCCTTTCTACCCAGTGTTTCCAGGACTACTGTGTGGATGCATAAACTACAGAATCTTGAATGGGGTAAAAAGGCTATATTACCTCTGCATCTGGCACCGCTGCAAGCATGACTGGAGTGCTGTGTCTAGTTCTACTGACAAGGATGTCAGCAAACTGGAGAAGGGTCAGAAAGATGCCATGAGAGTGATAGAAGAATTAGAAAACATGTTTCACAGTGATCACCTCAAAAAGCTCAATCTGTTTATATTAACAACGAGAAGGTTAAGGGGTGACTTGATCATGGTGCAGGCCTGAGTCTCATTTACACTAAGAGCCTCCTTACACTACTCAGGCAGACGAAAGAAGCTTTAGTTTCACTAAGAATCAAGCCAACTGCACGAGTAAGGAGGTTGGGGCACACATGGATGATATATCAGAGAGGTAGGGTGGAGCAAGTCCATAGGGAGCTTTGCAAATCAGGAAGGCAATTTTGAATAGGATTCAAACATGAGTCAGAAGTCAGTGGAAACAACAAAAGAGTGGGAGTATTTACATACAGTCCCATTTTCTGGCACAAATGTGTCTAGCTGTAGCACGTGGGACTCCCTGAAGTTTAGAGCAACTAGGGATTTAGGAAGAGTATATAAAAAGGAGAAGCTATTACAGTCAAGATGCTAATTGTTTAAAATGAATTAGTTCACTTTGGCAGAGCTTATTAAGGATGAATTTTGGCTGCATTCCAGAAACGATACAACACTTGAGTTGGAAAAGAATAAGATAAAGGTCACCTATAGTTCCAAAATTTCTTGCCAGAAGCAAAGTTAAGGAGTTGTGTCAGAGATGTAGTACAAAGAGGACTCTTTATCCTGGTGTAGTCTCTGAAGCATTCAGTAGAAGTTATAATATAGGCAGGAGTTGCCCATCAGAACAGAGAGATAGACGGGAAACAGAGATCACAGAGTGTGGGAGTCGAAGAAGGTTTCGGAGTTAGCAGACAGCATGACAAGGGCATAATGTCTAAGGTTTGAAAAAAGCAATCACTTATCCTTCAGGGGAAAGGTTATATGGAGGAGAGAGATAAGTACAGAGCCAGAGTTACTCTGTAATGAACAATAGGAGGAGCAGATCCACATCGCTCAACAGAAATAGAAGAAGAGAGAGATTGGTTAAAGTTAGAATCCCTACTGGAGACTCCACCCTCTTGCTTCAGGCACTCAAGGAGGAGAGAGATTGAACGTAAGTATTAAAAGTCACTGTGGAATCAAGTGCCAAGAGAAAAAAAAAAAGGTTTCTGTGACCTACAGTATGATAATGTCAACAGTCATCTCGCAATATTGCAAAATAGCTGACTCCTGACATCAGGAAGGCTATGTTTGTGGAGGTGTACTTGCCTGTGCTGTAAGTTAATATCCATTTCTCTCTTATGGGTATTGAAATCAGTCCACCAAAACAATAGCCAACACTCACAAAACCATAGGATAATAGAAATGTAGGGCTCGAAGAGATCTCAAGAGGTCATCTGGTCCAGTCCCCTATGCTGAGGCAGGACCAAGTATACCTAGATGTGTGTTCCTGAATCCTCTGACAGAAGCTTGATCATTTTGGGTATGTCTTCAGGGCAGGTGAGAGTACAACTCCCAGGCTGGCTAGACAGATTTATGCTAGTGGGGTTTGAGCTACTGTGTTAAAAATAGCTGTGTGGACATTGTGGCTTGGAGCTTAAGCTCTCAAGCCTCGAGCTCCAACCCAAGCCGCAATGTCCACACAGTTCTTTTTAGCATGCTAGCTCAAACTCTGCTAGCTTAAACCTGTCTAGCCAGACCAGGAGGCACACTCCCAACTGCAGTGGCTGTTTGCAGCTAGTAGAGCAAACAACATAATTTCTGATTATAATCACTAAGGTTAAGATTTTTGTCATAGTTATTTTTAGTAAAAGTCACAAACAGGTCACAGGCATTAAACAAAAATTCACGGAAGCCGTGACCTGTCTGCGACTTTTGCAGCTCCATGGTTTCCCCCACCACCAGGGCTGGGAGCTGGGGGGTTCGCCCTCTGCCCACAGCAGGTGGAAGCTGCAAGGTGACCATATTTCCCAAAGAGAAAACTGGACACCCCCAGCCGCTCACCCGAGGAGTCTCCTTCTCCTCCCCCAACCCACGTGCAAGGCTGTCGCCTGTTGCTGGAATCCTGAGGAGGGCCCCCTCAGGAGCCTGTCACCTGTCATTGGAAACTTGCAGGAGCCCCTGTCACTGCTGTCACCTGTCACTGGAACCCTGCCAGAGGCCAGCTCGCTGCCAGCTCCTGAGTCCTGCAGCCCCTGGGGTTGAAGCAGAGAATGTCACGGAGGTCTCTAGAAGTCACAGATTCCATGACCTCCGTGACATAAACGTAGCCTTACTAATCACTTAGTAAAAAGCTTAGCTGCTATACTAATGCAGGACAATGTCAATAACCATGCAACAATGCTGCTGTGTTCAGATAGGACAACCTGCTCCTAGCACGTGGTGACTTTGGAGGTCTTGAGTGCAAGAGCTTCAACAAAACAAAAAGAGGAACTATCAGCACAGAAAACAATGACAGCACAGAAAACAATCTGACATAGTCAATATTAAGTAAAAAATTAACATGGATTAAGGTTACATTGTTTTGTACCAGCAGATCCAGGCATTTTAGTGTGGGACTCTCCCTTGACCACGTCCCAAATGAAAGAACTTCCCTAACCTGAGGCAATGACTCTAGTCTAAACAAAGACAGGTCCCAAAGTCTTGGCCTGCCAAACCCACAAACCTCTAGGGGTGAGAAGCTGTACAGCAAAGCAAACAGCCCTCTCTCCAAACATTAATGTGGCTGCTGGAGGCAGCTCAAGAACAACATAGCCTGTACCCTTCCCAAGTGACATGAAGGAGTATCCACTCAAGAATGCTGCCGCCTTTAATAACAGCTCAGGCTGTGAGACTTCAGAGGTTAGAATCAAACCCTTCTCATCTATGATAAAATTCTGCATGATCACACAAGCCAGGATTGCAGGTCAATAGTTCACTGCGTGGTCTCCTCATTTTTTTCTTTTAAACTAACTTCAATATTACAAATCTTGATTGGCCATGGGGGAAAAGAGATGTAGTCACTTCACCACTCTGTGCCTCAGTTTCTTCCTTTACAAAGTGGAGATAATGATACTGACCTCCTTTGTGAAGCATTTTAAGATCTATGGATGAAAAGCTTGATATGATAGCTAGGTATTATGATGATTACTTCTGTTTCATCAATGACTATTTTGTAATGAAAGAACAAAAGTTGGTAGCATGCACTTTGTGTTTTGCTGGCTATCTAGTTTCTTCCTTTTTAAGAGTAATAATTACAAATGTCCCCCACGCCTCAACAACCACTATAGTTAATGGAGAGCAACTGATGAGGGCAGAGCTATGCTTCCCAGTCTCCAAAACTGGCTGAGGTTTCTGCTAGAGCGTCTCAGGAATTATGATTACTTTTGCCAAGAGTGCTCAAAACACTCAAAGTTCCTAGCTGATCGAGGAACCAAGGAACCCCTCCTCCCGCACTCAAAATTACAGTTAGAACATTGAGGACTAGACTGTGCCAGTACATTATTCTGAAGAGTTACTTGTGGCAATTTCCCTCTCAGAAGCCAGAACATTAATCACTGGTTGCTACAATTCAACTTGGATCAAAACAATAAATTAATATGAACCAGCTCTTGTTATACCTTTACATATAATAAAAGCAAATAAACAAACAAACAAAGTATCAATGATTTAGTCTATTATTCTCTTGATTTCAAGTAGGGTTACAACCAAATATTTTACCTGTTTAGAACTTAACAACACACTGTCTGGGACACAAAACCCTCTACAGGAGCAGATGAGAATGACAGTGCCCTGGATTTACAATGGTAAGTATGTGTTTTGAAATTATTATAAAATAGTAAAAATCTAGCCCTGTGATCGTTGAATGTTAACAATATTTTAACATATACATGACTGCCTAGAATTTCACCCTTTGCCTATGCTGTCTAACAAACCGAAACCCTTCTGCTCCAACAGCACAGGACTCAGCCATTTGGTCTACAGGAGAATCTCCATAAAGTGTACAAAGGTTTCTGATAGATTGAATTTTGGGATTCCATTCAGGAGAGGGAAATGGTGCACACGCACTCATGACCTCTCATCAGCTTATTATAATATATTTAATTAATTCCATGCTTTACTTATAATTAAACCAGCAGTAAAGACAAGAGTATTTGGACGAAGTCTTTGGATATTTTTAATGATCTGATGATTGCTAGGGTTAGTATTTTGAGAAAGGTAACATCATTTTGTGAAGTCGCTTGGGAGTGAAACCACTGTCATTCTTGGTTTCTGAGTTTAGCTTTCCTCATTTAATTCTTGCTATTGCATGTAAAGGAAATCACTGTTTGCTCAACACCGCTCTCAGAAAGTCCACCCAGTGAGAAGCATTTCAATTGGGTTTCAAAATGAAGTTTTCAGCTGAAGTGGGCATGTCTGAGCGTCATAGGGGATAGTAGCGGCTTGTTGAAAAATGGTGTAATTGTGTGAAAATGAATGAAAGGTGCAATGTAATGAAGTGTGAACCAGTTTCCCTCTCATTTCAGTATTGATTTAACATCAGAAGATCTCTACTGGTCAAACAATAAATGTACTGTTTAGCTATTAAACAAACTATTTGGAGCAGGACAGAAAACTCTTTGCAACCTGCAGTAGTGGGCTCCCTTTAAGATAAATAAAGTAGTCACCTTGCAGCAAAATGGTAGCTCACAAGCTTCAGTCTGCTTTTATTTTTATTTTTTTTAAAATACCCCAAACACAGAAACACTATTCACAGTTTGCAAATGGGATGCACGAGAGTTTTCATAAAGCTGCAGTGGACATTCTACTAGAACAATACTCCACTTTCTTTTTCAGCATCACATTAACCTTCAAGGCAAATCACATGCCATGCTCGTAGAACAATGGAAATGAGATGTCAGTCTTTTGGGGGGCCTGCTATTCAGAAGTGCCAAATACTCACAACACCCATTCAAGTCACTAGACTTAGCACCTTTGAAAATTAGGGCCTGAGTGTATCTTCCTGCTAGTGTAAAATTGTTCCTCACTATATATTCTCCAGTGCTTTGTCCAGTCTAGTTTTAAATGATTGCTTTGAAGACTACTCCAGTACAATAGTGCTCACTTAAGACATTTTTCATGAGAGTCAACCTACAGGCCAGGTTTTTCATTGCTCTTTCCTGCACTGGGCATAGGAAAGGGGTGGGGGTAAAGTAAGGGGGATAAAAAGGTAGTTTGAAGCCACCTTTGCATCTCCCAAATTCTAGGCTGGGCAGTGGACCTGCCTGGCCCCAAGGCTGCTCTAAGTCCATGGCTGGTAAAGAACAGCCAGAGTGCAACATACGGCAGGCAGACCTCCTTCCATGCCTGTCCTGCCCATTACTGGGGGCTGTGAGGAAGCCCACCAGAGGGTTATTACATGAACTCTATGCCAGACACAAAACCCACCTTCTGACAGGGGATTTCTGCAGGGGAGGCTCCCGCTGTGTTTGTGGGCCCTGTGCAACACCAGAACAGGGGCAATGTAGGACAGAATCTGGTCCTACATTTTAAAAACATTTTTTTTTAAGTCTGCAGTACTGTATTTGTGAAACATATAAACACTTTGAAGTGCATATATAGTGCATTGCCTGTACAATTTTGTTTACTCTGAACAAATACAATCATGCAAATGTATTTAATACCAAGTGTAGGATAAACTGAGGAACAGTGATAAGTTGTATGTTGGTAAGTGACAGGTCAATCGCTTTCCTCACTGTAACAAAGTCATTGATGTATTCCTTCTATCTGACCTTATGTGGTTTCTTATTTTCATGAGTCTCATACAGTTATTCATCACCTTACCAGCAGATTGCTAAAAACAGGCAACAATGTTTGCTCACAAAGTGATGAGGTAAAACAGGGCCGCCCAGAGGATTCAGGGGGCCTGGGGCAAAGCAATTTTGGGGGGCCCCTTCCATAAGAAAAAGTTGCAATACTATATAATACTATATTCTTGTGGGGGCCCCTGCAGGGGCCCAGGGCATGGGGCAAATTGCCCCACATGTCCCCCCGCCTGGGCGGCCCTGAGGTAAAAACCAACTGAAAACAAACCTTATGCCCATCAGCCTCCAAGCTTCCTTTTCTCCACAACACTGATACCGAGAACGAATACCGAGCATCCTCAGTAATTATACATGGCTGAACTCTATCTAAATGGATAGGAAGTTGGGCCAGTGCTTAGCTTTAGCCTGAGATTTGGGGAGTCTTGCATTCTAATTCCTAATCTGCCACAGGCTTCTTGCATGATCTTGGACAAGTCACACAGCCTCTCCAAAATGGGAAAAGCAGCACCGGCCGACCTCACAGGCATGTTGTGAGGGTAAACACATTAAAGATTGTGTGGTGCTCAGATACTACAATCATGGGGGCCAAATAAGAACCTAAATTAGATTATTCACAAGATAGCAGCCCACATATTCAGTAGTGCACCTCGCTAGGAACATGACATGAGATGAGCACTATGGGATACTGCACTGGCTGCCTACTGGTTTCTGGATAGAGCTTAGTGTGTTAATTGTGCTCTATAAAGCCCTAAGGGTATGTCTACACAGCGAAAAAACACTGCAGAAAGTCTCAGAGCCCAGCTCAATTGACTTGAGGTGCGGGGGGAGCTAAATATAACAGTGGGGCTCGGGCTGGGGGTGGCCTCAGAGCCTGAATGTCTATTCTGCTAATTTTGGCCTTGCAGCACAAGACCGAGTCAGTTGACCTTGGCTCTGAGACTCACATTTGGGGGTGGGGGAGGGTGTCTTGCTGTGTAGATGGACCCTAAATGGCTTGCCCAGCTGAGAAAGTGCCTGTCTCCCTGTACCTCACTACCATGAGTGAGATCAACCGATGCTCACGTTTGATACACATCATTAAAAGAAAGCCAGGGTAGCAACTAAAGTTTTCTTCATGAGGAGAACTCTAGCTAATCAAAACAGTCTGCATTTTGTTGATCTGAAGACTATACTAGTCATGTATTAGGGAGGCTTCTGAGGCGTGATCAGGGAGCAGGATTTTGGGTCCAGTGAGAGCAGCACTGATAACAGTATTTTGTTGCTGAATTTACTCATATTTTAATATTTCCAATTGTATTATTACCCCGTCGAATGATGTTCCTATGGGTTAGAAGTTTAATTGCCATCAGGACACCTGGGGAATGTGTCTAGGTGATTTTTTACACTTGAAATCATAACAAATAAACGTCCCAAGCAAAGTGGAGGAAGCCCCATCAGTGGAGTTGTTTAAGACTAGACTGAAAAAGCACTGAAGGGAACAAGTCTGGACTCTCTAATTTCAATGGCTCTTCAAATAAGCTGTTTCTCTTCCACCTCCAGCGCATCTGAGGCACAGGAAGATGAATCTGAGCCAATCAAAATGCAAATATTCCGTCGTGGCCCAGCGAGCAACTGTCACATGCCTATTAGCCATGTTCTTTGCTCTACTTCAATTTAGTTTTTAATCATTTGGTATGGATGGCCTTACAATTTATGTCTTGGTTACTGAACATTGTCATAGGCTAAGTGTCTCCCACTTAAAAAAACCTGTTACCTGGCTCTTCAACTCCGCGGTCATTATTGGCAACCATCTCATCTTCAGCACAGCATATTTAACAGCAGACCATTATTTTGTGACAGTGCCTCTTTCCCACACCAAGTGATCTCTATAATTATAAACTGAAATTAGTGCACGCTGTTGCCTATCCCCACCCTTTCGCTTTCAGTTTTTTAACATACTGTAGTGGAAATACAGACAATGGAACAGACAGCCCCATGGCAGGAAAGGTTGTCTGTTCCTTTAAAAATAGAAATACCACAGCAAAGACCAAGTTGTAACACCAAAAAAATGACAGCAACATTTTCTTAAATAAGGTTATAGAAAAAACTGACCCATGCTTCTTGCAAGGGGATGCATCTGTTCACAGCAAACTGAAATGAACTGTACTCAAATGAAATCACAAACCGTCCTGCTAGATTACTCCTTTTGTTAAAACACGCTGATAATTTCCTTGGTTCAATAACTAACCTATTTTAAATTGTTTAAAAAGAAACAAACACACACCTCTAGCCAAGCCAGCCACCGTTCATACCACAGGCTTAGTCAACGGTTTTAAATCTTTGTACTATCTATTCAAATGAAAACCCACCATGCCGGAGATTGGAGGTTACTTCCAGCTCTCAGCAGAAAACCATAAACCCTTGATGAGCACGTTGTCTCTTTGAATGACTGTGTGATGATGCATGCGGCATGGCTATTAACTTAAATGGTGCGGGTTGGAGAGGGAGAGAAAATCACAAGGCTCTGCTCTTAGGTTGGGTAACTCTACATTTTCATTTTAAACTTGCAAAAAAGAAATATAAAAGTTAGTAATGATACCAATAAAAGTGGCTTTCAAATATTTTACACTAAATCTTATATAAAGCTTGATTTGACCCAGATTTTGTTTTTTTTTTGTTGTTGTGGTTTTTTAGTATTTAACCTGCAATGTGTACATTTAAAGAGAAATGGTGGGATGGAGGGAAGTTAGTCACCTGTGCTTAAGAAGCTATTTTTTTCTGCTCGTATATCTTTAAAATGACTATGGCTTTGAGAAGGGATTAGTCTTTGATATGCTTTCATTGCTTTTTGTATTTAACATAAGGTTTTATATGACCAACTCCTTAGAAAGATCAGCAACTGTAGGGAGTTTCATTGAATTTTATTACTTTTCTTCCTTCTCTTGTGCTTTCAAACAATGGGCATAGACTTGAGGAGGGAATAGTTGGATTTTGTTTTTTAACCGGAGTTCCTTTTAGCTAACAATCCAGAAAAAATAAATTCAAATAAAATATTGACCCTAAATCCGAGCAATACGATTCTGTCCTCTGATTTTTATTCATCTCTCCTCCATTTTTCTCTGCTGTTTTGTGCTCCTTGTCAACCCTCAGTCTCCCAGCAATCTTTCTCCATCTCCATAATTTTCCATTGTCCCACTTCACAAAATATCTCTCCCTCTTCCTTTTTTCTGGGGAGGGGGGAAAAAAGGGCGTACCTAAAACCCCTATCTTTGCCCACCCGAGTCAGAGCTTGGCCCAGGAATATGCAAACAGTGTGAGAAGCAGGATATGATCAAAGAAATCGGCAGCACACTATGCAAGTCTCAGATCCTAACAAACACTAGTGAAACTAGCATCAGCAACTGAAAATTCATAAACAGTTGGGACATTGCAGAAGCTGAACATGTTATCTCTTAGATGGATTCCAAAAAGGTGAAGAGTTCAAAAGGGAAACTGATTTCTTAATCCAGCAGCTTCTTTCAGCAACTGTGATGAAAGGAAGGCAAAAGGTCTGAACTGTTTTATTTTTAATTTTTGTTTGCAATTTCCTTTCCTTGCAGGATCACACCAGGGTGTTTCCTGGTGTTCTCCTCTGAGCAGGCAATTTTAGGTTATTGCTGCTTCTGAGGAAGCACTATCAAGCAGCAGGCAGGATTCCCTCCTGCCCTCTCTCTGCCTCCCCCACCCACACATAGTGGGACTGTCCCACGGGCAAACTTCTGTGCCCCTACTCTGGGTTCTTTGAAAAAGCACTACATTTATCTCCCCAGACTGTGCATGCAGAGAACTACCCCCTCCTGCCAAAACCCCTTTTATACCCAGACCTGGTGCAAGTGAGCAGAATAATATGCAGTCTGCCAGAGCAAAACTTCACTTTTTTAAATGGCTGCAAATTGAGATTTACATTACTATACACACACCACGGTATTATTATGCATGTGCTTTTCAGTGTAAATATAACCCCAAATGGAAATGCTTAAGTACCAGCAGTAAAGGGACTAATTCATACACCCCAGAGAACAAGTGGTGAACAACGCACGCTCAGTAAGATTTAGGCTTTATCCCTTATTAAAATAAAACCATGTGCCTGATCTCTAACCCTCTTTGATTTATTAATGTTTTCGTTTTTCAAGATTACAAAAGTAATGTGGAACAGAGGGCTTTAGAGGAAAATTTATCATCCAAGTCCTATGTTCCAGATATTAAAATATCCATCAATCTCTCCATCCACAAAATATAACTATATTTTTGGAGGATCAACAGGAATTATATTTTGAAGGTTGAAAGCAAAATTATGCTGCTGCAAAAAATAAAATACAACCTCCAAAACTTGAAGCACAATCATTGCTACTATACAGATTGATTGACTCCTGACATGTCAATCAACCAAAATTCCAATTCTCTGTGAAAGATATTAAAACAAACAAACAAAACTAAACAGGAACATTTTCTCTCAAAAAGGTCAGAGATTAGCAATTCTTAAGGATCTATACACACACTAAAGTCGACGAACAACCATGAATTTACATTAGAGCCTTTTACACAATTCAGTCTGGATTAAGGTCACAACTAGAATGGAGTCTTATCTTCTCAGCTGAATTCCATCCCTGCGGACATTTATTCGACATAACAAAATTTGTCACAATTTCCATTCTCTGCTCAGGAAACTCCTAGCACTTGAACAATAGGAGGAAGGGGAAGGGGGGAGGTGGCGGGGGATATTTCAGGTCTGAATTGAAATGCATTGACAAGAGCTGGGATAGGATGTGTTAGGGAAGTAGTTTGCACGCCTTCTCCCTTCACTGCGCGTAGGCTTGGAAGTATTTGATTTTTAATCCATAAACATCACCCTACACCTGCAAACCAACGAAAAAATACTTCCCTCAACTATCAAAATTTACAGATAGGCACAGTTGACATGTGATGTTGGCAATTTGTGTTAATGGCTATAAAGCTCTAACTTTTTGAATCTCAGCATTTACTGTCGTTAAAAAAAAAATGGTCTGCCCCTCCATAATTTCCCACAACTGTGAAAATTTAAATCAATAAAAACTGAAAAGAAACTTAAAAATAAACCTTGATATTATCAATATAGTCCTGGAACTAGCCCATGCTATCTATTCCTTATAGTCCTTTCAGGATTCTTAAAATTCACATACAGCAACTGCCAATGGACCTTTCTTGGCTGGGACTGTTCCAGATTTTATGAAACCTATGAGGGAACTGCTGTCTCGGACAATGTCACAGGACCATGGCAGTTGGCAGGTAGCTGTACCCAAGACCTTAAGGAGTCCACTGTACATATGCTTGCTCAGTGGGCTGCCTGCTTCTTGGATTGCTTGTCCATATGGCAATGATCAATCTGCCAGTCAACATGAGCAACAGAGGACTGAGCGCAGCAACAAGGGAGAGTAAGTTGTTTAAATGGAGAGAAAGGGGAGTACTCAAAGGAGTTTGGACCAGAGGCAGGGGAAGGTTTGCCCTAGGGTGACCAGACAGCAAGTGTGAAAAATCGGGACAGGGGGTGCGATATGGGGGTAAATAGATGCTTATGTAAGAAAAAGACCCCAAAATCGGGACTGTCCCTATAAAATTGGGACATCTGGTCACCCTAGTTTGCCCCCCCCCCCCCCCCATCTCCTTGGACTTCCCCCAACACCTAGAGCAGTTTGTTCCTCTGAACACTTGTGCCATTTGAACGTATAGGGGAAAAAAAAGGGGTACGAGCATTGCCAAAGTGAATTCATTTACAAATCTGACTGACTACTGGTAGAAACATGTTTTGCACTATTTGCCTAGTTCTGCTGGGGATGCTTAAAGTGGGCAATCGCACAGCTAGTGAGGGTAAAAAGAAGAGGGATTGAGATTTTCTTTTTACTTTACATTCACTGTGACACACCTTCCTAGTGTCTGATTTACATTTAGAAAGCTCTCTGCAAGGAACAGATTTAGAGAGTTAAAGTAAAATCTTGTGTGCTTAAAATAGTAAAGTAAAATCTTAGGACACTAGCAATCTTTGGGCACCAATTAAATGACTTCTGAAGCCCACCAACCTTTCCAACATCCTAATTTTCCATAGGAAAAGCATCCTATCACCAAATTGGCCCTATGAACTAGACTACGTGTTCTCAAACTGGGGATCGGGACCCCTCGGGGGCTTGCGAGGTTATTACATGGGGTGGAGGTTGCATGCTGTCACCCTCCACCCCAAACCCTGCTTTGCCTCCAGCATTTATAATGGTGTTAAATATATAAACAAGTGTTTTTAATGCATAAGGGAGGGCGCAATCAGAGGCTTGCTGTGTGAAAGGGGTCACCAGTACAAGTCTGAGAACGCCTGCACTAGACCTCACTAAGAACTTTCAAATGCATTTCATTTGAAGTTTCTCTGATGAGCTACTTGTCAGATAACTTGACAAAATAAAGGGGTGGGGAGAAGGCTAAGAGAATTTTCAAAAGTAAAATTAACACCTCACCCCCGCCAGTCACATATCTCAAAATAGCTTATCTGAAACAGCTTAAATTTGGGCAAAAACATCATTTTTAGTAACCAAATGTGCATCTTTTGAAGTGTCGAGTTTGTTTTGTGTCAGTGAATCAGTATTTGCAGGGGGTGAGAGGATGGAAGCAACAAAGTCAGGCTTATAATGGAAAGTTTCAACCTTGTCCAACTTTCTTAGCATCAACTACAAAAATGACATTAAAAGTTACTGCTGACTCTGGAGGGGCAGCTGCATTATAAAAGGACAACACTAGCTGTCTAAGGTATTAAGATTGCAGCACTGTTGTAGCTATCTTGGTGCCACGATATTAGAGAGACAAGGTGGGTAAGGGATTATCATTTATTGGATCAACTTCTGTTGGTGGAAGAAACAAGCTTTCAAGTTGTACGAGCCTGACAAAGGGCTCTGTGTAGCTCCAAAGTTTGTCACTTTCTCCAACAGAAGTTAGGCCAATAGAAAATATTACCTCACCTACCTTGTCTCAAGGAATTGAGAGACAGGAGACAAGAGCTGATAAACGTATAAATTTAAAGAGGAGTCCATTAAGGCCCTGAACCTGAAAGTACTTGCTTAACTTTAAGCACGTAAGTACTCCCACTGAAGTCAATGGTACTCCTCACATGTTAACATTACCTACATGTATAAGAGTTTGTAGTAGTTACCTAAGGACCTGATTCGTATTCTGCAAAGCACTTTAACACGTGGCTTCAGTGGGACTTAAACGTATGCTTAATGACTTTGTTGAATCAAGGCTTATGTGGACATCTGATGCCATGAATGGGATGTCTCCTGAATACATTAAACCAATGAATTCAGTTAAAAATGGAATGACTCTTTACGTCCTAATATTAGGATACTCTCCCATTTTAAAAACCATAGACATTTGTAAAGAACAGACACGTTGCACACACACAACCAGTTTATTCTTTTAACTCACAGGATACAGCATGCAAGATTTTTTTTTTACTTTGAACGGTTATTCTAAACTTTGAACAGTTATTCTAAAAATAGCATCTTTGGTTTCCAAATGTAATGGGCCTGATGCTCCACTGTTATCAGTTGCCATGGCTCCATTAACTTAAACAGGTTCACACCTACTCATTTACACCAGCTCAGGATCTGGCCTATAGTCTCTCAACAGTGGCTTTACAATTTGTTCAGTTTTAAAGCAAAAAGATTGTTTTGCTAACAATTCACCAGGCAATAGAAAAATCAAGCTTATATTCTCTCAGACTGATTTATTATCACCATCACCTTGACACAAATGAGGTACATCTGCCTCCCACTGCACAGGAAAGATAGGAAGTATGGCAAGAAACCACCCTGGCTTAACCAGGAGATCTTAAATGTTCTAAAAATAAAATTAAAAAAAAGAAGTCCTACTTTGGGTTTCATATTTTAGATTTGTTTTTGTACATCAGGCTTTCCACATCTTAATCCTGGAAGAGCAATTATAGAGCAATACCAAGCAATACTTTTTACAGCAGTAAATTAAAGAGACCTAACTCATGGCCACAGCTGCACCCTGTTATCTGTACTGTGTCACTTTAATTCAGAACACAAACTCCATAATTCTTTAAATTGTTACATGCTTGCAAACCACATCAGCAATGAATTTGCCTCTGCCAGGCTGTACCATTTTAAAAATCCCCACAACACTGCAATGTGAAAGTAAAACAAAACCAGCCACACCCAACATTTTATTTTACTTAAAAAAACAAAGAGAGAAGGACATTTTAAAATCTTCATAGAAAACTCAAAAAAAGCAGCAAAGCTGGTCACAGGAGTGATCACAAAAATCAAGTTTGAAAATTGATTCTAAACCCATGAAGCTCTGTTTACAGAAGTAATCCCATCAATTCAGTGGGACTACCTATGTGCAAATGTTTTGCATTATGAGGCTTTAAATTAGTGCAAAGCATACAAAAAAAATTGTTGATTTTAACACACATGTAAACTCCTTTGTGCTAGAAAAATAGCTTTGTGTTTCTTCCCTTCCCCACATTCCGATTTTTCCATTAGTCAATAGTTTGGAACTTACCTACTGAACTTACCTAAAAGCCCTATTAAAACAAACAAACAAAAAAAGTTGGAATGAGGAATAAATTCCTGAAACTGGCAACTGTCAGACAGGTAAACAATATCTCCCTCACACACACACACACAACCCTTTTTTTGAGGGAGTGGGAGGCCGGCAAGGAGGGAGTCCAGAATACAGATGGGCAAATAACTGATTTTTCAGTTTGGGAGCAGCTTGGGGAAAAAAAAAAGAAAATCAGTTTGGGCTGAACCAAAACGGAAAATTTGAGGTTTATTTAGTGAACTGAAAAATGTCCCTTAATTTATAATACCCCACTATCAATCGGGCGAGAGTGAGTAGTTAGAGCACTCACCTGGGGTGGGGGTGAGGGATGTTCCAGCCCCTTTTCCAATGAATAAGTAAGTGTTTATAACAAAGTAGAACTGCTTCAGACAGGAGACACACAGATATCCACCGCAGAACAGCCTATGGCCTCGTGGATAGGGCACTTATCTAGTAGTGAGGATTTTATATTGCATTTATTTGTTTCCTTTGTTTAAAGGTTTTATAATTTTCAAACTATTTGCCTTAGGGCTGAAGTTTGATGCTCTCAGTGAAAAAGTAGAATTCAGGCTGGCCACTGTTGAGATATCTAAGGCCATGTCTATACTACCACTTATGTCACTCAAGGGTATTGAAGAAAAAAAAAATTTGCCAGCATGAATGGTAAATGTGCCCAGCTACCCCGTCAGCAGACAGCTTCTACGTGAGAGATCTTACAGTGGCACAGCTGCACCAGTATGGCTGTGCCGCTATCAGCTCTCTAGTGCAGATGTAGCCTAAGTGTAAGTAACCGAGTTTTTGGATATCTTTCAGGCAACTTGTGCTTAATACACTCAAAACAGCTTTATTTTAACACTACAAACTTATCAAGCACTTAAGAGTCCTGCAAATCCTTACTCAAATGTGTATAATTAAACTGAGTTCTTTGGGGGAGGACTGGCTTCAGCACTTAGCACAAGGGGTCCTGGTCCATGACTGGAGCTCCTAGGCACTTCAATAATATAAATAATAATGATAGTCGTCCTTATTTATACAAGTAGTTCCACTGAAACCAATAGCTTTACATGTGAGAGTATGGGTTGCAGGACCAGGCCCTTAATTCTCAAAGAGAACTAAGTGGCATATGTTACAAATCTAAATGCATGAATAAAAATAAAAATACTTTCTGGGGTGAATATCAGTCCTTAACGTGCAAGTCAGAAAATTCAAAGCTATGATTCCCACAGCAACCATAATCGCCCCATGTGTGTATGTAGCATTTTGCATTCTTTCCTGGAGACCCAATGAGTGAATTCTTCAGGGCTTGTAAAGAGTTTATAAAGAATGCAAAATACTACATACATACATGGGGCCATTATGGTTACTGTGGGAATCATAGCTTTGAATTTTCTGCATTTTCCACACTAAGGGTAGACTTTCACCCCAGAGAGTATTTTATTTTTATTTCATGCATTTAAATTTATATAAATAAGATTTTTAAATAAATTGGCTATTTTATGTTCTAGGCACCTTAACCATAATGTTACATTAGCAAAAAAATTTTTACATTAGTTACATTAACCACCTGGGAAAACATACTGACTTTTTATTGTACTATTTGTTTTCATTTATCCAAATATAGTTACGTCTCAAGTCATATTTAAACAGATTTTAAACTACTACAGATTTTTTTTTAATTTGCATCGCAAGGCAAAACTCAGAAGTAATACATTACAGAGAGCGAGTTTAAAGATTATTAAAGATAATCACACTGAAGAAATATTGACCCATAAATCTGTTCTTTTACATTGATAAAGGCCCCAATTCAGTTAGATACTAACCAAGTGTATAATTTTAAGACCAGGAACAGCCCCACTGATGTCAATCAAGTGTTTTCATGGATTGGGGCCATGGGTTCTGACAGAGCATAGACTTACCTCCCACTGAAGACAATGGGATGTAAGCACATGCTTAAGTCAAAGTGCTCTCCTGAATACAGGACCTGAATGTTTTGAAGTTAAAACATTTCCCCTCCTTCCAAAGTATTTTCTTTTCATGTTAAGAATAAAAGATTCTACGCTCACAAGGAAAAAACAGCTCCTTTTACAACTTCACCCAACAAGCAACCCATTCTGCTGCAGAAATAACAACACCTCTAGCTATAACACAAACAAAAACTTCATATCGCTTCAAAGTGAAGACCATTTTAGACTTTTAAAATAGATGTTTTACTGCGTTTTTTTTTCTTTTGCATCAGAAACTTTTCTTTACATTTTGCCAGCCCTTCAGCTTTATTCTCTCTCCTTGGGAATATTTAGAGATTGCATTAGTTCAACTTAAGTTTCACATGTGGCATATTTGTAAAACAACTTAGATCTTCCCTTAACAATAAGCCTAACATGTTGGCATGTAATTTTCTGAAAAACTTTACTCTTCTAAAGAAAAAGTTCTGTTTCAAAGGACGATAAAATAACAACAAATGCCTGGGTAAGAGGGGTGTGCAAGAAGCAGAATAAGTGAGGAGGGTCCTTGCAATCTGAACCCTAAAACAGGGAGGGGCTTGCTTGAATGTAACAGCTTGCTTTTGAGCAGCCACTGGCATGGGAAAATGCCGACTGACTGCTATTGGCACGGAACCCAGGGAGAAGATGAAACAGTACCAATTACCCTCTCATCTCCCAGTCATGTCACAATGTGACCTAGGGAGAGAAAGGAGGCAGCAAGACTGACTCACACAGCACGCACCACTGGCTGATGAGGGCTTGGGGCAAAACCCTAGATTTGGTGGATTTCGACCAGACAATCTTGCTTCAACCTCTATTGACAAACTAAGCAGAATCACAGTTGGAAAGATAAAAGAGTGAGCACTTCAGTTATTCTGTTAGTCTATAAGGTGCCACAGGACTCTCTGCTGCTTTTACAGATCCAGACTAACAAGGCTACCCCTCTGATACTCAGTTATTCAGCAATCTCCAAAACTGTTTGGGTTTATCCTTGCAAATTTTCCGGAGTCCCATTTCATATTAAAACTTAACGACTCTGTAATTGTCAGTACTCGGGAGAGTGCTTTCTACAGCATCTCTATTCTGCTAGTTATACTGAGACACATTATAAACAAATTAGAAAGTCAGATGGCTAGTAACAACCCTTTAGCATTTTAAACTATGAGTCAGAACTGCCATCTCAATTGGCAGGCAGTCTTTTTCCATTAAAGAGTACTGCCCAATGCTCTCATTATTTAACAAAAAATACAGAGCAATTATTTTCTGTTTTGCTAAATATTTGGTATGGTGCCTTTCGCAAAAAACCAACACACAAAACAACTCTAATATCACAAAAGTGTTGAGGCATGCTTATGTAGGTCTCCAATCTAACCTTCATTGTTAAATTCTTCCTGTATGAAGTGAATGCTATTCCATTAGCTTACTGTGTTGGCCGTTCCAGAATCTTGTTTTATTCATAAACCTGATGCCTCCTCCTTCCCAAATATGATAGTTGAGAAACTAAATTACTTTGTGTTTTTATCAGTAACCAGTGTTTAGTTCTATTTCAACTATTTCATGTCCTGTTGTCCCAAAGTCACTTTTGAAGAGCTAGTTTCAGTCTCAGAGGGTCCTTTTTATCAGTTATATTAGGCTAATTGGTAATCCCTCTTTTCATGGAAAAAAAATTCTAAAAGGAGGTCACTTTCCTGAAAGTTATTATGACCCAAAATGCTTTGTCTTAACTATAATAAGTGAATATGCTCTTTAAAATAGGCCAATAGATCATGATTCAGGCTAATTATGTGGATATGAAATTAGTCATTTTTGAGAGCTCAATCCTGCAAACACTGAGTCCTTACTCACATGAACGGTTCCACTTATTTCACTGGGACTACCAGACAGGGCTACTCAGATGAGTAACAGTTTGAAGGAGTGGGCTCTAGGATAATGTCATGAGGCAGGTATACCCCATCACCACTTCAGGGAGTTAGGCGGAGAGGGGGAGTTATAGCACCATAGCAGAGTTCAAATAACTGCCCTTTTCCTCAGGGTAGTATGACTTAATGGTCAGAGTCAATGGGACTTCCCTTAGTTCCAGGAAATTATGGCCCAACAGCTAGAATCAATAGGACCACCCTTGAATGCAGGACAGTTTGGCCCAGTGGCCAGAGACAGTGGGACTGCCCTTAGCTTCAGGGCAGCCTTTATATGCAGGGTGATGTGGCCCTTTCAGCGGCGCGTGTATCCACCATGGGGTTGGTGGGGATCCGTCCAAAACATGTTGATTTGGTTCCCAGCTCCATACCTGGATTTGTGTCTGATTCCCCTGGGCTACTTCCTACCCTACCTGCCCGCTCTGTCGTCCGCAGGCCCTCTGGGTCTTCGGGGTCATCAGCAAGCAAGGCTCCTGATGACAATTTCTCCTCATGGGCTTCCACAGCCAGCCGGGTATTTGCCTGGGTTTCAGTGTGACTTGCCTCTATGGTCTGGGGCTTCAATAGCTCCCAGCCAGGAGCAATCAGAGCAGACTGAGCTTGGCTGCTCCCTTTTATACTGAGATTTCAGTTGGAGCATGCCCAGAAGGGGCGAGGGTAGGGTGACCAGATGTCCTGATTTTATAGGAACACTCTCAATTTTGGGGGCTTTTTCTTATATAGGCACCTATTTACCCCCCCGCCCCCATCCCGATTTTTTACACTTACTGTCTGGTCACCTGAGGTGAGGGGGCATGGCTTCCTCAGCTCAGAGTATGGGGTTAATCCCTTCCTGTCCAGTGTGGAGCAGGTATACCCTGTCTCAGATCATTTCAACATTTTTCCTGCTTGATTCTGCAGTGACAAAATGTATTCTTCCCAGCCACAGATGCTCAAACTTTCCCTTCTCTGTAATAAGATTCACAGATGTAAGACTTTTACTGAGAGGCTGTCATAAACAGATGAGAAAAATTAATAGCACAGAAGTACTTTATATCTCTTTGACTGTAAAGGGTTAACAAGTTCAGTGAGCCTGGCTGTCACCTGACCAGAGGACCAATCAGAGGACAGGATACTTTCAAATCTTGAGGGAGGGAAGTTTTTGTGCTGTGCTGTTAGTTTTGGTGGTTGTTCACTCTGGGGGCTCAGAGGGATCAGACCTGCAACCAGGTTTCTCTCCAATCTCTCTGATACAGGCTCTTATAAGTTCAGAATAGTGAGTACTAGGTAGATAAAGCGAGTTAGGCTTATGGTTGTTTTCTTTATTTGCAAATGTGCATTTGGTTGGAAGGAGTTCAAATTGGTATTTTGCTGAAAAGATTTTAATTTGTACTTGTATACTTAGGCTGGGAGGGTGTTCCCAGTGTCTATAGCTGAAAGACCCTGTACCTATTCCATTTTTAAAAAATTTACAAAGATAATTTTTACTGTTTTTTTCTTTTTTTAATTAAAAGCTTTTCTTGTTTAAGAACCTAATTTTTTTTTTTTATTCTGGTGAGACCCCAGGGGACTGGGTCTGGATTCACCAGGGAATTGGTGGGGAGAAAGGAGGGAAGGGGGAGGGAGAGGCTGATTTCTCTCTGTCAGGATTACTTTCACTCAGGAAGAGTCTGGGAGGGGGAAAGAGAAGGAGGGAGGAAGGTGAATTGTCCTCTCTGTTTTGTGATTCAAGGAGTTTGAATCACACAGGGATCTTCCAAGGTAACCCAGGGAGGGGAAGCCTGGGAGAGGCCGCGGTGGGGGAAAGTGTTTACTTTCCTTGTGTTAAGATCCAGAGGGTCTGGGTCTTGGGGGTCCCCAGGCAAGGTTTTGTGGGGACCAGAGTGTACCAGGCACTGGAATTCCTGGTTGGTGGCAGCGCTACAGGTTCTAAGCTGGTAATTGAGCTTAGAGGAATTCATGCTGGTATCCCATCTTTTGGACGCTAAGGTTCAGAGTGGGGAATTACACCATGACAGAGGCACATAACTTTCTACTGAAAAAAAAAAAAACCATTACTGGTAGTACCTTGCACAGTATTGCCATCCACAAACATTCAAAAAATCTTGAGTCATGCCCTCCAAAATGGGATTTATTTTTAAAACTCCGTATTTTTAAGCCAAACTGTGCTCTTTTTATTTGTCTTGTGGTTTCTGAGCCTCTAAGGAACCCTAGGTCACATTTTCAAGATTTTTATATGCAAACATGAGGCCTAGAAGCTTCCTTTTTGAAAATGAAAGCTGAGATTCTGACCAAGTCGCTTGCTCCAGGAGCTGGGGCTTTAAGAAAAATACCAAATATGGTGACTGTGCAATAAAGTCACAGGAGTTGGCAACTCTGCTTCCATTCAGAAATCTCAAAGTCCTTTTTAAAAATGTGCAACAACCTCCTGCGGTATTTAGGTAAATACTGTATTATTCCCTTTTATAGACAGGTAAACCAATTCAAAGAGCAGTTCCACGACTTGACCGAGGATATGTGTTCACTGCAGAGTTAATTTGGTCTCTTATCAGGATGTTGCGCCAAACCACCTCTTGTCCGCATACATAAACCTCTCACCTGAGTTTGGTGCTGCTTTAAACCCAGGCTAGATGGCTTGGTTGGGGGTAGAGGCTAAGCGGTGTTTCTCAACCTTTTTGATACCAAGGACCAGCTTTCTGCCTTCCTAAAATGTCTCAGAGAAATCTCAGAGACCAGCATCAGTCCACGGACCAATCATTGAGAAACACATGGGTGCCACTTTAACTTGCATTGGTAACCCACCTACGCTTTGCAGAAAGACTGCAAGCTAAATCACTTGAATGCTGACAGTTCTCTACTAACCTTCCCCAATACCTCTGTGTGCCTAGAGACAAAAGAGGTCTTCTGCAATTCACTGGGAAAAAGAATCACAATGCAGCTTTACTCACTGCAGCACAAAGAATCAGGGAAATGGCCCCAGAAGTCCTAATGACACATATAGGTGATTGCAGCACCAGCAGGGGTGGCTCCAGGCCCCAGCACGCCAAGCACATGCTTGGGGCGGCATGCCACGGGGGGGCGCTCTGCTGGTCAGGAGGCATTCAGGCTGCTTTCGGCGGCATGCCCGCGGAGGGTCCGCTGGTCCCGTGGCTCCGGTGGACCTCCCGCAGGCACGCCTGTGGGAGGTCCATTGGAGCCACGAGATCGGCGACCGGCAGAGCGCCCCCCACGGCATGCCGCCATGCTTGGGGCGGCAAAATGTCTAGAGCTGCCCCTGAGCACCAGTGAGGATTCAGTAACTTGGATATGGGTTTGAAGTGTGCCTGCTGACACTCAGGCTAGGCTAAACTGGGTGCTTACTTAGACCTGAGCACCAATCACTCAAGTTAACTATGCACTGAGGACATATCCTAAAAATCACACACCATGCTGTTGGCAGAGCCTAGAATACAAACCATGGGTGAATTCCTAGCCACAGTGAAGTCAATGAGACTTTTTGCTTTTGGCTTCCATGGAATGAAAATTTTGTATCTCCTGAGCCCCAGACTTTTGCTATGGCCATAAGACCCTGCTACTTATGAATAGTGAAAAGAATGTGGGAGCAAAAGGGTAAATCACACATACACCAACGAAAGTGTTTGCATTCCTGATTTTCTATTTAAGATAACAGATTCTGAAAATTACTAAGAATTTTATTCATAAAATCAGCCTCCACTAAAAGAACGCAAAGAACATTCAGCATGGGAGGCTCTTCTGAACAGATTAAAGATGGGTTGTGGTAAAATCATACATTGTGTCCAATAATTCTAGAATTTACATTTTGCTAGATTCTCACCTCATTGTTCACATTACAGAATGACGAAGGGAATAGCGGCCAGTTTGTTATCCTTAAATTATATATTTAAAAAAATAGGGAAAAGGAAAGATAATTTAAACAACTTCAGGGCAAAATTCTCCTCTCAGAGCTGCCAGACAGATCTCAACTTCAATTGACATCAATTGGATATCTGCTCGGAGCACATTTTAACATGGTTTTCTGAAATGGTACTAAGTACAGTTTGTCCTTGGCTGTATTTGTAGTAAAGCTATGTTCAGCACCGATTCACCTACACCTCCTGCAGATGTTCATTATCAGCAATAGGTAATTTTCCTAGCATAGACCAGCCCAGAGAGAGAGCAGAAAACCAGAGTTAAGCTCCTAGTGATTCAAAATTTAAGAGCTGGTATCTCAAAAATGTAGCCCTTGGATATATATAAAATAGAAATTGTTTGTCACAGAAAAGATGCTGTGAACAGGTATTTTCATTTTTAACATCTAACATGGCAACATGATAGGTTAAATGCATATATTTCTCCAAATTACACATGTACAGTGTATATATGTGTGTATCTACACACATTTATAGACATACACACTCCCCTCTACCTTTATGGAAATAAATATTTTGTTAGGCAAGCTCATGATCTCATTCACCCTGTACACATTGACAGATTTGTTTGTGAACACCAATGCCACCCTTCCAATTATATGGTTTAAAAAAGGTAAACGAAAAACACTTCAGTCTCTATAGCTGCTAATCCCAGATTTTTGACTCAAAATTAAAATTTAATAAAACAAACCTCTCTTTTTAAAGTTTCTTTTCTAAGCATTAACAATAATTACATGCACTGGGTATTTAAGAAAACTGTTGTTTTAAGGGCTTAGCATAACATCAGAGAATGTACCATCTTTTATGTATTCAGTCTCAGCCTTGAGGGATTTTACTTTTATCTTTTTCATTCCCCTATAAACCCAAAAGGAAAAGGAAACCACATGTATATGCCAATTTATTTTTTAATGTATGGAAACAATTCTCTAACTTAAAATGTTTTACTTAGCATTAAAACAATATATTTGTTCAGTTTAAGACATCAAACAGTTTCTAATTATCAGTTTTCGACAATGCTATTCTGTTTCAAGTCACATGAAACTCACATAAAATCAAACTGGTCAGAAAGGCAAGGCATTTAAAATGCATGCTTGACATACTTCGTGCAAATTGGTATGTTTCAGCTGGATGTGGGTTAGAGTGAAGGGACTGGTTTATTATGGATTTATTTATAAAGGCATAATTCCATCATTCACGTTCTCATATGGCAAACCTGCCCACTACTCTACTATCACCTACAAAGAAATGATATACCAGAAACCACCATCCTTCATATTCAAAAGGAACACTTACAGACATTGCCTGTCTACTCATCTAGCAATGTTAATGGCTCTGAATGCCTCACACTGTAGTGTCAACAGGCATAATTTATTTTGGAACTCTTTCAAGTCATTCATACATAACATTTACTATTCCCAAGTAGCACAACTGTATTACTGAATTTACATCAGGCATTACACTCAGTTTATACCAAAGGGTCAAAGTCCCCACAATTCTTACCATATTAAAAGGTCAGGTTAGTCAACACAAGCTCCCTAAGGCCTTGTCTTCACAGTTAAGTGTGTTCTTACTGCAGGGTAGTTTTACCATGAAATCAACCACGGGAAAGTGGTATAATGCTGTCCTTGCCTAGCTACCTTGTGGTAAAAATCTACAGGTCCCTTGCCTTCACTCGAAGAACTATCACACATTAGTTATCTCACCATAAAAAAACCCTTTATAGTAGTTAAGACAAAGTCTAAGAAGATTTAGGACCTCTATTTTTGGTTACAAATAAATAAATAATGATATACACCCAGATGTCATATAGTGCTTTTCATGAGTAGATCTCAAAGTGCCTTACAAAGGAAGTTCGCATCATTTCCCAAGGCATAGAGCAGGGAAGCACCTTGCCCAAGGTCACCCAGCAAGCCAGCAGGAGAGCCAGGAACAGAACACAGGTCTCATAAGTACCAGTCCATTAGACCACAGAGCATCTTCACTTTGTGCTAGTAACAAAAATTGTGATTTTTAAGTTCAATTTCACAATTTGATTTCTTTGCTCGTCAGTTTCCCCATTCTCGTCTCTTAAAACCAGTGGAAGGATTCCATGTAAGACTTTACTCTTCTTTATCTTCCATTGCCTACACTGATAGTTCCCTGCGTAAGAGCCAGTTTTAGTTTGTCTTTTTGTCTGTTTTCAAATTAAATTAGCCATCCGCAAAATATAGTGGAGAAGCTGAATTCTCCAAATCTTCCTGTGGCATCATCCCAACTCAAGCAGATGCTCAGGTGCTGTCTTGCTTGGGGGTTTGGAGAGGTAGTAACAAGACAACACACATACGGTAGAACCATGCAAATTCAGCTCTTTCTTAACTTCAAACCCCATAACATACATACTGGGTGTATAAAGGCCTAAACTATAGAGGAGCCTACTTTTAGGGTATGCCTCCCAGCCCAGCTTGACACACGTGGGCTAACGGGGCTTGTGCCAGCACTCTAAAAATAGCTGTATAGACAGCGCTTTGAAGTTGCAGCGTGAGCTCTGCTATCCCAAATCTGTTTGCCCAGCCTGGGAGGCTCAGTTCCATAGGCTGTGTAGCCATGCCTCTAAGGCCCTGTATTTACTGCAGGAAAAAAAAAAAAAAAAAAGGTGTGTTCTTAACTCAAGTTAGTTAAAATCTTCGTGAAATCAGAGAAATAAGGTTGATGAGGTAATATCTTCTACTGGACAACCGAAGTTTCTCCAATATCCTGGGACCAACACGGCTACAGTAACACTGCATACAATAGCGGAATCAAGACATTTGAATTAGCAAATCAAAGTAAACCCTAGACTTCCCCAGTCCTTAACTCAACCTGATAACTCATGTGAAAACTACATACTGACTAGTCTTCACTAGGATTTTAACGCCAGTTAAGAACATACCCTTTTTTCCCCATTATAGCGAAGCCAAGACAGCCAGCAATGTCCTTCCTCTTCCCAGCAAAGATTTAATCACAGAGAGATCTAAGTGAGATCTCTTATTATTAAAATTTTATTACTGTAGTGTATTGTAAAAGAATGTTGACTAAGCTTTTATAAGTATCACTACAGTTAACACAAAACTGCTTGTCAAATGACCAAACAATATTCATTTTGTAATGCACCAACACTGCTCTTTTGTTAACCTGCTCATTCACAATAGATCTCCCAAACGTTAGTATACTGATGCTAAACACCAAATGGTAATCACAGATACCTCATATATTCTTCATTCTTACATATCATATTTACCATTGCAAATATTGAAAAATATATGCAGCTCTAGACTGGCTTTTTAGTTACAGCCACATCAAAGTATGCTCTGCTGTCTCTGAATCAAAGTTAGAAACATCCAGCATTATTTGGGGGAGGGATAGCTCAGTGGTTTGAGCGTTGGCCTGCTTAAACCCAGGGTTGTAAGTTCAATCCTTGAGGAAGCCATTTGGGGATTGGTCCTGCTTTGAGCAGGGGGTTGGACTTAGATGATCTCCTGACTGTTGAACATAAGGGAAAGCAGACCTGGGGCTGAAAATGAAGTTGTAAATCAGATAAATATATGTAAATTCTCAGAAGATATGCTTAGTATTCATGGGTGTTAAATTAAAAGGACAGAGTCTGATCTTAGTTACTCCACATTTACACTAGAGAAACTTCTCTGAAGTTAGTGGAGTAACTAAATTTACACTGGTATAAGAGATCAGAATCCAATGCATACATTTGAAATGTGTATGCAGTGTTTATATCACTCCACTGCAAACTATACAGTATGAGCACTAGACACTCCCAGAATTGCTCCTTATGCATAAATATCAAACTTGCTAGGCCCTTCCTCCCTTCACCTCCCACAATCAGGTATTGAACTGACCCCTGAACCTTAAAATACTGCACGTAATATTAAAAGTTTGAATATAGCCATCAAAACCGTACCTGCTGCCATCATATTAGGAAACGAGCCTAGAATACATGCAAGCCTATCAACCAAACCAGCACATGATAGGGGCATTGGAGTTGGTGGGAGAAGCAACATTTCACAAGTTGTCCCACTGTGCAGATGACCGGCACAAGGCCTATGCACCTCTCAAGCCTTTCTGCTGGCTCTTTGCACAGAGCTCGATTTCCCTCAAGTAGGCCTCAAACACACAGTGCTTAACTTTAAGACTTTGACTAACCTCATTGAGTTCTGTTGGGCTACTTGTGTGCATAAAGTACATGTGCAAATGTCCACAGGACAGAGGCAGGATTGTAACCTATGCCTATGCTTTATATAGAGCTACCTGGAAAATGGAGATGAGGGAGTGGATATCAATTTTGTTCTGCTATTCACTGAAATTTAGTTTTGACACAGATTCTCTCACCTGCTCTAATATTAGCTCAGTTTTAAGTATTTTACTATAATATTTTTATCAAACTTTCCATGTTCCTTCTTTTCCTCCTTCCATACCTATCCTTTCCCAGCTTCCAGAGAATCATAGAAGATTAGGGTTGGAAGAGACCGCAGGAGGTCATCTAGTCCAACCCCCTGCTCAAAGCAGGACCAACCCCAACTAAATCATTCCAGCCAGGGCTTTCTCAAGATGAGCCTTAAAAACCTCTAAGAATGGAAATTCCACCACCTCCCTAGGTAATGCATTCCAGTGCTTCACCATCCTCTTAGTGAAATAGTTTTTTCCCCAATATCCAACCTAGACTTCCTCCACTGCAACTTAAAGACCACTGCTTCTTGTTTTGTCAGCTGCCACCATAAAGAATAACCTAGCTCCATCCTCTTTGGAACTCCCCTTCATGTAGTTGAAGGCTGCTATCAAATCCCCCCTCACTCTTCTCTTCTGCAGACTAAACAAGCCCAGTTCTCTCAGCCTTTCCTCGTAAGTCATGTGCCCCATCCCCCTAATCATTTTCGTTGCCCTCCGCTGGACTCTCTCTCATTTGTCCACATCCTTTCTGTAGTGGGAGGCTCAAAACTTGACACAAAACTCCAGATATGGCCTCACCAGTGCCAAATAGAGGGGATAATCACTTCCCTCGATCTGCTGGCAATGCTCCTACTAATGCAGCCCAATATGCCATTAGTCTTCTTGGCAACAAGGGCACACTGTTGACTCGTATCTGGCTTATGGTCCACTGTAATCCCCAGGTCCTTTTCTGCAGAACTACTGCTTAGCCAGTCAGTTCACAGCCAGAAGTAGTGCATGGGATTCTTCCACCCTAAGTTCAGGACTCGGCATTTGTCCTTGTTGAACCTCATCAGATTTCTTTTGGCCCAATCCTCCAATTTGTCTAGGTCACTCTGGACCCTAGCCCTACTCTCCATCTTATCTACTTCTCCTCCCAGCTTAGTGTCATCCGTGAACTTGCTGAGGATGCAATCTATCCCATCATTCTGATAATTAATGATGATGTTGAACAAAACCAGCCCCAGGACAGACCTTTGGGGAACGCCGCTTTCTACCGGCTTTCAAATAGACATTGAGCCGTTGATCACCACCCATTGAGCCTGATGATCTAGCCAGCTTTCTATCCACCTTATAGTTCCTTCATCCAACCCATGCTTTTTTAACTTGCTGGCAAGAATACTGTGGGAGACCATTATCAAAAGCTTTGCTAAAGCCAAGATATATAACGTCCAATGCTTTCCCCATATCTACAGAGCCAGTTTCTTCCTTTTTCTATTTCCTTTGCTACCTCACCATCATTCCTTCCACCTCAAGTATCTCATTCCCTCTTCCTTTCCATCTCAAGCCAATTTCCATGCTTACTCCATCCACCCACTAACAGAATACAGGTCACAATGGAGCCATGTCTCTTCTTTTCTGCTCACAGATCATCACCTTTCCCCGTCAGTCTCCATGATCAGGAAAATTAGTTCTGTCACTCCTCTTTACCGTTCACGTGGGCTGAATAGTTCCTGTCCCTGTGAGGCACAGAGATAGGGAAGCAAAGTAAGGAACTTCGTTCACTACAAAGGCCAGAGTGAAATGAGAGACTTCTCCGCTCCCATTCACGCAAGGGAGAGGTAGGGATGAACAAGGGAGCGTCTTTCGCCAGGACCCTAATCCCAGTCACCTGGTGTCTGATACTACTCCTCTTTTGGAATAGAATCAGCACCAGCCCATCTTACTGTGGTAGGCTGCCAATCCAGTGCTTATTTATGTTAAATCCCCCCTCCCCCCCCCCCCACACACACTAGGCTCCATACTAGCATTCTCAGATCTCTGTACCTGAGATTAAACAGCTCCAGTAAGAGGAGTTGGAGATAACCAGTCAGTCAAAGCAGAAGCCCTAGCACTATAAGTGTGTGTAGACAGAGCAGCAAGGAAGAATGCAGAAACAGTGCCCTCGAATTCCCCTTGTAGCAACAGGCCCGTACTGAATTTATCCACACAGGACAGATGGTGGCCTTTAAGAGCTGAAAGGCATATCGCCATCCCAACAATACTGGATCAATAACGCTATATATTACATCTCAGTGAAATGACCAGCCTAACCAACTTGCTGTGTCAAAATATCACAGGATTGTGGGAAAACTCATGAATGTCCTTGGTTCATAATCCAGTGACTAGTATTTAGGCACCAGACTTATAGCTGCAGACAAAACTGTGTAAACTTTACTTTTCTATGTGGGTGATAGATTAGATGATATAAGAAATACTTTTCAGAGTGGTAGCCATGTTAGTCTGTATCAGCAAAAAGAACAGGAGTATTTGTGGCACCTTAGAGACTAACATATTTATTTGAGCATAAGCCATCGTTGGCTAAAACCCACTTCATCGGATGCATGCAGTGGAAAATACAGTAGGAAGATATATATATACACAGAGGACATGAAAAAAATGGGTATTGCCATGCTAACTAAAAGGAGAGTAATCAGCTAAGGTGGGCTATTCTCCTGCTGATAATATATATATATATAAGTTAAGGTGGGCTATTGTCAGCAGGAGAATAGCCCACCTTAACTGATTACTCTCCTTATAGTTAGCATGGCAACACTCATTTTTTCATGTCCTCTGTGTATATATTATATATATATCTTCCTACTGTATTTTCCACTGCATGCATCCAATGAAGTGGGTTTTAGCCCACAAAAGCTTATGCTCAGATAAATTTGTTAGTCTCTAAGACGCCATAAGAAATACTAGTGTACATGAATGATATAAAATCAACCAATTTGGCTGACTATTATATTACTATATTATTTAAGCGCCAACACAATGTGCATGGCACTCTACAAGACACAAAGAAAGATATCCGCAGCTCTCAGTAACTGGTGCTCATGGGCTTCCTGGAACAAGTAAATCTTGAGAACTTTAACATGGGGCATTAAGGTGGCATGGTAGATCAGTACTGGTAGGACATTTTCTGTGCTGCTCCTAAGCATGCAAAGACACAAAGTCAGAAGACAGAGGAGACAAACTGGACCTCAAGGTTGGTATTGCTGGAAGAGCAGGAAGGAATGTAAATAAGCAATGTCTGGTTTTTAGAGGTGGAACACACCTCTAAAAAGCTTCTAAGGTAAGGGCAGGGAGCGGAAACTTAAAACTAGGAAAAAGAGGGTGGAGGCTGACATGCGGGAGAAAAATAATCTTAAAAGCCATATTATGGAGCAGTTCAAGGGCAGGCAAAATAGGTATGCACGAGGCCAAAGTAATGAAGGAGAGTAACAAATGGGCAAACTTTTAGTTGTTAAGAGTGAGAAGAGGAGTTGAATTTTTGATATGTAGTAAAAAAAAAAAAAAAAAGGCAAGACTGGTTTCTAAAATTATTCAACCGCCCTCCTCAGCCAGAGTTTAACATGTTGCAGTTCTTTATACAGTTTATACGTATCTCAGCCATGTGCCACGTTGGCAATATTAAAACAATGCTGTTACAAATGGACTTAAAAAAGGTGACCATTCTGTTCTAACATCCTCACCATATCTTATACCTTGAATTAAATGTTTAAGATTAAATAAATAACAAACGTTTGTTTGGTCTGTTAAGACACTAGTTTTTCCTCTTAGTTGGTAGTACTCCAAATAAGAAAAGAAATTAAACATACTACTGGCAACAAAGCAGTTTTTCACAACACAGATTAGCATGCTGGCTCTTTAGCATGCACTTTCTTCTTGCTACATATGACAGAGGAGTTTATTAATCAAGAATGTTAGATCTATGTGAGAACATGATCCATTCTCAATATTTACTTCAGAGAAGTAATGGAGAGGTGCAAGACTATAAAAGAGGTCATCATTCTTATGAAACAAATTAAAAGTCTTGTCAGTCTATGTAAAAGCTTAAGTAAAGGCTCATGGCAATTTAGAAAACAGAAGTTAACCCCAGTATCATGGGCAGCACTTCTCCTTCCAATATAAGAGGTTCAAGTGTCCAAGGTTGTGAGTGAGCTATTATTGAGACTATAACAATTACTAAGCAGTCATCTCACTATCCTCATTAATTTGCCAAGCCCTTTTGTGGCTCTTTAATATGAAAGGTGTTATTCAAATCTGTTCTAGCCATGAAATAATCCTATTTACCAGTAAGTATAAAACTCCAGTATGGTATATGAAAGCAATACAACAGAATTATCCCCTGGCAATATTTTAGGGAAGTAAAAAGCGACATGGTCATCAGATGGTTTTAATCCAAGCCACCCAAGTGGGATAAGTTGGAAAAATTTTAAAGATGAATATTGAATTTTTAATTTTTTTGGTACTTTTTTTTCTTTTAAAGAGAGGGAAATGCCTGGAAATGAAAATAAAAATGAAGTGGTCAATTTGCAATGTTATTTCCACAAAATGTGGAAGTTAATTTTCCTGGCAAGTCCGGAGCCTGCAGCACAGAAAGTTGACAACACACACTACAGAAGCACAGTTTTCCCCAGACAGAGGGATCTGACAGCTGGTCCAGTTCAAAACAGTAATGCAGCAGAGGTTTCTTAAATCAGGCAACAGAAGCGTCCCTAGTCAATATACAGTAAAAGCCCATTCTCTGTGCTAGAGAATTTTCAATTTGTGACCTTGCACTCCCTCAACATTAGTAACTATTGCTAGTTCCACAAGCAAGAGCACACAAATTCCCATGATTTACAAAACCAATGGAGAGAGGTCAAATCCAGATTAAGTCAACTGGAGGAGTAATACCCTACACAAAGATTAGTTAATAAATGTATTGTCCTTTCTCCCTTCTCTCCATCAAGCGGTGGATACAATACACCCACTGGGCTGGCTCTGGAAAATGAAAGGGATACTAAGAGAAAAATTAAAAGGAGATGGCATTGTCTGGTGGACAGGAAAATGGAGTGGGACTCAGGGGACTTAGGTTTTCATGCTCATTCAGCCACTGGCCTGCTGTGACACCTCCACCAAGTCACTTCACCACTCTGCTTCCCTTCCAGCCCTTTGTATGTCTTGTGAATTCAGAGTGTGTGTAAGTTCTTTGGGACACTGACTGTCTTTCACTAGGTGTTTCTGCAGCCCGCAGCATAACAGGAGCTCAATCTTGCTTGGAGCCTCTAGGATGAACCATAATATAAACAAAAATATTCATTTAAATAATGAGAAATGTTAACAAGGTTTAATTAGTTAATAATCTTTAAATACACTAAACTGGAAGAGTAAAAGATCACAATCTCTGCTTTATGAGTCTTTTCTATCAACATCTACATAGAAAATTTTCAATACACAAATAGTTAGAAATGTTTTTTAAAAGCATACTAGTTAAGTAGGGATTGCCACCCTAGCCATACAATAGGCTTACTATTATATATATTATACACACCCCCATACATCAAGATCATGTTTTTCACAGTTTCCCTTGCCAATTCTACTAATTATCCAATATTTAGGTTTAAACATATGTTGTCTCCCTTGCAGTGAATCCTTTCCTCCTACGTGGTGCTGCAGTGAAGTCACTGAGCTGACTTTAGGCCCTATCGTGCACGCTCTGAAGTCAGTGGGTGTTTTGCCATTGAATTCAAGGGTACTGGGATCAGACCCTGACAACTCAGTGACTGCTGTAGTAGTGAGAAATATTTGCATTTAAATGACAGCTGTCAAAAAACAGAAAGGGAGATTAAAGTTTTCAACAAAGTAAACTGCGTTGGTATGGATGTTCTTTTGCCACTTCTTCCTTCTTTAAATCTGCTCCAATAATTTAGTATTCTGAAGGACTCAAAATGACACCTATTAAATCATTGGAACAGCTTCCACTAACCCAAGGTCCAGGTCTAACAAGACCTTAGGGACACTAAGGACACAGCCACCTTAGCAGACAGAGTAAACGGCGATATCTTGGATTCTCAGTGAGTTTTGTTCTCCCTGTCACCCCAACAAAGCAATTACAGACAAAATGCCTCTCTCTCCACAGTTCTGTCTATCCGAGCTTCTAATCTCAGGATTCTGCTACATTTAATTTCTCTATGTATGAGCAGTGCACAATAGAATGGTATACTGGGAAGAGCAAAGTTAAAATCGAAAGGAGAGAGAAAGGGATATGAAAAAGAAAATTCAGAAGAATAAAAAACAATCATTTAAATCTTTCCATGCAGAGGAGCTGCGTACTGCTGGCAGTGGAAAGTCTACTTCAGTCAGCCCATGCCACGCTGACTACCTTCTAGAAAGAGCTCCAGGACAGATCACAAATATAGCTATCTTCCATTAGCTGGGAGTAGGAAAGGACAGAATTTAAATGGGAAAGACAGCAGCCTAAAATAACTGCATTAAATGAATGCTAACCCACAAACCCAGAAAAGGGGTATAATATTCAGAGAGCCACAGAAATAGTAACTCAGTATTAGTGTCTATAAACGATAAATAATCCTGCTATACAAGACTGCGGTTTAATATAAGTGTACAGCATCACTTGAAAGAGGAAGAGAGATCACCTCAAATACTTTTCCCTTGGAGAGAAACAAATTCATGGGCTACTTACAGATATCAGTAGATAGGAACCACATCACTTGACAGTCAGTGTACCTACAGGGCTAACATTACAAATTAATTTGAAAAAATCATATATATACACAAACTGTCACTCTCTCTAACTGACTTAAAAACTGGATTACAATCCTTGAAATCAAATTAAACAAGTGTGTGTGAATTTAACACTGAGGCCACTGAAGGCCAAAACTTTAGAAGTTATGGCAGTAACAGGTGTGTACAGCCTATAATTCCATGTTTGGAATGGAACAAACCCCACTGGGCACTCTACTGTAGCTTTGGTTTGTTACTTTTGTTTTATTAGTGATGCCCAAAGCGACCATGCAGAATTTAGTCAGTAGATTTACTATCTAAACAAGTCACTGCTAAACTTTGGTGACAGTCCCACAAACACTTACAGCAACTATACCTCGGTTGCCGTGAAGCAGCATCAATAAAGGTATTTATGGAGACAGCCAGAATGAAAACGCATATGCCAAACTGAAGAGAGAATTAATGTGAACGCTTGGGAAGAGGAGGGAACCCCACAAAAGGAGGAGACTGAACTACAGCACATGTTCTTTTCCTAAATGGTGAAGCAGCACAGACAGGAACTGCAATTATTCAGAGGCAAGGAAAATTCTAAAAACAAAACACACCCCCACCATCCAACAGAGGCTGGGGAAAGTGAAAAACCTATCCTACCTCTCCCACCCACCTATTTCCAGAGAGAGAAACTCCCCACTGTACTGGGCAGAAAGCCCTAGTTTAGATTGTAAATATTTCAGAGAAGAGACTGCTGTCTTCCTGTGTGTGCGAAGAGTGCCTAGCACATTATGGGCAGTACTAGAATACAAAATAAAATAATAATGATGTGGGAGAAAGCTCAAAAAATCTCCTTTTCTTTTCCAGCAGCTGAAGAGAATAACACTCCAAATTTATCAGACACCTGCTAGCCAGGGGCTGATATGAAAAATGGAACCTCAAAATACAGTCCAGGGGCAGCATCTCAGAATAAATCCCCAAACTATCCCCCATTCTCAAAAGTCCGGGATAGCGAGGAAAGAGAGAGAGAGAGCTGGATGTCTCATTAGCCTGTTGCCGTAAGAGGTAGGTGGCTCCCTCAATAAGGTCAGTTTTCATATCTCCCTCTAGCTAGTAACATCTGGTAAATGTTTCAAGCCTTGAGCACATGGATGTCTATGGTGTCAGTTCTTACAGATAAGAATAAAACATTGCCATCATATCTTTAATATCTGATTTTCTTTAACAACAGCTCTTAGGGAAGTCTCACTTGAATCATGGCCCAATTTTTTTTTGTGTGTGAGGAGGGAGGGTAAGAGAGGCTTAAAAAAAATTTTAAAAAAATCAAATATTGCCAGTAGATAGTGCCAGTTTTGTTGTTATTATGTTTTGAAATACCAATGAAAAATACTCATTAAAGCTGCTTTATTAAATGAATATGACAGATTCCAGCTTCCATCTTTACTTTTAAATTCTCTTTGGTGAAGCTTCCTCCCAGTAAAGGGTTATTTGAATCTTTCCAATGTTTCTACAAGCCTCATTTTAGAACCCCCACCAGATGCACAGCAAGGTCCTTCCACGACTTTGTTAAAATCTCTCACATTAAAAGCGTCACTGATATTATTCCAGATTACTCCAGGACTTTCTTCTTTTATCATGTACTCACATTATATTCAGTTGTGCCAGACTGAACACAAATGTGTACAGATTAAGTATTTAAATTCACCATTCCAGTATGAGTACCAAAGAAATACCTATGGATCAGTAAAATATGTTTTTAACGGTTTTGGTTTCAGAGCTTTTAACAAGCAAATGCCAAAAAAACATTTTTTTATAAAGCTGAGTAGGAGAAAATTATGGGGCCAATTTCTCATTTACACCACGACCCCTTTATACCATTCTGGCAATGCAGAGGTATGTGGAAGGATATGGCAAAACACTTTTAGCACAAACTCCTCCCCAGCTGCCAGACCTTCCACTTCATTTTTCTTTGGAGGCTACTGGAAATCTCCCTCTCTCATACTCTTGCAGGAGCATGAGCGTGTTTGTGTGCGTGTCAGTCAAAAAATAAGGGGAGGATTCAAATTCCAAGTGTTTACCGCTCTCCTTTCCTCTCCTCAATTTAGCACATTGCTAACTGGTGCTCTTTTTAAAGCTCTGGCAGACTAACACTTTAAACATCTAGGAACAGGAAAATATATACCTGTGGTTCTCTTTTTCCCTTGATATCAACTATATTTCACGGTTTTGTTGCTAAAATGTTTCCATTCAGTATGAGTAATTAATATTTTACGTTAATATTCATATAATAAATACTTCAGATTAATATCTAAATAACTAAATCTAAATAACTTTACAGCTATGTCTGTTCTCATGGTAGTGTGTTTTCATCATAGTTAATTTCACTCCTTGTGATCTTTCTTTTCATGATTACAGATGTGTTATATTAAAAGAGAACAATAAATCAAACTGACCAATTGGCAGACATTGTAATGGTGAATTTGATGCAACACTTGGCTCTTGGAATAGCACTGGCGCAGTTATATGTAAGACGATTCCAGGAGCTTGTGTGTTTTATATTACACTGTTTCAGTTCCTACCATCTGATCTAATGCACAACACTGAAATGGACTCAGACCAGAAGGAACTTTCCTGTTAACTAGCAAACACTGAAAAAGGAGACAGAGAACCAGCACTGGAAGTTTCCTCTAGATCAGTGGTTCGAAAACTTTTGTAGTGGTTAACCCCAGAGTTGGCTCTAGGTTTTTTGCTGCTCCAAGCAAAAAAAATTTTGGCTGCCCCCCACCCCAGCCCTGGGCTCTCATCCCCCCCCCCCCAACACCAGCAGTGCCCTCCCCAACCCATACCCCCAGCAGCCCCAGACCTGGGCTCTCTCTTCCCCCTCATCCGCACCCCTTGCCCCCGAGCCCTGGGCTCCTCCCCACCAGTGCTGACTCCGTCTGCCCCCCCTCGCCTCCAGCCATCCGGCGCTGGCAGGGTAGGGGTAAGCTGTGAGGCTCTCAGGCCGCGCCTCAGCCCAGGGTCCCTCCAGCCAGGACTCCCGCCTTCAGGACCAGCTGGAACCCAGGAGGGCAGAGCCGGGGAACCACCCCAGCCAGAGGCTAAGGAGCCGGGGCAGGGTAGCCCCAGAGGGAGCAGAGCCCTGGAGGTAGCTCTATGCCCCATGGGGTGGCCCCGAGCCCAAATGTCCTCTGCTCGGAGCCTGCCTGGCCCAGCCACAAGGTGCGGGCGCTGCTCCCCCGCAGCCCCAGGACGCGACATACTGCTGCTGCCAGGGCCAGCTCTAGGCTTTTGCCACCCAAAGCAAAAAAAAGATGGCCAGAATGCCGTCCTTGAAAATGTGCCACCCCAAGCACGTGCTTGGTTTGCTGGTGCCTAGAGCCAGCCCTGGTTAACTCTTTCACACAGTAAGCCCTCTCATAAATATAAATTTTTTTTTAATTTAACACCATTATAAATAACCTCACAACCCCCGAGGGGTCATAACCCCCAGTTGAGAACCCCTATTCTAGCTGACACAGTTCTCATGACTAATTTTCTTATACTTCTCTAACTTCCCTTGCCTTCTATCTCACTTCTCTGACTCCCATTTTCTGCATATACATTCACACTGTAAATAGGTGGCTTCCTCCTTGGTGCCCCTTCAGGGCTGCCCTGCAAGTGACCCCTCGCTGGGCTAACCCAAAGGACTCCACTTCAGGCTCTTACTTAAAAATTGGCCCCCAGGAAGAGTCTTGTTTTACAACAACATACTCCAAATAGCCCATTACAAAAGCCCCAAAACAGTCCATATCTACCCAGGGCATGTAGCTCTTTTTCTCACCATACCCCAGTGTCTTCCATCACAGCGAGGCTCCTTGTTTGTCCTCTGCCAGGATAGCTATCCCAGCCCTTCCTTGTGGAGGGCAACCTCGCACTTCCCAGTGGGAAGCCCCACAAGTCTCTCTGCTGGGACCGTCCTTGCCAGGGAAGCATCCTTCACTGCCTCTCGCCCTCTCACTGTTTTGGGGGATCCAGCTCTCCAGCCTTCCACTGCTACCACTTCCTTCAGCCCTCTGTGGCCCTTGGCTCCAGCTGAGAGCCAGCTGCCATCTACCTTTGCTGCTGCTCCTCCTGCCTTCAGACATCCCCAGCACAGTCCTTTCTCTCTAGCTTGGGGACACCATCCAGCACACCCCTTTTTCTATTCCCCTGCCTTCAGCTTTCTCCGAGGAACCACCTTCTGTCTCTGACAGCTCCAGTCCTCTACTCCTCTTGTGTCGAACTGCTATCTGACTCAGTCTGCTGTGACTCCTGACGGACTTTTTATTGCCTCATCCTCTTAATTGGCCCAGCTGCACAGGGGAGCTGAGTCCAGTTTCATTTAATAGGCCAGCTACCTTTTTACACAATCCTTAGAAGCTAAGCTTCTCACATTTCTTACTTCCCTCAATATAACTGCTGACGCTGGCATATCAAAACATTAAAGTTCACTTTGACCACAACTACTATTCTCAATGCAACATACACAATCCGTCTTCTATACAGCAGGAATCCCTTCTGGGAAATCTCAAACCCACTCAAACAGTGTGGGTTTGAATTTCCCAAAGAAACCCAAGTTTTACCTAGTGCCCTTCCTACAATTCAGTGATCCAGTCAGCCAGCCTACCAAGTGTTTTCGGTGAACTGAAACAGAAAAAAGACTAAGCTTCAGAGTGACTAAGTATTTAAAAGTGTCATGTCTAAAGAGGACCTTAAACAAAACCTAAGAACGGCTGGTTAAAATATTACCTGTTATCATACGACCACATTCAGTCAAAGGCCAGAAAAACATTTCCATTTGAAAAAGTTAGCATTTGCTACTCTTACAATCACATCAAAAGGCTGAATAAAAATGTGTATAAAATAAGAAATTTTAACACCTTAGCTCCCTTCCCTCGCCCTTTCCTTTCTCTGTGCGTACAAGCACGCACATACAATTTATTATATAACTGGAGGTGTCTGTGCTTTAGGTTGCCTTCAGTAGTTTTCCTTCAGTCTAGTTTACTAGGATTGTTCATCCTTTTACATTTCAGTTCATAGTCTGTCTAAAACTCTCTATGATATTTTCTCTCATTTAACCTAGTTTCACCTTCACTGTTCTCTCCCTATTCCCTCAAAACAAATCTGTAGCCAAGGTATGTTAACCCCTGTTGTACATGCCACCCACCTGCCTCAAGGAGTGGAGGTACTTGATGAGGGCAGCAGTGAAAGAGGACAGTCCCAGGAGCAAGGGAGGGAGACACTTGCTGAAGGACACTAGGTAACTCCTCTTCTCGGGAGTCTCTGGTACCCACTGGCCAACAGAGGGGTGCTGACTGGCCAGCATTCCCCAGGATTTAACATGAAGCAGGAACCACGTGGAATGTCTTTCAAATCCATTCCAGCAGCCCCACACTGAACTAGGAATGGGAATCTGGCCTGATAGATGCTATGAGTCTAGCCAATCACTGGTTTGAGGGTCAGGAAGGAATTTTTTCTCCCATGGGCCAACTGGCAGAGGACCAGGGAGTTTTTCCACCATCCTTGCATCACCTTCGACCTACAGTAGGTTAAATAGGAAGGCAGTACCGAAGTACTCGGGTTAAGTTGTTAATTTTTTGCAGCTTGTGGCCAGTTTCAAGTGAGGTTAAAAGGATAAAATGAATGGTTTCCAGAGGTAAAAGACCTGGGATTTTGGTGATGGGCCTTAGGTTCACGGGAAAGGATAAGACCTTGGGTCCCCACCCTTCTGCACCATCTGCCCCTCTCATGGTAGGGGAAGATGCTGGGACTCAGAGAAGGTGGAGTCCTGGTGGGTTAATTTGAGGAGAGCCTACCCCAAGTTACAGGTTATATGGTAAGGAGCTCTGTAACTATCGCCAGTGGAACCAATTAAACACAGATACAAAAACATGAATGGAGACAAGTGGCTTTGTTCCTCTGCTTAGCAGTTAAGCTCAAATACACTTTTGGAAAGTATTTTAATTTCTGTGATTTTCACTGTTTTTTTTTTAAAAGAGGTTTTACCAAACTAGTAGAAGTTAATATTGTTTTTGGAAGTGGATGACCGAGTTGGGATGATAAAAGAAAGAACTACTTAAAATATAACTTTATTTATCATGGTTCAATAATTTTTCATGAATTTTAATATTTTAGTGAGATATAAAGGCTTTAACAGATGTTTGATAAAGATGATTAGACAGCTATTACTAAGTTTCGGGGTTTTCTTATTGGCCTCTGTACTAGAAAATCTGCAGATTGCATTCAGGAATTTCTATTAACTCTCTGTACACCAGCAACATTTATACAAGGCTTTAGAAATAACATGAAATATAACAGTAAACAATATATTATGCATCTGTTCTTCTTTGTCCTTGTCTTAAGCCTTATCTAAGTGATACATTTACATCAGTTATACTGGTCTAACCCTCTGCATAGACAGACTTATAAAAGTGGCTTTTTTCAGTTTACCTGAAACCTCTCAACAAGCAACATACACTAAACTGAAAAAGAAAAAGACACTCATACCAGAACGAGAGTGTCTGTGTGTGGGGTTTCCCATCTAGATGGGCCCTAAAGGATGGAGGGTCAAATTGCATCCTCTCTCATCCCCCTTTTCTAAACTAGGGAAAAAGTCAAAAGAGAAAATGGGATTTTAAAAAGCCCACACTTATTTCATTTTATTCACAAACTCTCTCTCTTCTACTCACAATCTTGAAACTAGATATTTTCTTTTAAAATAACAAATGATCAATCCATAAAATAGAAAAGCTTGCTTCTTTGGATGTTTTTCAAAGGTATAAAAAAAATTTTTTTTTAAAGCAGCGACACAATCCAGGGAATTATGCACCACTAACTGCATGCCACAGGCATGTTGGCAAGTATGAGGCCAACAGCAGAGTGCTTGCAGCGTTTGCGAGTAGTCAGACTTTGGTTTCACGCCTCAAAACACACCTGAGACACACAATTATGCCCATATAATGTATGCCCCTTTGGGAGTTTACTACTACTATGGCATAGTAATCCAGTGGATTATTTAAATAAATAGGTGGTAATCCAACACTATCATGTAGTAACCCACACATTTTATTAGATACCTAGAATGTCCAGTGAGAAGATAAGTTACCTTTTTTATTTTCTCAATGCTTGGATTAAAACCATCAGTCCTGAAGTCTTCAGAACCTCATGCTAAAGAACCTGGTCTACAGATGTACTGAGCACTTACAACTCCCACTGATTTCAACTCCCACAGAGGAGTTGCAGATGCTCAGTTTCAAGCCCAAATTGAACTGCCACCCCTTGCATTACAACTATAAGAAGAAAAACAAGAATAGACCCACTGATTTTAGCCAAATTACAATTGAGACATGTTCAGTCTCCTACATACCAAAGAGTGTTTATGATCAGTAACTGTAAAATGGCACCTTCACACTCAGCAGATTTGATCCTTGTATATATTTCAAGGCATATAGTTTTCTCCACTATTTATTCTTGCTGCAAAGAGCAAACAGCGTGTACTGCAATTAACATAGTTATTGATGTCTTTAAACCATGATTTGAGGACTTCAATAACACAGACATAGGTTAGAGGTTTGTTACAGGAGTGGGTGGGTGAGATTCTGTGGCCTGCATTGTGCAGAAGGTCAGACTAGATGATCATATTGGTCCCTTCTGACCTTAAAGTCTATGAGTCTATATATAATTTTTTTTATGGCTTGCGCAACATCAACAGAATTGCTAATGAAAACTCTATTCCTGCCAAGACTCAAGTGTATGCTTAACTTGAATCCAATGGGCAAAATCCTCATCCCTCACTCCAGCCACTTCACACTGAGCAAAAGGTCCAGAGTGACGTAAAGGGGGCTCAACGCTCAGAAGCTGACTGCAAAAGATTCCCCCAATCCAGGGACCACAAAGGACAGTCATAATGCTGACTTCCAAAGATGGTCTCACAAACCCTGAGTTAGGAGGCAGGAAGGGAGTATCAGGGATGGAGTTACAGTGACAGTACCCTTCATTGTGGAGATTCTGGGAAGTGCTGTAGCTGAAAGGTTAGCCTACCTTAACTTACCCAGGCTCCTGGCACTAAGTTACAACAGAGGCCTCTCCACCTTCCAAAACAGCCTAAGATCGGGAGGGTGCAAGGTGTCTGAAAGCAGCCTTAGAGCCCCCGGCTACAAGTTCTGTGCTGCACCCAATGGGACAACCCGTATATGTGAAGAATCTTTACCTTGAGGAATATAGCTGTATATGACACCCATCACGCAGCTCCATTAGGTCAGTTATTAGAGAGGCTATTTGAGCCAGAAGGGCTCAATCTTGACTTGCAGGTACTGGACTGAGATTGCATGGCTGGCTGTTAGGGAAAACACATTTTTATTTGTCCACAGAACAAATATAGTGTGAAAGTCCTTGAGTAAAAACATAGAACCCCAGGATTTCATTCTTCCAGGCATGCTCTGCATCTATACTAAAAGTACTAATTCTACTCTGTCCCCTTTCACTCTTCTTTCTGGTTTCCCTCCTCCCTCAACCCCATTCACCTCTGTCATGGTTTTAAATAGCATTTACAGTTTTTCAAATCCTCCGTTATCCTGCCAATTTGTCCTTGGCTGCCTGTTGGCCGCACCCCCCACATCCACCCTTAACCAATCAGCCCTTTCAAAAGCAGCATTTCAATGATCCCCTTTGTTGTCTGAGAAGGTAGGAAGGCCAGAGGGACAGTTTTATAAAGAGAGTAGACAAAAAAAATTGGCATCAGCCCTTTTGAGATGAAGACAAATCCCTCTACAAAAGGGCAGGTAACAGACTGAGTGGCAATCAGCCAGCAATGAGCACCTGCTCCTCCTACATACCTGTAAGTGCACTGCAGAGAAGAAGGGGGCGGGGGGAGGAATATTATGTTGTGAAACCTACAGATCTCAAATAATCCTCCAGCAACTCTACCCTATTCCTGCAGAAACAAATGCTGGGGGCAAATGCTTGTGATCTCTTGTGGTAACTCATCCCAACGTAATCTTGCTCTCCTTTTGACAGCAGTACAACAAATGTCATTGTCAGTTGCAAAAAGATAATGAGTATTTTTGTCAAGGAGAAATGACTGCATAATAGAATATGTCTTTCTGCAAACATTTCAGCAATCAAGCTTATTGTGTACAATGATAATAATAATGAAACTGCCTTTCCAAAAATGAACAGATAGTTACGCTAAAAACAAAGAATCAAAGACACTCAACTCCCCTTAATGAAAAAAATTATTCCATTTTAGTGGCATGTTAATGATGTTCAAGCAGATAGTTTGTTTCCTTATGGTATCAGTATTGTTCTGCACATAGTGAAAGTTCTGTTCCTTTGAAATCATCACGTACGTCTCCTCAACTTTCATTGATTGCTTGTATTTTTCCATGAGACTACAGTACTTCTATTCTCTGCAGTTATTAAAGAACCCATGACACTTTCCACAAGATTTGGGGGTTTACTCTCATGTCTTGCATCAAATTTTCCCAGCCAACACTCTTAAGCACAATACAATCAAATAGCATTACCTCTCTGCCTAAACAGGAGACTGTATTCTGCTTAGTGACCACTATAGGTGTGACACCAATTAAAAAAAAACCACATTTACTGTGCAATGTATCTGAGAATCCTGTTACTTCCTACTGATGTAACTCCATTGGACTGAATGGAGAATTTGGTCCTAAGAGTAAGAAAAGAGTATGATGTCCCAGATCCCACTGTATTGTAACTCAGGATTAACACTAGTTTTGTTTAACAGTGATCACACTGTGATGCTGGCAGACCATGTGCCAGCTCATGCCAAAGCCCCTAGGCCTCACTGAACACTGACAAATGTGTAGCTGAAAGCCAGACTGGCTCACCTGTGTGTTAGCATTGTTAAAATAGACGTTAGGTCGACAAGAATGAGTTTAGTGTTTAGACTTGATGAAATGCATGTAGGTTGCTGCATGTATTGATTTCACTTACAACATTTGTAGCTCACAGTATAGAGTTATACTGAGTATTTGCATTGTAAAACTCGGTAATTTTGTAACTCACCAAACAAGAAAGACGCATTAATTAATGTAAAGTGCTCATCCTGCACACAAGACAGCCCACTGAAACCAAATGAGCCATTGTGAAACATCAAAGGACAGAGACTTTGTTGACTTCCCATACACCGGAAGAGGAGACAAGCACAGATACTTGTTCCATTCGTTTGAACTCTGGAGGAAAGGAATAAAAATGCCTGAGAAGGAACTGCATCACTACGCTACTTAGAATTTGGAGGAGGCAGTATTTCTAAGCATATGCAAGGGATCCTCAAGCTGCTTGGTTTGGGGTAGCCCTAAATGACATATAGAGCATACATATATAGCAACTACTATCACTTTTTGAAAACTAAAACTGTAACTCATTTGTGTGTTGTATGTTTACCTGCTTTAACCTTGTAAATAACACATTCTTTTTCTTTGTTAGTAATTTTATAGTTAGTATAATAGGATTGGCTACAGATGTTGTCTTTGTTGAGAGATCTAAGTTACAGCTGACCTGGGGTAAGTGACTGGGACTAATCTGCAAATTATTGTGATTTTTCGTGTAAGGGACCATCTATCACAAAGGCAGACTTGCCTAGACCACAGTATCGAAGGAGAATGTCTGTGACTCCATGTTAAGGCTGCTGTAGTGTTTGAGGAGTTAACACTTGATATTTGGTTGATGAAATAAGAATGGGACACGCAACCAGTTTGGTGTTTGTGCCCTGTTTCTTACCAGTCTGTCCTGAAGTTGGCAGTCATGATCATGAGCCACTCTTGACAGTATAACACACAGTATTTAGTGTGTGAAATATTTTGGAATCCTTTGGGGCAAAAAGCACCATATAAAAATATTACAGACTTCCATTGTAGAATATTAATCTAAACACACATGCAACTCATCTCATGAAACAAAATGAACTATAAACACAACAGGAAAAAGATCAGAGATGAATACTGTCTCATTTTAAAAAAATGACGCCACCTTGTTAAGCTCAGGGTACAGCTGTTTGTCCTCAAATATTAATTTTTGTGACTACAAAAAGCATGGAGAACCTGAAGAACTAATGTTCATTGATTATATTGTGTTGCCATTTCATATGCAACTAAATACAAACTTTGGTTCTAAAATGAAATGCTGTAGTCCAAAATACAGTAGAGTTAGATACAAAGTTATTAGTTTGTATAATGCATTGTCAACTTATTCTTTTAAGCACCTTTCCTGTCAGTGTGACAGACCTGTTTTGATGCCTGCCCTTGGAAGTTAATGGAATCTGAGTGTTTCCAAAGGGTGCTGGAGCTAAATATCATTCCTCTGACAGGTCATTCCATCAATGGGTCAGTGAAAACTTTATAATGACCTTTTGCTTTCAGCTATTGATGAAATGTCTCTGAGCTATCCTCCTCTTACTTGCTTTCATCATTGTGCATCGCTGAAGCTTATACTATCTGCGATAATTGAAGGAGAAGGAAAGATTGCTAGATGTTGGTGTCAGACATCATGTGCTGAACATAATAGATTGTGTCAAAATGATTTTTGAAATCTTACACTGTAGTGGTGCTGGAGGCCTCCACCATGGTTTTCCCCAACTCACAATCAGGGGATTTGTTTATTCTGAGTACTGAACCACCTAGTTGATCTAAGCTGTGTTCGTTCAGGAGTAGATGAGAGTCTATTCCATTGTGCGGAAATTTCATATTATTTTGTACATAAAGTCAAGCAGTTTCAGACTGAGCCATCTGCTTTTGTGGATATAGGTCAGAATCTGCTTGAGATTAGGCCAATTGTGCTCATGAAGTATTAGGGAAACTTCAAGCTACAGCATGTACTTTGGACCAATGTCCCTTTTGGCTGGTGACGACCAGCGGCGAAGATCTGGATCCACTGTTGGTGTATTAGGAAGGGCAGATTGACTTAGGGAGCTTCTCTTAAGAAAGCTATTGTACGATTGCTTGCAAAAATATCACTCAGTGTTTTCAATCTGGCCAACTAATTGCTGATATTTAATCTTCCATTTCTGGTTTAAGATTATTTAGAAGGATGTTGTGAGTCTAAGTTTCTGGCTGCCTGAGGTCATTTTGACCAAAAAAAACCCCAGGCACTGGTAGATCTTCTCCAGAGAAGAAGATCAAGATCAAGTGTCCATGCTGCTGATAATACTGTTAAGTCTATCAGCTGCTTTCAGTCCCATGGTTCATGAGGTGCTGACTCATTGGTGACCCTGAACTTGAAAGACAGACCTTCAGTGGCTTTGTTCTTATCTCTCTGATAGGTCCCAGACTACACAGGGACCTATCAGAGAAGCTTTTTAGTTCCAAGATCTCCCTCATTTGGGGTTGCAGAGCATTCTCTAAGGGCTTGGCTACACTGGAGTGTTGCAGCGCTGGTGGTGGCTTTACAGCACTGCAACTCACTCACCATCCACACACAGCACTGTATCTCCCTGGCTACAGAGCTGGCTGTACTCCACCTTGACAAGGGGAATAAAGACTATAGCACTGCTGATGCAGCGCTGCCCGGACAGTGTGGCCACCAAAAGCGCTGTTATTGGCCTCCAAAAGTATTCGGAGGTATCCCAGAATGCCTGTTCTAGTCACTCTGCTCATCAGTTCGACCTCTACTGCCCTGGCCTCAGGTGACCAACCATCAGACCCACCCTTTAAATGCCCCAGGAATTTTAAAAATCCCCTTCCTGTTTGCTCAGCCAGGTGTGGAGTGCATCAGTGAATCTTTCCAGGTGACCATGCCTCCATGCGGCAAACGAGCCCCAGCATGGAGCAATGGCGAGTTGCTGGACCTCATCAGTGTTTGGGGGGAGGAAGCTGTGCAGTCCCAGCTGCGCTCCCGCCATAGGAATTACGATACCTATGGGCAGATATCAAGGGCCATGATGGAAGGGAGCCATACCGGGACACGTTGCAGTGCAGGGTTAAAGTGAAGGAGCTGCGGAGTGCCTACTACAAAGCCTGCGAGGGAAACCGCCGCTCTGGCGCTGCCCCCACGACCTGCTGTTTTTACAAAGAGCTGGACGCGATACTTGGGGGTGACCCCACCTCCACTCCTAGGACCATGATGGACACTTCAGAGTGGGGGGGAGGAGGAGAAGGAGAAGGAAAGCGAGAGGGTACTGGGGTGGGGGGAGACACCCCGGACTTCCAGGAGGCATGCAGGCAGGAGCTCTTCTCAAGCCAGTAGGAAGGTAGCCAGTAGCGGTGTCCAGTGCCTGGTGGAGGACAAACAGAGGAGCGGGTTCCTAGTAAGCGGCTTTTATTTTCAGGATGGAAATTTTTCGGGAGAGAAGGGAGGGTTAGGGCTCCATGCATGCATGCCTAGATGTGGAACAGCGCATTGATGTGGTCTATCACATCGCGGTAATCGGCCTCAGTAATCTCTTCAAAAGTTTACAGCTGCAAGTGTAGCCAAACCCTAAATGCTGTCTCCCCTCTTGTCCAGCATGTATGTGGAGCTGTTGAGCTGCTCAGTTAGGAGACGTGGGCTACAGTGTTTTCAGTGTGCTAATGACACAGCTCTATTTTTCTCTCATCAGATTTGGTCAGTGCTGTTTAATGCCTTTATCCAGTGCTTGACAGATATTCATATATAAAATCAGGATTAGCGGTTCACTCCGAATAAGACTAGTGGAAACAATCAGAACTGTGGCAGATAGGGGGAAGCAACTGGAAGATGCTTTAATTGAGGATTTGTGCCTACCATGTGTTACTAAAATTCTCAATCTGGGAAATTGTTGGATTCCTCTCCCTTCTTCCCAGCCCACTGCTGTTGAAGCATTACAGAGTAGCACTGGGGAGGATGACTCTTTCTCCCTCCTGTCTCTATCCATCCCAGAGACTGCAATGGTCTTTCAGATGTTGACCTTTCTACTAATAATCCATGTCTTTGTCACAAAGATGACACTACTGCAATGCAGGTTACACTTTAAATTAACCCAGAACTTAAACCTGGAGCATATGCATTAGCCCACTCAGTAAGCACAGAGTATATCACTGCAAGCACATGAAGCCAGTACTCTGGGATCTGCCCTGGCTATCACCCAGTTTCCAGGGGAAGTTAAAGGTGCTGGTTTTGATCTATGAAGCACTAGAGAGCTTGAGATCTGCCTGTCTCATAAACTGCCTCTCTCTTTATGCTATCGTGCCATGGCTGGAGCCCCTTTGATATAAAAGAGAGGCAGCTACCGAAAAAGCGTTCTCCTTAAGAGGCCCTCGAGTTTGATTTCACCCTCTTTCACAGACCAGAGCTGGCAATAACCCAAATATAGTGACTTTCTGGGCATTGCTGTAAAGCCCATCTCTCAAGCTAAACTTTCAAGGATGGAGATACATGATAAGGTCAGGTAGTTGTCAATGAAGGATGGGGGGTACTGTTGAGACTTGACATTCATCTCTGATTGGTTAGTTAGTTATTTTCTAATTTTGAGGTGAGGAGAGCTACTGGTTTTATACTGGCATTGGCATTGGAAGGGTTTAAATATCAGGAAGTTAGCTGGAGAAGTGGGTTGAATCAAAGGGCAGACCAGAGAAGTATTAGGGGGAGACTGGGAAAAAAAGGAACTCCAGAGAGTGGTATTAGATGAAAAAAAAATGCTTGGCAGAGCACAGCAGAGGTTCATTAAATGCCATAAATAAATAAATAATTGGCAGAACACAGCGAAGGTCTGTTGAATTCCACAAAAATGTTCTCTGGCCATTGCTAGAAGACAGGATATTGGGTTAATCGGACCATTGGTTTGACCCACTATGGCCATTCTTATGTTCCAGAAAAATAGGGTCCATTGGCAGGCATTAAAAAATAGCATCTGGGGGTTGGGGTTTTTCTGGCTTTTTTTAAAATCCAAAGGGATAAAAAAAAGCCCAAACCAAGGCAGCATTTTCACAAGGATGATTTCTGCTGGCTAAAATTTAACAAAGAAAATTGCCACCTTAAAGAATGAATAAAAAAAGCATAAAAAGAAATCAAGGTTGTAGAGGAGAAAATCTGTTTGCATAAATCCAGAATAAAAAGCAGCCTTCCTTCAAACACTATTTAGTGAGCACTTTGCAGGCAAAATGTACTAAGTTAAGAAATAAGTGCAAAATACATAAAACATAAGCTTAAAGCTGCTAAGAAAAAGTTGGCTGAGAAATGTGTTACTCTGGGAAATAAGATAGAAAAGTTACAGTCCCAGAATTTAATAGGGTCTTTGGAAGTCTCTCATTAAACAATGAAAAACAGAAGGGTGTGATTTAAGAAAAAAGTATGTGCAGATAAAAGTAGCTTTTGCAGAAATTAACACTGCAGAGCTCAGAGGGGACTAATAAATAGTCGAGGATAGTGAAAATAATAAACAGTTTAAAAAGACATTGAAATGTTAATAAAATGCTTGGTTTTAGGTAGTATAACCGGGTAACATCAACAAATTATGCAAAGGTGAGGTCAGGTGGTTACAACTATTACCACTATGTCAGGGAGAATCAATTTTTTTTTCCAAGGTTCAAATTTCTTGGTCAAGGTATAGTCAAGATCCAGACTTCAGAGAAAATGATGATGATGATAATAACTAAAATAAAAAAAAAGATTTCAGGGTCTATTCAAAAGTGTCCTAAGTCCAGATTTGGCCCACAGTCCGCCTATTGAATACCCCTGCACTATGTCATTCATCTCCATATACACAACCCAGAAGCTCTTCCAGTTATCCTGAAGGAGATGGGCCTTCCTAACAAATGCGTCTATATATAACGAATTGTGCTGGCTGCTTCAGATACAACAACAATCTGATTTAAGTTGTTTAACTATAAACAATTTAGTTAAAATCAGATAGCTGAGAAGCAGAAGGAAAAGACAGAACTGAAAACAGCAATAAAACTAAACGTTGCTAAAATACAGCAGTGATCAAAGCCCAGGCCAAAAAAGTTCTCAGATGTTAAACAAAACAAAACAAAAACAAAAACTTGTTCCAAGCTTAAATATAAAAATAAAAATTGCAGTGTATTTTGTAAGCAACTTAAATGAGTCATGTCTTTATAACTTGCAACTTACACCAAAAACAATATTTTTTGAAAGTGTAAAACCATCTTAAAATAAACAAAAAAGTTTAGAACTTCAGCTAGCAAATGGTAAGCCAAACAAGTTTAAAATATTTATTTAGTCTCTCATAATAAACTGCTTACAATAGGGAAAGGGATTGTAAAATTTCAAAAACCACTTATTTTAAAAAATGTTAAATATATATGTAAAATAAATTAGCTTTTAAAAAAATTCCACAAAAAAATTCATCCAAATCTTTTATTCAAGCTTGCAAAACTGACAGACACTCTTTATTCGGCAGCCAGCGTCTCCTGGCAGCCTTAATTTTGTTAGTTAACCCTTCAAGTATCTCGATGCTTTCACAAAGTTTAACCTTTTTTTAAATTAAATGATAAATATTAAACATAAAATAAGTAAAAATAAAGACAAAACCAAAATAATAAAAAACCTAAATCCCTTTGTAAATAATAAAGCAACTAAAAGTGCGCGCGCGCACATACACACACACAAATAAAAATTAAAACTAAAGCATAATACTACTTAATTTAAATCCTTTAAAAGCTCAAAAAAGGCCATAAGAGCTGTGTGCTTTAAAAGCAAAAACCAACCTAGCACACATACACACACAAAAAAAATCAGTAAATATAAAAAAATAAAGTCCAACTACTAAACTCCTATTCAAAAGTTCCATCCAAATTCTATTTTCTTATAATCAGGACCCCAGCCCTCTACCCACCCTTACCCGTGCACCCCCTCACACACACCCAGCCCCCTGCACCCCCCTACACACACACCCAGCCCCCTGCCCTGATGCTTGCATTCCCCACACACACACCCTGACTCCTGCACCCCCCACATACCCTTAGCCCCCTGCCTTGACTCCTGCACCCCCATACACTCCCAGTCCCCTACCCTGATGCCTGTACCCCCCTCACACCTCCCCAGCCCCCTGCCCACCCTGACCCCTGCACCTCCCACACCCTCCTGCCCACCCTGCCCCCTGCACCCCCACACACACACACTCAGCCCCCTGCCCTGACTCCTGACTCCCCCACACATCCCCACCCCCACCCTGAGCACCAAACAGGAGCTCCTGCACCCCCTGCATTCCCACCTGCACCCCTCGCACCAAACAGGAGCTGCCCCAGGTAAGCGCTTCACACCCCAACCTCCTGCCTCAACCCTGAGGCCTCTCCCTCACCCTAGCTCCTGGCCAGACCCCGCACCCCAACATTTTTTACAATATTTGGAAAGATCATTAAGTGGTCTGTCGAGACCCCTCTGCAATTTTCAAGTGGTCTGTGGAAAAATAAGTTAGACTACAAGAACAATCAAGGTACCTCACTTTATTTTCATTTACTTGCTATTACTTACAGGAGGAAGATGAAGAAAAAAAGAAAGAAAAAACAGGGGCAGGGGAGATAAGAGAGTATGTTCTTTTTCTTGGCTGGGTCCCAAGGAGGGGCCCCAAAAATGAAGTTGAGCACAGGGCCGGGGGGCCCCTCTATCTCTAAATCTATCACTGGCTGTCACATCACCTAGGCTGGGGATACTATGTCAGCTGATCCCCACAGTCTGCAACCTACCTGGGCAGTACAGGAGACATGGCCCTGCCCATTAGCTCCACTCCACTCCCCAGCCCATGCACCCCTTGCTTCCCACCGCTTAAGGCTTAGCCCTCTCACTTTTAAAAATGATTGCTTGCCTCTCCTCCCACCTCCCTCAGGCTTTTCTGGCAGCCCTGTTGCCAGGTATCCAGTTTTAGACTGGAAACTCCAGTAGAAAATGGGACCTGGGTGTCCGGTTAGCAGTACTGACTGGAAACTAAAAGTCTGGTTATAGGAGTAACCACATTTCCTCTGCTCCTCCCACTCCCAACATCCACCCCACAGGGCTGTAAGAGAACCTGTCCTGCTGCTGCTGGATGTCACAGAGCGTGGGGGAGTCAGGGTCCTGCACCCCCCACTTCCTGTGATTCACCGTGACTCTCAGCCAGCCAGTAAAATGGAACGTTTATTAGATGACAGGAACACAGTCAAAGCTGAGCTTGTAGGTATGGAAAACAGGACCTCTCAGTCAGGTCCATTTTGTGGGGAAGGAGGCCCAGACACCAGTGCTGGGCCTCCCTCTGTTTCCCCAGATAGCTCCAAACTGCAACCCCCTCCAGCCCCTCCTCTGTCCTTTGTCTCTTTCCCTGGGCCAGGAGGCCACCTGATCTCTTTATTCTCCAACACCTTCAGTTGGCACCTTGCAGGGGAGGGGCCCAGGCCATCAGTTGCCAGGATACAGTGTGTTAGCCATTATCTGTGCGGACGGCATCACACCTGCCCTCTAGGGCTCTGCAACAATCACACAACCTTATCCCACCACCTAGATACTTAAGAAATGCATAGGGGAAACTGAGGCACCCACACAGTAGTCAGAGAAAACATTAAGAACATTCCCATTTTGTCACACTGGAGGAGGGGCAGCTCAGCACAGACAGAGACGAAGAGAATGGGCTAGAATCAGGGAGAAGGTAGGTACCCACTCTGTGTGGGCGGGGGGGGATCCTGTTTACCCCCTCCCCAGCCCTGCTGCCTTGCAGTTTACCTCTGGCCCCTTGCTCCAGGGACCAACCCTAGCTCCCACCTCACTGTGATTTTGCCTCTGGCCCCTTTTACAATCATTCCCCAGGGGCCCACAAATATGTTTGGAGCCAAGCCCACAAAAAGTTAATCCGGCCCTGCTTGAGACGTCATCTAGTTCAGTCCCCCACACTTATGGCAGGACTAAGTATTATCTAGACTATTCCTAACAGGTGTTTGTCTAATCTGCTCTTAAAAATCTCCATCACAACCTCCCTAGGCAATTTATTCCAGTCTTTAACCACCCTGACAGTTAGGAAGTTTTTCCTAATGGTCAACCTAAACCTTCCTTGCTGCAAATTAAGCCCATTGCTTCTTGTCCTATCCTCAGAGGTTAAGAAAAAACATTTTTCTCCCTCTCCCTTGTAACAACCTTTTAAGTACTTGAAAACTGTTATCATGTCCTCCCTCAGTCTTCTCTTTTCCAGACTAAACAAACCCAATTTTTTCAATCTTCCCTCATAGGTCATGTTTCTAGACCTTTTTGTTGCTCTTCTCTGGACTCTCTCCAATTTGTCCACATCCTTCCTGAAATGTGGCGCCCAGAACTCTACACAATACTCCAGTTGAGGCCTAATCAGCGCAGAGCAGAGCAGAAGAATTACTTCTCGTGTCTTGCTTACAAAACTCCTGCTAAGACATGCCAGAATGATGTTCGCTTTTTTTGCAACAGCGTTACACTGTTGACTCATATTTAGCTTGTGGTCCACTATGACCTCCAGATCCCTTTCTGCGGTACTCCTTCCTCGGCAGTCATTTCCCATTTTGTATGTGTGCAACTGATTGTTCCTTCCTAAGTGGAGTACTTTGCATTTGTCCTTATTCAATTTCATCCTTTTTACTTCAGACCATTTCTCCTTGACTTTTGATACGGTCTCCCACAGTATTCTTGCCAGCAAGTTAAAGAAGTATGGGCTCGATAAATGGAATATAAGGTGGATAGAAAGCTGGCTAGATTGTCAGGCTCAACAGGCAGTGATCAATGGCTCCATGACTAGTTGGCAGCCAGTATCAAGCGGAGTGACCCAAGGGTCAGTCCTGGGGCCGGTTTTGTTCAATATCTTCATTAATGATCTGGAGGATGGCGTGGACTGCACCCTCAGCAAGTTTTCAGATGACACTAAACTGGGAGGAGTGGTAGATACACTGGAGGGTAGGGATAGGATACAGAGGGGCGTAGACAAATTGGAGGATTGGGACAAAAGAAATCTGATGAGGTTCAACAAGGACAAGTGCAGTGTCCTGCACTTAGGATGGAAGAATCCCATGCACTGCTACAGAATAGGGACTGAATGGCTAGGCAGCAGTTCTGCAGAAAAGGACCTAGGGGTTACAGTGGATGAGAAGCTAGATATGAGTCAACAGTGTGCCCTTGTTGCCAAGAAGGCTAACGGCATTTTGGGCTGTACAGGGGTATTGCCAGCAGATTGAGAGATGTGATCATTCCCCTCTATTCGGCATTGGTGAGGCCTCATCTGGAGTACTGTGTCCAGTTTTGGGCCCCACACTACAAGAAGGATGTAGAAAAATTGGAAAGAGTCCAGTAGAGGGCAACAAAAATGACTAGGGGGCTGGAGCACATGACCTATGAGGAGAGGCTGAGCGAACTGGGATTGTTTAGTTTGAGAAGAGAAGAATGAGGGGGGATTTGATAGCTGCTTTCAACTACCTGAAAGGGGGTTCCAAAGAGGATGGATCTAGACTGTTCTCAGTGGTACCAGATGAGAGAACAAGGAGTAATGGTCTCAAGTTGCAGTGGGGAAGATTTAAGACAGGATATTAGGAAAAACTTTTTCACTAGCAGGGTGGTGAAGCATTGGAATGGGTTACCTAGAGAGGTGGTGCAATCTCCTTCCTTAGAGGTTTTTAAGGTCAGGCTTGACAAAGCCCTGGCTGGGATGATTTAGTTGGGGATTGGTCCTGCTTTGAGCAGAGGGTTGGACTGGATGACCTCCTGAGGTCCCTTCCAACCCTGATATTCTATGATTCCAGTTTGTCCTGATCATTTTGAATTATGATCCTATACTCCAAAGCACTTGCAACCCCTCCGAGCTTGGTATCATCCGCAAACTTTATAAGCATACTCTCTATGCTACTATCTAAATCACTGATGAAGATATTGAACAGAACCGGACCCAGAACTGATCAATCATCATTAATAAAGTTACTTTAAATAGTGCAATAACCACTCAAAAACCACAGTAAAACATCCGACCATTAAAATTTTATCCAAGTGTTCTATTTCACTATAATGTAAAATAAATATTACCAAAAAATAAAAATAAAACCTATATCATAAAATTGCATAAATAAGAATTAAAATAACCGTTAAAAAAGCACAAAAAGACAGGAATATAATGCAAATAAAAATATCGTGAACATAAAAGAGAAAAACAAGAGCCGTGGAATGTAGGTCTGGCTTGACATGAGTAATTGGATGTGGGTGGGACTTCAATTCTTTGGAGACAGGATTAGGGAGTAGGTAAATGGGTCAGCAGGCTGGAAACAGACTGTAACTAGCGAAGCCAAGTAACCCCAGAGAACCATTTTTACAGTGGACGATATAACAATGGATAGGATAAGCCTGGAATGTAAGATGAGGGAAAGAATAAGTCGTGCACGGACAGAGCATGCTGTACATGGATTGCTTCAAAGTGAATGAGTCAATCCCAAACGCGTGATGCAATGCATAGTGAATGCAATGTAATGTGTAAACATATACGAAGGAAGAGGTTTGCTGTGTAACTTTAGACGTATAGCACATCCTGTGTTAACCCCTACACTTGAGTCTCATCAACTCAGTGCAGCTTTGCTGCATGCCAAATAAAGGAACCTGAGTAACGAGACTTGAGTCAAACTGAGATCTTGGGGAATCAAGTGGAAGAGGTCTTGGGGGAACACTACAATAGAGGCTTAAACTAAATGCATGCAGCAAATTAAAAAACAAAATCAAAATAGAAAACAGAAAGAGGACCAGAAAACAAAAAAAAGACACCCTGACTAAACAGAGTAAAAGAGTTGGTCATCCGTTAAATATTGAAAGTCAAACCTAGGAAAATAGAAAGGAGCATAAACTCTGGCAAGTCCAGTGTAAAAATACAATTAGGCAGGTCAAAACAGAATTTGAAGAGCAACTAATAAAAGACACAAAAAGTAACAGCTAAAATTTTTTAAACTACATCAGAAGCAGGAAGCCTGCCAAACAATCAATGGGCACCACTGGATGATTCAGGTGCTAAAAGAGCACTTAAGGAAGACTAGCCGTTACGGAGAAGCTAAATTTTCAAGATCTTCACTGCAAAGGATGTGAGGGAGATTCCCACACCTCAGTCATTCTTTTTAGGTAACCAGTCTGAGGAACTGTCCCAAACTGAGGTGTCAGTAAAGGAGGTTTGGGGATAAATTAAACAGTAGTAAGTCACCAAGACCAGACGGTATTCCCCCAAGAGTTCTGAAGGGACTCAACTATGAAATTACAGAACTACTAACTTGGGTATGTAACCTAACATTTAAATGAGCCTCTGCACCAAATGACGGAAGGATAGCTAATGTAATGTAATGCCAATTAAAAAAAAAAATGTCTCCAGAGGCGATCCTTGCAATTAATGGCTGGTAAACCTAACTTCAGTACCAGGTAAACGGGTTGAAATTCTATTAAAAAACTCAGAATCAGCAGACACATAGATTAACATGATGTGTTGTGAAAGAATCAACATGGCTTTTTTACAGGGAAATCATGCTTCACCAATCTATTAGAACTCTCAGGCATGTGGACAAGGGTGATCCAGTGGATATAGTGTACCTGGATTTTTAGAAAGCCTTTGATGAAGTCCCTCACCTCTAGTCTTAAGCAAACTAAGCAGTCATGGGATAAGACAGAAGATCCTCTCATGGATCAATAATTGGCTAAAAGACAGGAAACAAGGGTAGGAATAAATGGCCAATTTTCACATTGGAGAGAGGTAAATGTCAGGATTCCCCTAGGGATCTGTACTGGAACAAGTATTGTTCAACATATTCATAAATGATCTGTAAAGGAGTGAATAGTGAGATGGCAAACTTTGCAGATGATATAAAATTACTCAAGATAAGTAAGTCCAAAGTTGACTCAAAGAGTTACAAAGGGATCTGACAAAACTAGGTGACTAAGTAATAAAATACCAGATGAAATTTAATGTTGAGAAGTGCAAAGTAAGGCATTTTGGAAAACAATCCCCACTATGTAAAAAATGATGGGGTCTAAAAAATGATGGGGTCTAAATTTACATGACATGTAAATATCATGGAGTCATTGTCGCCAGTTCTCTGAAAGTATCTGTTCAATGTGCAGCAGCAGTTAAAAAAGCAAATAGAATGTTAGGAACCATTAGGAAAGGGATAGATAGCAAGACAGAAAATATAATGCTACTATATAAATCCATGGTACACCCACACGTGGAATACTGCATGCAGTTCTGGTCACCCCATCTCAAAAAAGATATATTAGAACTGGAAAAAGTACAGAGAGGCGCAACAGAAATGATTAGGGGTATGGAACAACTTCCATACAAGGAGAGAGAAAAAAGACTGGAACTTTTCATCTTAGAAAAGAGCGGACTAAGGGGGGTATTATAGTTGTCTATAAAATCATAAATGGCGTGGAAAAAGTGAATAGGGAAGTGTTATTTAGTCCTTCAAAGTATACAAGAACTAGGGGTCACCCAATTAAATTAATAGGCAGCAGGTTTAAAACAAACGTAAGGAAGTACTTCTTCATACAACATATAATCAACCTGTGGGACTTGTTGCCAAGGGAAATTGTAAAGGCGAAAAGGATAACTGGGTTCAAAAAAAATTAGATAAGTTCATGGAGGAGAGGTCCATCAATGGCTATTAGCCAAGATAGTCAGATATACAACCCCATGTTCTGGGTGTCCCTAAACCTCGGACTGTCAGAAGCTAGGAGTGGACAACTGGGAAGGATCACTCAATAATTGCCCTATTCTGTTCATTCCCTCTGAAGTATCTAGCACCTGCCACTTTCAGAAGATAGGATACTGGGCTAAACTAACAACTGAGTACCTCTGATCCAGTACAGCCATTCTTATATTGTTTATACTATTCTGCACCACAGGTATGTGAAAATGATACATTTTGTTCGTTCAGGGTTTCATGTTAATTTTCATTATTTTGTGACTCAAATTTTAGTTTCTAGTGAAATTCCCACAAAAATAATGATTTTCACATTAAAAAACAAGTAAAATTCTAAATTTCCTGCACTTCTTAAAAGAAATTTGACCTCTTTGTTCTAAACTAGGACAATCTTTCAGCAAAAAGGGGCCCAATTTCACTCAGAAATCTTTTTTCTTGGCTCTTTATACATACACCATAAAGAGAAGAACCACAGGATTTTGCAGGTTTTGCCACAAGTATGGGTTATTTTTGCGAATTTAAAGCAAAGTGGGGAAAACTCAGATTTTGAGGGTTTTGTGATTTTTCCACAAACTTCTACTGTGCTGTAACTACTGCTGTTAATAATGGCCACTCTGCCCTTTGCTGACTAATAAGAAGCCGTCTGTTTCAATCTTCATACTTTCCAGGGAGGGGAGATTTACAGGAACAAGAGAGATGTGTACATTCAAGAGGGGATTACCAAAGAAGATTCACAGAAAAGGCACAGATTAGACTGAGACCCTACATCTAGATCCTGAATTTTGTGAGCCTGGGAAGTAAGGAGGGACCTGCGTCTGGCTATTCCTAGTGAGGAAGCTTGATATGAGGAATGCACTTGTGTCACAAGGGCAGAGTTAGACAATAGTTTGTGTGACCTGGCACATGATGAGGGGAAAAGCAAAAATACAAAACTGAGAGGGAAGAGGGTGGGGGGGGGAGTCTAGTATTTTAGATGCCTACTGGCTGAATGACATATTGAATTTCATTTCCAGAATGAAGAGACTAGTACTTATATTATGGGGTGGAGAGAGGTTTTAAAGAAACCTTGGTTTGGCTCAGTGCTTGGACATTTTGGATAAACTGCTTTTGTAGCTCTGAGCCAATACTTACCAGGTTTCAATTTTCAGCTGAAGCTATGACTGTTGCTATGAAAACTAATGTGTGACTATATTCCAAAAAACAAAGTGATGGAAAAGATGTCATTGGAATGTAACAAATATATGCAACAGTGCTAGGAGTAAAAATTGCAATATATTAGCCTATATCGTAACCATGTTTCTTTCTGTAAGTGAAGAGACATACACAGCAACCCACCACCTTAAGACAGCACTGCCTAACCAGAAGACTGAGGATTTTAGTATTTATGAATTTCTTATTTCTATGGGATTTAAGAGCAATATATTTGTGTATACCTCAAAACATTGAATAAATGTTTTAAAGAATTATTCTCAATACAGGCACTATAACACTGGTAGGACTAACTTGGGTTATTTTTATGATCCTAACTGGAATCCAGCACCCCACAAATCCTGCACATTTTTGCTGGTGTGAATTGTAGATGCAGAATATTTGGAGAGGGAATAACGTTTTTCACTTTAGATACAAAATAAATATCAAAATATCTAGACTGAATCTTCATCATCAAAGCAGTGTCCAACAATAGGTAAAGGGACACTGCCAATTTGATATCTAATCAGTTTCTTAAATTAAGTCATTGTTTCAAGTAAACACACCTCTTCTCTACCCCACCCCCTTATACATACATACATACACACACACACACACACTCTCCCTATCAATTTTCGTGGAGGTTTTTACAGTTACCTTTTCTTATTTCAAAATGTTTGTGTGAAAGATCAAGGCAACATTAGGGAAACTGACTTAGGCCCCAAACCAGCAAACTTTTTACATATGCATTTAAACTTTCAGTATGTGAATAAGATGACTGGAACTACTCACATGCATAACATTAAGTATGTTTGTAAGTGATGGCAGAATCAGGGTCTAACTGATTACACCTAGGAAGAGTGAAGCAGATAAAGCATTGTCAAATGTACAATTGAAAAAAACACCTCTAAACACTTTCAATTATGGTAATCTTGGGCATTAGTTGCAAAACTAACTACAAAAATTAGAGCTGGCATGTGATTTTCATGTGGACATTGTTGCTTTATTGGCCTGTTGGCATCTTTTGCATTGTTTTGCTTTAATCTAACTTTCAAATGTTGGATTTATTTGATAAAAAGGACATTTTTAAAACTGTGAAATTTACAAAATAACTCCTGAGGATGTACTTTTTGTCAATATTTGCAACTTCAACAATATATGCGAAAAAGACTCTAGGAAGTGAGATCATCTGCCCAAAACAGGCACCAATTGATATATGGGGTTTTTTTTAAAGGGAGGTTGGGTTTAGAAATGATCTTGCTTGAGGAACCTAAAGTTTCTTCTTAGAAACACTGACCACCTCTCCCTTGTAATTAAGACAAGCGTGGAAAGAAAAATAATGGTTTAACATGTCTGTATTAAAGTGACAGCTAAAAATGGGATGATGTATCATTTCACAGACTGTTCTGTACTCCTAATGTCTGTGTAATAATAATAATTTGAGCTGTAGATCCTGAAAGCACATAGGCAACTAGGCATTTGTGAAAAGTTGGCCGTTAATGCAAGAACCATATGAGAGAATCTCTGGCAAATACTTAATAAAATTACCTAATTGGGGAACTACTCGAAACTAAAATATCTTCTAGAAAAATGCAAGTGGGTTAATACTAATAAAATTTAAACAATGGCAAAAATGCTATTTTGAAAGATGTATCAAAGATATCCAAGATGGAGCAGATTGTCTATCTGGTAGAAACAGCTGCATATGAACAAGTAAACTGTAGAAAATAAATTAGACAAATCTGAAAGGTTTTGGAACCCATTTTTGAACCATTCTTGTTGAAAATCCATGGGCTAGGATCATAGATTGTTTTATTGTGTGTGTATCTTCACTGTGGTAAGTCGATGGCTGAGGCTCCCCCATCGACTCCGCTTTTTCTTCTCTCTCTGATGGAATACTAGAGTTGATGGGAGAGCGCTCGGGGGTCAATTTATTGCATCTACCTGCCAGATCGATTGCTACCCACAAGAAGACATACCCTTACACAGCAACAAGAGGACTTCTCCCGTCAAAGTAATTAATCCACCTTCCCAAGAGGCAATAGCTAGATTGACAGAAGATATGTTGATCTTGCACTGTCTACATGGGAACTTAGGTCATCTCAACTACGTCACTTAGGGGTGTGGATTTCTTACACCCCTGAGCAATGTAGCTGTGTCGATCTAATTTTCTAGCGTAGACCACCCCTTAGATTGAAAGCTCTTTGGAACAGGGGCTCTCTCTTTGGTTTGTGTTTGTATAGCACCTAGCATAATGGGGTCCTCCTGGTCCATGTCTGGGGCTCCTAAGCACTATGGTAACATAAATAAATAATAAAGGGATGGAGAGGAGAATGAGGAGGAGGAAGCCATGTTTACCAAAATTTAGTAAATTGAATACAACCTTAATTACAATACAGATTTAACATTAATTATTTAAAAAAAATGTTTTCCAGGAATTTATAGTCAGCCTGTTTTAATGCACACAAGCATGAAGCTGGATACAATGTCTGTATCCTAATGTCTTTTTCCTATTAGCATTGCAGGGTTCGAGAAGAGTGGTAAGAAATGATTGAGTGTTTGGAGGGAGCGGTAGGGTAGTGATTTCACACACACTTTTTGTTTCACACCAGATACAAAAATAATTTGGCAAGATCAGAAGCTTTTTAACCACTGTGTACCAGATGCTGTACAAGGGATACACACATACAAACACACACACACTTTTCCCCTGGATTAGAAAGGGGTTCCCAGTGTCCTTGTAAGAGCAATATGGATCTCCCCATATGGTCCTTCCTGTTTTACCTTCTCCCACCTCATACCACACTAAGGGAGAGGAGGTGGGCTTCAAAGCCCGAGCTCCAGCTCAAGCTGCAACTTCAAGGCACTGTCTACTTAGCTATTTTTAGAGCACTAGCAGAAACCCACAAGTCTGAGTCTGTTGACCCAGGCTGGGTTACTGCTATGGGCTGTGTAGCTGTACCCAGAGGCTGCATCTATATTGACAAGGAGTGTACACTAGTATGTGTAACACACACCAAGTATTCTCCATTTCCAACTAGACAACTCCAAAAGAAACTCACACCACCACAGTTTGTCTTGTCCTCTAGAACTGGGCTGAAACTAACTTATTGCACATAGAGCAAATGACCACTCTAAGGTAATGGCTAAGAGCAGGTGTTTCCAAACTTCTTCACAGTATGGGCTAGGTCTCAGCAGAAAGAGTCCCTCAGGAACATCTCTACTCTCAATCACAATTAATTGCACAGGTCTCTTTTCTTTCCCCTGGCCATCAATAACATCCCTATTGCCACTACAGCAGTTGTTTACATAGAAAATTGATACCAGAAAATATTTAATAAATTTTTAGCTGACTTTTAATGTTGTTTGACAAACAGAAGCAAGGAGAAAGAGCAAACAGCATGTGACCATTCACCTCTCCATGGCCCATCAGCAAGGCTCCATAAACTAATGGTGATCCACAGACCACAGTTTCAGAAATCAATGCCTAGTACTAGACCTGAACGAGCAAGAGAGGTAAAACACATCACCAATTCCCTGTAGCATTCAGTTCCCAATTCTGTTCTTAACAGCAATTGGATAACAACAAGGAAATGTAATATTAAGGCTGCCAACCTATCCATAAATAACTCTTTTGTGTCTTGCAAAACTGGTGATAAAAAGATCACATACAGCAAAGACCCATGCAATAGCTTGACACAGGCACGGAAACTTGAACTACTCTCTCCTTTCCTACAAGTGGTCCTTTCAGAACAGTGCTGATGTACATTGGCAGGGTAATGTGGAGAAGCTTGCACTGCCACTGCCTTTTCTGTGGATGAATAGCAGACGTCAGTCTCCAGGATTCTTAAAATCTGTTTTACAGGAGTATTTTTTTAAATACTTTGATAAGGACATATAGCACACATGAACCTAAGACAGATAAAAAGGTTCATTGACTATAATTCAGAGATTTATAAGGCCCAAAGAGACAACTGTGATTATCTGGTCCAACCTCCTGTATAAATACAAGACATAGAACTTCCCTGAATTAATTTCTGTCTGAACTTGAGCATGTATTTTAAAAACATCCAATCTTGATTTTAAAATTGCCAGTGATGGTGAATCTACCATCACCGTAGTTCCAAAGTTTAATTACCTCACTGGTTAAAAAAATGTTCCCTATTTCTAGTATGACTTTGTCTAACTTCAGGATCTTACTGTACCTTGGTCTGCTAGAGTGAAATGCCCCCTATTATCAAATTTCAAATTTGATTATTGTCAAATATCTGTTCCCCATATAGGTACTTATAGACCGTGATCAAGCCACCCTTTAACCTTCTCTTCATCAAATTAAACAGACTGAGTCTATAAACCATGTTTTCCAATCCTTTAATCATTTTTGTGGCTCTTCTCTAAACCCTCTCCAATTTATTGACAGCAAAATGCATCATTTACTTCAGTGATAAAAGGGTCACAACTTGGAAAGGAAATTGTGTTTGATGGCCTCATCATAATCTCAAATAGATCCTTATCAAAGTCACAGAGCCACAAAAGACTATAGTGCTATGATTGACAATCTACTCAACAGAGGTGAGTCCCAATTCTGGAGGTACATACTGTATGTCAGTGTGGAGGTGGACTGGAAGAGCTGTGTGGGAAAGCTTGCAGTCAGTTATTGCCACGGATATCAGTCTCTCACTTTCACATGCACTAAATACATCTACTAAATTTAACGAAAGAAACAATATTTAAATGTTCAGGCATTGTCTATGTCAGCATGGAAAACATGAGCTCACATCCAAACACCTCTCAAAAGACTGAACTTCACAGCAAAGAAAATATGTGAGCTCAAACCTTATAATCAAAGAGATTTCTATTAGGAGAGTAAACAAAGAGCGGAAGGAAGGGTGGAGCATCAGCACTGTAGATCTGCAATTTGACTCAGAAGGGCATTGCTATAAGGAAGTGTCATACATGCAGCAGTATTTCAGTAACAATTAAACCTCTAGTAGTACTTTTTTTTCGGTTATACACTGGTAGACAGCATGTAACAAGTTAACCATAAGGAAAAAAAAAATCAAATCACCTCCGTCAGAACAATGAACACAATGCAATCCACTTAAATGCTAAGAGGTGGAACGGAGTAGATCATTGTTGAAGTATTGTTTTGCATCAGTCTACTGCATTTCTAAAAATATTCTCCATATATAATCTATAAAATATATTGTTAAATCGTAGGTACTTTCATTGATAAAAATACAATTGTTCTAGCATAGATCAGTAAAAGAGTTCACCTAGTCAGCCATCGAAATCCATTCAGCTTTAATTCTGTCGTATTTTTCCTAGCGTAATTCAACAACTTCTGGAAAATTCAAGATCAAGAGGGTAGAAATCCTCAATTTCTTTCTGCTCCTTATAAAGGAAGCTCAGACAGCTACATTCTTACCTAAACTGCACCTACAGAGAAGGCAAATTGTATGATGCTGCACTGTGATTCTCAATAGGATTACAAAAAATGATTAACCCATTTAAATGCACAGCCTCACTGCCTGGAGAAACTGACAGTTAGGTATATCTCTAGATTACTAAATCAAATGAAATGATCAAAGGGCTACACTAACTGCAGTGTCTGCCAACAGTACCTGTTTAATACAGTTAATGCAGCAACATGATGCTAACCTTCAGTATTACCCAACTAACCCAAGTGAATTTTAAAAGTTGCTGCAAGATGATTTAATCACTCCCTAAAATGTGTGTTGTCACACATGCTTCCTTAATGCTATACCGCAGGAAGGTTTACCAGTAAGTTACCACTAGTTCTCTTTCTCCTTCCTACCTAATTACTATTACACAGTCAGATTACAGCTGTCAGTATACCACTAGAATTAAACAGATTTTCCATCATGGAACTGGGTGGCATGGAAAACAGAACACTCCTGATCCACAGAGAAGTTGAACTCAAAAGCAGGTATTTTCCTGCAT